>NW_018127965.1:1262823-1284986 GCF_001952655.1 Monopterus albus
GCCTGTTCAATTAGTCATTTTCCTAAAAGAAGAAGGAGTCAAGGAGTGAGGCAGAAGAGAGAATATAAGTTTTCAGTAGTGGGAGATTCCTCCAGTGAGGTTACAGTGATCTCTCTGCTGGGAGTCAGACCCCCAGGATCCAGGACCATGGAGCCCTCCATTTCAACCGAGGTCGAGGGGGAGCACAGAGAGAGAAAGAAGATACACTTTGCTGTGCCGACATCTGCACCCACCAATCTGGACCCTCGGCAAGTGGAGATGGTGAGCAGGTGGTGGGCACCTACTGTTTGGCCCATGGAGAGAAATACGTTTTAGCTTTTAGCTCTAACTTGTTAGATTTTACAATTAAATTTCTTATTGATCAGTTTTCCTTCTAACTCCTTAGTCTAACTACAGTCTTTCAGTGAAAGGGAGAGCACTGTTTCTAAAGTTCTGTACCATCGCTGGCCAAATTTCTCCACTTCAGAACTTCTTCCGTCTGCATCACATTTCTCTCTGCTTTGTTTAATTTTGTTGACAGTTTCTTAGGCAGAACTGGATTTGCCGGCTCGTTCTGGCACACAGCAGAGAAATTACAATGACCCTATTTTTCTTCCTTATGAGATTAGTGCTTTGCCGTCTCATCTCATCTCGACCTCTTTAACAATATGACATCGACATGAAAATCATTATCTGGCATTTGAAGTCAGTTTGCTCTTTTGAAACTGCAGCATCATCAGCAACAAGCCCTTGACATTTTGTAACTGCCACTGTTAATAATTACTTTTGTGTCTTTGGCTGTTTGATTGTGAGTGACCTCTGTCATCTGTTTGTTTTGCCACAGAATAACTGACTCAGCATGATCTGTATCTATGAAATGCTCTTTTTCTTTGGACAGGACATCTCTGATCATTCTTTATCTCTAATTCTGGTGGTTCTTATTTTAGAGAAGGGGAAAGTGGGCCATAGCAGGAACTGTTTGGTGCCGAGGTAGATTGAGGCCAATGGCTCATCCCTCATGAGAGCTCTGGAGAGATGGAAAACAAGAGAGAGATGTACTATATGAGGGAACGCAGAGAGAAAAAAGGCACACGGCCTGATCTCTGGTTCACCTGTCTGGGGTCAACTCCCTCAGTGATTGTCCTTGTTCTACAGCTTACATAAGAGGCATTGATTGGCAGGTTTGCTACTGAATTATAGATTAAATGACTTATTAAATTGTTTTGCAGCGCTTCATGAAACTTCCATTTAGACATAAACACTTGCTCTCCTCCTCCCCTTAGGTTAGTCATCACACTCTGATCCCTATCATCTCTTCTGAGAAACCAGACCGGATGTAAGCTGCTCCTTCATTTAAAACATTTCCTCACTTCCTTCTGGTTTGGGGAGGACCTTATTGCTTAAATAGCTATGGTTACACAGAGATCAGCTAAAGTTAAGCTTGCTGGCTGGCTCTGCTCCGAGTCGGCCCCAACTTTTAACCTGAGATACCTTTTGTGTGCTGAAGCTTCTGTATTAGCTTGGTGCTACTACTTAAACATCTGTGTCAAGTAAATGTTTGAATGGCATAAATATTTTAAATAATCAGGTTGGTTGTTAATGGTACTGAGTTCTGAGAAATTGCTTGTGTGTGTTTGAATGCGTATGCTGGTGGATGAATACTGATTGTTACAACAGAGCGAGAACTATGCAGAAGGGGAAAATAGGATGCTGGAGAGAAGGTGTTTACATGTATTTAAATGCAGATAGCATCTACTCGGGGCTGATGGGAGTCTCCGGGGACATGTGGGTGGGCAGGGGTAACTGTTAACGACACTCATTTTATTCCCTTCACCCACTGCAATTACTGTCACCCACAAGTCCTTCTTTACTAATGACTATGCCATTCTTTGGATCTTGCAGCAACTCCTTACTGTTGTTTCTACTGGCATTTAAACCCTAAAACCACTATTGACTGAACTCCCAGGGCCTTGTTACTATGGAGACAAGCTGTACAAGTATGTCGCCCAAAGCTCCCCCACTGTTGGCATCTAAAAGGTCAACTTTAATGGACAGCTCTGCATGTCTGACTGGATGGGTTGCTTACATTGGTATTGTTGCTTGTTTGTGAATATGCATGTGTGATATGTACGTGTGATATGTGCGTGTGTGTGTGTGTGTGTGTGTGTGTGTGTGTGTGTGTGTGATGGGTTTGGTGTTAACGTGAGAGATGCGTCCATACCTCCCACTCAGTGAAATATTGCATATTGCAGAAGAAAACAACATCTATTTGTACAAGCTGCAAAGGGGTAAGATATTCTTACCAGTCACTTTTCACATCTGTGAATATTTATCGTGAAGGAATGTATTCTGCTTTAATATCTGCGAGGTCCGCCATAAGGTGAGATTACACAAATAACAACAAAAACCTTGTCTTGTTCAGATTGTTTTGGGGGATATTTTGTTGCTTGCATCTTCAATTAAAAAAATTCAAATGTACCTTCGTTTTCAATAAACAATGTTCTGGTTATTCACAAATATTCACTGAACTCCCTATGAGCAGTTTTCAAACAACCACTGAAAAACGTCCTCAATATGTAATGTGAATTATTCAGGCCGACCTGGCTTTCATCCGAATCAAATTTTGGACACAAATGATGTTTTTGCAAACATATAAACTAAATTTCATCATTGTATAATCCCTTTTTTTCCAACTGAGAGCTTCTCTTATTACCTAAAGATTCCAGACTGGGATTTTTTTTAGACAGAAACATTTGTCATCATGACATTTCCTTTCTTGCTTTCTAATACCATCCTTACCTGTTCTGTATCTATGTTCTGTCATCTGAGCTTTTTCTTGAAATCCTCCTACAATACTCAACTTTTTAAGATTGCTATTCTTTATTAATCTTCACACTGGAAAGTCAGGAGCAAACTTGTTATTGTCCACAGCAACACTGAGAACACACATGGTTGTGTTTATCGTTACAACCTCCCGCCCACACATGCCACACACACTCAGCCTGTGTGCTTTGCAAGTGATGTAGGGTAATGTGTATAATGGGCAGAGATTAGGGTCATGCTGCAGACGCTACATCCCAGATTCCCATCACGTTTGTCTGCTTGCTCTGGATGCAACATGGTTTAGGTTCCCCTGGCCCAACCCGCTCTTCTCGCCTTTTCCCTTATCCTCCTGAACCCCCTACAGCCCTTCCCGTCATCCTCTCCAGTCCTGTGTTTGGGTTAAACGTCAAACAGTGACCGTTGATGCAGCAAGTGTTTGTGGGTAAACATTAGCAGTCTGGGGAACTTCTAGCACTTACAGAAAGAACCTCTTGTCGAATGGTACATAGCATGCTGTAACATTACAGAGAGTACAGTAATTTTTCTAATGACATAATCTGTCGCTTTTATGAAAACATATTTTTACGTTCCTTTCAATGTTATTTTCCCAAAGAAGAATTAAAAAAAAAAAAGATGGATTGCCTTGCTGGAAACCACAAACTGTAACTGCAGGTTGGATACAACCAATGGGTCTCTGTCTTCTGTAGGTTGCGTATGTGTTTGTCCAGGCAGTTGGACTAGTCGACTCTGGAACAACATGTTCACAGCTCGTATCTGTCTTTAGCAGTTCAGCATACAGCAGAAAGTTCTGGCACAACTTCACCCACTGTTAAGGTGCATAGACAAGGAAAAAACAAACTGGAAAGCAAAAAGTCCAGCAACACTTGCAGTGTTATTAAAGTTGGTAGGTGTTGCAGGATTTTTTTTTTGCTTTCCCCTTTAGCAGTTCAACACAAAGTTTCTTTTCATGTCCCCTTTTCTGCTTTGTAGTGTAGCTCTTGTGGAAGAAAGCCTTATTATTTTATTTAATCATTCTGAAAATCATGATTCCTAATATTAACAGTTTATCTCTTCATGTGTCCATGTATTTGTGTAAAGTTAAAACACATAAATGTTTAGCATGGTTAGAATGATTTGTTATCTGATGATGACACTTGTTTCCATAATGTTTGCTGACCCTCAGCCATGTATGGGCACTTAATAAACCCCAATGGAAGCCTGCAATGCTGTAGCTACCACCCCTTTCTTTCAGTGTTATGGTCAACAAATCCAATGCTGTCATTTGACGTCATTATCTCAGTCACTCAGCGACAAGCGACAGCCACAACCATATCTGTTATGACATGAGGGGAGGAGAATTAGAAGGGAAACAGTGACACAGACACTGGGGATACAAATGGAAGTTGGGAATAAGGGCTGGAGAGGATCGTGAACTGGTATGTCAGACACTGGTATGATCACTACAACTGGATCCTTGAACTGCACCTTTGAGATTGCTTCCTTCCTTGTGATTTCATGAGTCAGGAACTGAGGTTGGATCAACCACAGGGTGTTCACACTGATCCAGGAATACTAAGAAGAGCACTGAGGCATGACTTCCAAAACAAATGGGATTGGTCTTGTTCCCTGTTTCATCAACACAGAGAAGACATGGTATTATGTTATTGTTGCTGTGCCTGTTATAATCTCTGATTTTCATCACCATAGTTGAGACTTTTTCATGTTTACCTTTATGCAACCTAATGAGCTTGCTCAAGGGCACACCAGATCATCCTTGATATGTTTAGGAGGGAACAGTCCAATGCGAAAACAAGATTTGCACGAATATCTCAGTGGTCTGCCTGGTTATAATCTGAAGTTATGTTGAAACTGTACAGGTCAGTTTATACGTGCCTCTTGCATCCAAGCAACGAGCTGAAAGATGCATAGCAACAGCAGTAACGTTTTCCCATTTATCACTTGTGGGAACATGCAACATTGCAGATAAGTAACTACAGTCACTATGTCCTTTGTTTGTAGCTGCTTGTTGACCTCTGGAACTTGCCTTTGTCATCTGAGTGCATGAACAAGAAAAGCTTAAGTATCTCCCAGTGTTTGTTAGCTGTGCCACTGACTGCGTGAAAGCTGCGATTGACACCTCCTGTCTTGTCGCCTCGCCCTGTATGTTGCTCCAGTGTGTACTGTGGTTTGGCAGGTGGCTTCCTGTCATTCATCAGCCATCAGCCCATTATCTCTGTTGTGTTGCGATGGTAAACATTTCTTCCAACAACCTCTGCCACAACAACCCAAACAGCTAATAGTAGCTAATTACTGTACTGTAAATAAATTCTGACGTGCACCTCAAGGCAGAGGACGAGGAGAGAAAGAGGGAGGTGTTTGTCAGAGTATGAGCTCATTCTGCCAGTGGGTGCGGCGTAATGATGTTTCCTATTTGGGGGTCACTTGAGAGCCCCTCCAGATGCTCTCCAGCCATTTGTTGATTCAGTTAGCCAGTAGTGGGCCAGAGGTCACTACAAACGTAGTGAGAAGCAATATGCAGCAGCCTCTCAGACATATGGGAAATCCGCAATGCCCTTTGTTTGAATAGCAATGAGTACACAGTGCACATCTGACAGACCTTGGACCTCCTGAGCTGCAGTTGGGGTTGTAATTTGCATAGCTGTGTCCTTGGCCCTCACTGAAACAGTTGGAGAACCGACAAGTGAATGTTACTCAGCGAAGCCTTGTAGAAGCCACCTGGCACCACTGCTTCTTACGTGATGACTGAGTGGAGCCAAAATGTGTGTGACAGAGTTCACATGATAGATCTGATCACTGGTCTTTGGAAACAATTTGTCTGTTAAAAAAAGAGTGCAGCAGCAAAAGCAAAGCAAAAACTACATTTTCAAGAAATCCCAGAATGTCAATATGTTCACAAATAAATAAATACATAAAAAGGCAGAGGTGAGGATGCCAGTTAACAGTGCTAATATTTTGTATGTTGGAGGTCAAAACAATCAATTTTGTTATCTTTAAGCCTCCCAATAACAAAATTTGAATAGATACTCTGCTGCAGTAACCAGGTAGGACCCATTGCACTCTTATCAAAAAAACATTGTTTTAGAGTCCAAACAAGATTAGCTAAACCTGCAACGTAGCCCACATTATAACACAAAGCAATGCTGTTTTACTATTTGTAACTTAACTTACAAAACATATTTACTCTGGGAAGTGTTGTATTTGTCTGCAATATTATACTTAAACAGAAAAAAACATAATCTTATACTGAGAGGGATCATTTTTCACCTTATTGTGTTATTGAAGTCATTGCTAGATTGCACTTAGTGCACCACATGGGGTTCTGCCACATCATTTTAAATGGTTCATGGTTTAAATGGGGGGGCGCATGGCTCAAATTAAAAGGATAGCATCGCAACTTAATTGAATTGAGTTGCTCTTCAGAGTTCAAAAAAGCAAAACCAGCAGTGCTCACCCACTGATGGACAGAGCAGGGATGAAAAGCCTCAAGAAACATAAAGAAATGTTGGGTCTAAAAACAACCAACAACGTCATTCCTCTTCAGTGGGAAGGGCTGTAAAATGACCCCATGCGGAATCGCTGTTCTGCTGAATAAACACAAAGATCAAAATGTGAAATACAAATCAAAATTTGAGAAAGAGAGCAGGCTTTTAATGGGCTTGAATGATGACAGACATGTCTATCAAAGAAGTGGAGAGTTGACACACTGCTTGATATGATGGCCCAACAAAGCACAACTGGGCAGGCAGGGAGATCTCAGGTGTGTTTTTCTCTGTGTATTTCCATCAAGGCCAACCCCGCACAGCTGACTCCCCCTTGAGATGCCTAACTGTTAGCACTAGGGCAAGGCAGCAGAGTTTTGGAGCTTTTCAATCTTGTCCCATGAGCCCCCAGAGACCCCTCTGTTCTAGTTTATGCTGTCCCAGTGTTACTCCTTTTTTTAGGCCTGGCCACCAGAGCACCAGCTTAGAGCATGGCCTCTGGGGAGCAGACCCATATCAGCCGATCTGCACCCAGTTTGGTACGCAAGACTGTACTGAGCCAACATACATACCTGCACACACACAAACATGTGCAAAATTAACATTTATCACTGACTCGTGTACCCCACACAACACAGAATGAGGTGCAGGAGCCCAACACCGGAGACCTTAACATTATTGCTTCCAAGTAAATTTAAATTACAAAAATTCAAACCATGTAGAACATTTGTATTTATATGGCTTTGAAATGACTTTACAGAGGCTAAAGAAAATTATCAACAAATCAATGAAAGTAAGAAGACAAAAGCATGATCATTTAATGAAACACATCAGTTGTATTTTAACAGTTTAGTTTTATTTTTTTCAATGAACAGTTTCTCCCAATCCACCTCCTCTATTTGTCACTCAATGCAGAGTCAGCGCATTATTCAAATTCCCTCATCATCGTTAGATAAACTGTGAGCATACACCCATGCACCTGCTGAAAGGTCACATCAGCTCCCTGCTTAGAGCCTCTCAGCGCAAGTCCGCTGCAGCCTGAGTGATCTTTGTAAAAACAATGGCTGCCAGGGGAGGAGAGGGTTTGAGAGATTGGTGGCAGGGGGTTTATAAAAGTAGCAGAGGGTGGGGTTAAAGAGCTAAAGCATAGCGCGAGTAATCTCATATGACATGCCCTAGTGTTGGTGTAAATGACAGTGTCACACACTGCACAATATTATGTCACTTGGACAGAGTGTGGTGGTTTTAAGGCTGGAAAACTATTCTAGCCCCTATGTGTGTGTATGCTATCTGTGATTTCCAGCATCACAACACCACCACCATCACTTTCTAATTTATTAACATGTATAAAACACAGACGTGCTGATACACCTCTCCAGTGTCAGTGTCTGTGGACTGGCAGTGATGGTTTTCATCTTCAAGAAAGGGGACCAGAGAGTAAGTCTACACATTTGCATGGATACTGGAGGGGTCGTGAGAGTTTGCACATCCAGTCTATATGTGTTTTATGGACTGGGAATAGACCTAGACCGTGTCCCCCAGACAGGTCTCGTGGAGGGTGCAGTGGGAGTACAGGATATCAAGGCCATTGTTACAAACCATTCAGTTCTTGTTTACCTGCAGCAAGAGTTTTGTTACTGTTCCTCACTGGAAGTGAAATATGTTCCCAGCTGATTGTTGCCTCTTGTCACAAATCCTGTTTATGTTTTTCACGGACACTATGTCAAGGTGCAGCTGTGAGGAGGAGAAACATTTCTTTGCTCTCAGCACATGATATGGTTCAGCTGGCTTCATCAGACAGTGGCCCCCAGCATGCACTGGGCCGGTTTGCAGCCAAGTGGCTGGGATGACAGTTAACACCTTCAAGTCTGGTTATTTGCTGCAAAATGGAGTGCTCCATCTAGACTGAATTACTGCCCCATGTAAAGGAGTTTTAACTATTGCAGGGTCTTGTTCATGAGCAAGTTTAAAATGAGACTGACAGGCTGGTTAGTGCAGCATCAGCAGTAATTCTTTTGCATAAACTCTTGGTTGGTGTGTAAAATGTCAAAAAAAAAGAAAAAATAGAAGTGTCCATTCCAGTTTTCCAGAGTCCATGTAGCATTGTGTTTTCTTCTCATATTTGCTCCTTTTACAATGATAAACAGTAAAAAGGGAAAAGCAGAAGCTAACTTGAGATTTTGGGGCAGCAATTGTAACAATCAAAGTAGTTGCTATTAATTAGTTATTTTTTGTCAATAAACAAATTGAATAATTGTTTCAGTTTTAGAGTTAATGTCTGTGAGAGTCTGTTGGCATGGTAAATGTATTAACTAGCAGAACCATGATGTTTTCCCATTAAACTTTCTGTTGACCCTTGAACCTCTTACCATAACCTTAAACGTCCATGTGCAAATGAGCAGAAAACATCTGCATGACTAGAATATAGAGGAACAATCCAGTGGTCTTCCCAGTTTAATGACTTTAATACCACGGGCAGAGGCTTCATCATGGTAACATCTGGTGTCTGCTCTCTCCTGGGTCTCTATGTGAGCCACATCAGGCTGCCTTGTGAAGCTGGTAGCAGGTGTCAGGCAGGCAGAGGCAGCAGGGTTCACAGCAGCATAAAGCCCCAGGCCTCCACACCTTGCCAGGGGAGTGAGATGCAGGGAAATGGAGGGAGGTCAGAGTGAACCCTATGGACATTCCCTACCAAGAAAGAGAGAGAGAGATCAACTGAGGAAAGAAAAGTCAGCAAACAAGAGGATAATAATATGATCTCAGTTACAACACATTATGCTGATTAAGAGTTGGATGAGGGTAATGTCACCATCAAAAAATGAAGGATGTGTATGGAAAAACAAGACAGAGGAGATAAAAATGAGAGGTGAATGAGAGAAAGACAGATAACTTGATGGATCCAGGAAAGGCCTGAAAGCTGGACATTGTGTGATGAGATTAAAACCTGTCTGCTGTCATAAATAAAGAGGAAACCCACACTTGATTACTTTGTTTTATAGCTGCAGCTTTCCACTACTCTTCTACTGCAAGCCTCTGCTTTGGCAACACACACCTTGGTGTACATATCTCTTAGCAAGATTGGAGGGAAGCTGAACACAAAAACAACTCTGTAGGGAGTAGTTTTACAGAAAATAGAGCCAGGCTACTTATCTCACGCCCTGTGATGTTATGGGGTGCCATAATCAGCAGCACCAAGGTTCATGTTATGGCCAAGGTTGGCTTGCTCCCCTGAGGATGCTTTCAATGCCTTGTCTGTTTGACCTGCCAAGTCCACTTACTCTACCAGTCAAACATTTTGGACACTTTCCCATTTCAGTCAAAGGGAACGTGTGTCTACATTTCTGAAGGGTATTGTAGCTGCAAAGTTTGCATTCTCAGCACTCCTTATTTTATGCAAGTTCTTCCCCAAAAGGCAGTTTTATACATATTAGCTATTAATGCTTTAGATTTGTGGAGAAGTGAGACACAAGCAGCGAGCCCTGCATCCTCTGTGAAGCGGAGGCCCACACATCCTGCTCAGAGCATTTCAGTATAGTTATCTACAGTGATACCCAACTGCAAAGTTATCTTCTGAGTAACTAACTTCCTGTTTTTTTGAGAAGTGGTTTGTGTGAAGTTTGCAGTTTGCTCCAAAGGCCATTAAGCTTGAATTGATATCTGTTGCAATTTTTTGCTGTGTAAAAATGGTGCAAAATGTGCACAAAACATTTAAACCACTCCTGCAGCATTATCAGCTTCTCTGCTGCAAATGTGTGGCAACTAATGATTATTTTCATAATAAATTAATCTGGACACTAGTTTTTGATTAATCAATGTATCACTAAGTCTTCAATTTGTCAGAAAATATACACTCACCAGCAAGGGCATAGGTTTGGTCTTAAACACTGGTAGGGACACTCCCCACCCACCTCCACCACAAAAAGCATATTTTTTCAAACTAAATGTTGTTGCAGTGGGTAAAAGTAAAGTTACTGAATATTTTTGCAGGCCTCTCTCTTTTCAGTGTTGCACTTTGCAGACGGCCCCTGTGCACTCGTCTCACAGCTGGCTGCACATTGAGACTAATATTATTTGTCTGGAGCAGAGGTTGGCTCACTTTGGTAAAAATTGTTGTCTACATTACAGTGAAACCAAATAGGCATTGTTTGTATTTTGGCAACATTTCGCTTGAGACTTGTTGATCTATCTTTCCAACTTGAATGAAGTCAGCCACACCATTGTCAGGACACACTGCCATCTGTGTCTGGGAGCAAATATGACATTTGCACGTAACATGAGCTTTAGATCAGTCCCTCCTTTCCACTCAGTCAGGCACATCGGAATGATTTAATATGACTCCATGCCAAAGTTAATAAACATGGGTTTGCTCAAATATTGGTAGGAATGTTTCTGTCCTCCCAAAATATTAGGGACATGTCCCACCTTCTCAGAATATAGTGACTAAATATGTCTTGATTGGGAGTACATAGGGTGCGCACCCAAAGTTAACAAGTTAGCACTTTGTGTCTCAATTTTACACAAAATAAGCAATTTGATCCTTAATAATGTATTGTTTAGTGTCTCATAGAACTAGAGGTTTAATTTACTTTTTACATGTATTTCAAATGTGCCACCCCTCTCTTAGTTTGTGCCCATGCCTGGCCACCCCATCCAAACTTTTCTAGATCTGCCCCTGCATGATACTGTTCCATTTGATGCAGAAAAGCCACATGTTCTCAGTCCAACAATAAATCTAGAAAACTTAAGGTGCTCTTGAAGATTAGCCAGACCAAAATATCAAAGGAAAAACCTTCTGACACTCTGTAGCAAGGAATCTTTGCTCCACCTAAGAGTGCCTGAAGGTTCTTTTTTCTGTTCCTGCATGATACTGTATTGGAGGGATGTATGGGCACAGCTGGACATTTGTTCCTAAGAACAGAGAGTTCAGTGTGTACAGTGACTAGAACACATGCAGTCCGTCTGGCTCCGGTTGTGCTCTCAAGCCCTCAGCAACCTGGCCTCAGCCTCCAGGAAGCAGAGTGTTGTGCTGGGGATGGAGCCTGGACAGAGGAGGGGAGTGTCTGAGCTGACTTCTGGGGCTCATTTAATCTTAACTCACCTTTTCCATGGGTGTATATGACTATAAATGCTGCACTCAGGTGATCAAACACACTTACAACATTATGTGTTGTGTGAGGAGGCCATTCATTTCAAATAAATTCCATATATAAATTGACCACTTCTTAAATGCTGGATAATTTACTGTAAAACTTGAGCAGCAGACATCAGCTTAGTTTCAATTCTACACTATATTATTTTTACAGTCTACTGTATCTGTATATGACAGCAGAAGGTTACATAATGGCTCTTTCTCTGCTCTACTGACCTTATCGCTCACTCTGACCTGACCAGTACTGAGCGCTGAAACTTGCTGTCAGTTGTTGACCCATCAGCCAACTGAGCTGAAGCACTAATGAAGTCAGCAAAGGCCCAGCATGCCTTTCACCGGCATGAACTGTCAACATTTTTCATCTGATTAATGAGTCTTTGTGTTGAGCATTATTAATAATACAGTTGGTTGGTTTGATTATTCATTTATGTATGGCTGCCCTTCATGTTTGTGTGTGTTTGTTTATAGATCCGGCGCAGGAGGCCTACACCTGCCACGCTGTTTAGAGTAGCGGACCAGTCATCTCCTGAAGATGATCAGTCCACCCATCAGGTAAAGGTGATGTCAAAACATTTTTTTAATAAGTGTCTGTGAAATCTCATCTGTCTTCCTCCAGTGTTTCTTCATTTTTCCACCCTACTCAGGAGCAAGGTACCAGTTTGGTGTTGCAATACATTGAATGCTGTGATCTACTGTCTGTGACATAAATATCAGCCCCCACCCCCATGTTGGGTCCTTTGGTGTGTCCATAATCACAAATGCATGTCGTGTCATCAACCATTATTCAAAACCAAGAATTTTTCATTTAAATTTGTTGATTGTGAAACTTAGAAATAGCAGTTTGAGAAAAGAAGTTCTCTGAGGAAAAGCACAAGTCATCACATGATGAAAAAGGTCTGGAAGAACCAAGAAAAGTGATACATGTGATAAGATTTTTAATTTTTTAAATTTTTATGACACTCCACAGGTGACTAGATTAAATATGCTAGGTGGGACCTCGAGGAAATATTCATTTATGCTGCATCAACATATCCGTCGTTGCACATGTGTAGCAGGACCCACATGGAAATATCTGATTTCTGACTAGCTAGTCTTGCAAATATGGTACTGCACACGTGACCAGCACACGTGAGGACTATACCATAGAAATAAAGGCAATGATAAGCATACACAGTGTTTTCATTTGAGGTAAAGGTGCAGCCATGAAAAAAAAATATCTTGGGTTATGTCTCTTAATACAATGAATTGATCATTATCTTTTATGATATTTGTAAAGCATTTAGAATTTTACATTGTGCATAAAATGTGCAGTATACAGTATCTGTCAAACTTTGCCTTCCTCTTTGAACTTGTGTCATCAAGGACATGCAAAATCTAGATTTGTATCAGAGTAGAGGTTATTCAAAAGAAAAAGCCTTTACTGTTCGGAAAAGATAACATACACAAGCAGAGTGTTTTCTGTCTTTAAACCTGTCTCGATGGGCTCTTTAAGGAGAAATGTGTTGTTTACAGTGGGTCGTTGGAGAGAACGGAGTGCTCAAACCGAAACGTGTCAATCCAAACGTGTATCAGCCTCCGTCACTCAAAGGTCGGTACATGTAGTATTGATACTACAGGTGGTGGTTCTGTGTGCTGTGACACATCCCTTCTCTTGTTTTACTGTGCTTTGCTACCATCAGTTTCCTCCTTGCTTTCCATGCTTCATTATAGCAGATAAAACACAAATAATGCATGCGACAGATGGGTACTGTTAAAAGCCTTTTTTACTTTTTATTCTATGCATGTGTGATATGCACATCTCTTATTGTGCACTCAACCGCAGGATTGCTATATCTGTGTGTGACAGATAGAGAAAGGGAGAAAAAGAGAGATTAGAGTGTGACAGCTGTGAGACACTGAGTGTGAGTTTACGAAGGTCTGGATCATCCAGGATTACAGTCAGTTGTGTATACAGCTGTGGCACACACACACACACACACACACACACACACACACACATGAACGCACACATATCATAGAAATGCATATTTGAGCACAATCACGTACTTTCTTTCGTCTTTATCGATGTGGCTTCTGGGCTATTGCATGTGGCTGTTAAAGGAGCAAAAATATACATTGCTTAGCTTGTCAGCAGAGTTTCATTAAATGGGGATTTCTGGGAGTGTGGTGCATATTGAGTGATGACATAATGTGCCAGGAAGCCTCAATGCTGCATCACAAATCTGGCCTTCATCTGCTCATAAGCAGAGAGTTGAAAGCGAGCGCTACCTTGTTTTAATATCTAATTACATAACCTAAGCTGTAATATGTGACCTGCATCAGTTCCACTCTGCATCTGGAGGTGTGACAGAGATTAAGAGGCCAAGGTGACCCAGAAGAAGTGAGAGGTGTGGTGTTGATGTAATATCACAAAATAAGGGAGAGAGAGGAAGAAGAGGGTGAGTCAGCACTGCCTGACAGCTGAGGAGGGTGAGCAGTCGGGGAAAGACAAAGGCACAAACAAACAGATGGAAGAACAGGGTGAGAGAAGGGATAGAAAACAACGGTGGAGGCTTCCCTGTAAAAATCAGTGTGGGATACCATTTTGCAGTTCCCTGCCTGTCTGTCAGTGCATGTGTTTAATTGGCTTCCTGCCTGGCTGGCATGAATTCAAAAACCCTCATGAGGCTTGATAAAAACTGACAGTGTTGAAGCGTGGTAAAACCCAAACAACATCCTTCTATCCCCATGTCTTTGTCCTTGTGTTTGTGTGGTTGTCCCCTTGTGGTGTGTCTTGTGTTTACCTGTGCAGCTGTGCAGAAGATGGCTGAAGCACATATGCAGAAGCTTGGAGTCTACGTTCCTCTAGAAGACCCCTGTGAAGGGGAGGAGGAGGAGGAGGGTCACTGGGAGGGAGAGGAAGGAGAGGACACATCTCTTACCAAAGGTGCTGGTGGGAGGGAGACTCTCTGTCAACTGGCTGGGTCCAAAACATACAGCCAGTAGTAACACTGCACACAGTGGCAGCAAGCATAACACTGTTGTTTTTATGTTCTAAAGGAAAAACACACCCTGTGGCACTTTAACACAATTGTAAACAGACCACCTGGCACTGTGCCTTGATTTTCTAGGACTGGGTTAGTTGTTTGGTTTGGTGGTGTGTATTTTTTCTATCGCCCTGGGAAAATGGAAAATAAGATAAATGATGTGATGTCTCTTTTAGACATTTCCAGTGCAAATATAATCAAGAAGAAAAACAATTTAATCTTTCTAAAGCAGCAATAATCATGTTTCTAGATCACAACCCAGATGATGATATTTATTTGAAAATTGCAGGGAGTTGAGTCACCTGCACATAAAATCTTGAAAATCAGTAGAATTCTATATATTGTGCTAAAAATGAAAATGACAAATATTGATTAGAAAATAAAGCAGCAAACAGAGACTAGTGATATACAACATGTGGTGCACAGCGTAGTTTTCCTTCAGGTTTGTGTGAATGCTAGAGTTTGCCCTTTTCCTTCATATTTATCCTAATGGTGTTTGCATTTCACACAGTTTGAGATTTGAAGACAAATTTTTACCTCATTGCAAGAAATCACTACTCCCATTTGTCCTTAAATAGTGTACAACACTAAGTTCTTGAAAAGTTGAAAAGGCAGATATGTCGCAATGAGATTTAAACATTTATATGTTTAGTCAAAGTTTTTGTCTTTAATCATTCACCACTAATCATATCCTTAATCAGTTCACGTCAATTAAAAATATTTTAAACATACAAATGTGACATATAAAAACCTTGTTTATCCTGGTAGAGTTGAGCTGCTCTTGGTGGAGAGACTCTATGCAGTTTTCAGGGTAAGCTCCTCTGTGGGCTGACCAGCAGCACAGGTGAAGCTGTGTGTGTTGAGAAACAGCCCCAGTGTCATATTTGTCCTCTGTCTCTCCCTTCAAATCTGTAGAGACAGACAGGCATGCTGAGAGCTTGCTGTCTGTGCAAAATAACACAGTAATCTTGTTCCGTATTCTACTCTATTTCAATTCTTCCTCTGTTATTTCATGCTTAGCGCAGAGTATTAAACCTGTCAACTGAGTCTCAATTATAGGCTGCAACAATCAGGGCTGGTCCGTGGCAATGGGGGGGGATGAAAGTTTTGTTTTGTGACCAGCATGTGCTCCTACACCCATAAGCAAAATAATTACTGACAGTTAACAATTTTAGTACTGATTGATCATTGTAGTGATTAAAATAATGTTAGAATAAAATAAAATTGACATCAATGAAAAATCATAAGATCTGAAAACATGTCATGTACTAATTTAAACACTTTGAGTCATGATGTAATTATAATGCATCATCATAACGCATTGACAGTGCTCTGAAAGTGCCATTTTTAAAAAATGAGTGAAAAAAGAAAATTATCAGGGGCACAAGGCAGGAAGCGACGCAAAGAAGAGGAACAGAAAAAAAGAACAATATAGATGTGGGTGGCACTGAGGATAAGTGTGACTATCCCAGTGACTGTGGCAGCTGCAGAGAGGAGCTTTTCAAAGCTCAAGCTGATTAAGACCTACTTGAGGTCTTCCATGGCCCAAGAGCATCTCAGTGGACTTGTTGTCATCAGCATCAATAATGATGTTTTTCAGAATTTGTCATTTGATGCAGTCATTGATGACTTTCCTGCAAAGACATCCAGGCGTGTTCAGTTTTGAAACTGTTTTGTAATTCTGAATATAATTGTATTTTTTGCACTTTCATTGATTTGCACTTTAATTTCTAATTAAATTTTAGTGTGATTCTTCAGATGGTCAAATTAATTATCACAAATTATTTACTACTTATTTATGTTAATACTTGTATGTAATGTTACGTTATGATGTTTTTCAGAATTTGTCATTTGATGCAGTCATTGATGACTTTGCTGCAAAGAAAGTGTGATTCTTCAGATGGTCAAATTAATTATCACAAATTATTTACTACTTATTTATGTTAATACTTGTATGTAATGTTACGTTATGTTATATTTTAAAATCAACCTTAAAATTGATCTAAAATCTTGCCTAGGGCAGCAACAGAGCCTGGGTCGGCCCTGGCAACAATGTATTTGTGCAAATCTGATTTCAAACAAAACTAATCCAAGAAATACAAATCTCAAGTTGATGTGAACTTTTTGCATGTATACTCTGCTTCTATGTTTTATAGGTTTCTAATATTCATTTTATCACATGAGAACAGTGATATCTCATTCAGAAGTGTTTGCTCTGTCAGCCCAGATGACAGGCTCCTTCAACAAATCTCCATGTGGAAGCACACTGAAACAACAAGTAGCCAAACAGGATGTTGAAAAATCCAGACTGGGTCCTTTGCTTACAGTGCATCTGTTCTTTTGGTCAGGCAACACAGTTTGGGCTCAGTCTATCACAGAAAGAAAAAAACTGTCATAATAATTGGAAAGGGAGCAAATATACTCATCTGACAGGCTTGAAGAAGATATTTTCCTCATTGTTGCTTAAAAATAATTCATTTTTTATCCAAATTGTTGACATTTTCATAGCGTGACAAATCAACCAATGGCTAATTGTTTCATCTCTACAGTCAGTACCATTGTCTCCTTGTCCACCCAGAAGCACCTCAATCTCAACCAAACACACTCCATGAAGCTTATGAGACATCATTACAATCACCAAAAGAAAAGCCAGATGTTAGCCTCCTTTGTCCTTACCCATTCTCTCCTCAGATCACCAAGAGACAGCGACCACTGAGCAGTCAGACAAGTTTCCCTGCATGAGAGAGTCGGTCAAGCAGATCCAAGCAGCACAGGAGGAAGAGGAGGAGGAGGAGGAAGATGAGGAGCAGGACAAAGCTGAGGGAACAACAGAAGAGAACAACTGGGGGAGTAACTGAGAGATAGAGCAAGGCAAATACAAAAGTAACGATGAGTGATGGGTCGAATGAATGATAGAGAGTTCCATGAAATCAGAGATGAGCAACTTCACCTCACCTACTTCACCTCTAAAAGGCCAGGTGGATTAAAGAGAGGACAGAGAGGGAGTTTATGTATTAGAATTCCACCCATATGAGGAGGTGAGGAATGATCTAATGACAGAGCAGACTATGGATGCCACTTTGGTCCTAATGTCCCTTTATGATGTTTATAATGAAAGTGGAGGGGCCAAGGTCAGCATGACCAAATGCGCTATAGGTCCTACTTCTGCTTTTAATACAGTGCTACAGGTTCCTCTAAAGAAGGTAATAATTACCACATTAAACACAAAACACATATATAAACTATTTTGGGCACACTTTTAGCAAAGGCTTTTTCTTATCTTTCCATGCATTTTAAGGTCTTTAAATGAGTGTGTTACTGTATATGTACACTTTATTTTTCGTTGATTTTCTACCGCTTAGTCCCTGAACGGGGTCCACTTTATTTTATTTTTCTCATTCTGATTTGTAGCAAACTTAGTGTTTAGCCCTGTAATTAAATGAGCATGTACTGCCATCTTGTGGCATAAAGTAGGAATGACAGGTTTAAAGTGGTACTCCAGCCAACGTCTATCTTGTTTCAAGCACTTAAAGTTATATTCCTTAAAATTTCCATGGAATAAAATGGAGTTTTAAGGTTGCTTTGGCTTTACATTTTTCTCATCTATAGCTGCTCAGTGTATTCAGATTCTGCAATTACCTCTCTATCACTGTTAGTGGTCGAGTCCGCCATTTTCGCAAGGGATTGACAGGAAACAGCAATACTGTCATTAAATTTATCACACTGATATCACCCTGACTGTTTCATCAAAGTTGTATAAAGTTAACACATACTGTAAAGCTAAAACAACTTTAACCTTTTGAAAGCTGGATACTGATCATTTTATTGATCAAATCGAACAGTTGATGTGTTTGACCTTTATTCAGGTCAGGTACAATTTTTCAAGGAGTAAAAGTGACAGAAACTTTCTTAAACTATTTCTTTATTGTTATATTTACTTCTGTTATGGCCATCTACTGTATATACATAACAGTACTGTCCAGTCAACATCCTGTCCAGAGTCAGCAGGTCTATAATAAAGAGATAGATGCTAAAACATATTTGGTGGGGAGTATCACTTTAGGTATGACCTATAACCAAAAGCATTAAAATGGCTATAATTGTGTTAAATCCATGATCAACTGTGTGTGTGGGTGTGTGGTTATTTAGTAGCAAACTTTTCATATTTGAGTGTTTTAGAAATGTATTTGTAAAGCTCAAAGCTACCTCTAATTTGTTTTAAATACAAAAACCAACAATTGTTTCCAAGGAAAGCCATGAGTGAACTTAGTTCGTTTTGAAGTGAAACACTTTTAAGGAATCAAAATGCAATTTACAATTTTTCCCAGTACTGTTGACTCTTTTGGGATTTCTCAGCACTCACCGATTCCCTTTTGTATTTAAACGAGTTGAGCTTTTTAATCATACACCCATTATGTCTATGCCATAGATCTGTTAATGTCTATGCCATAGATCTGTTATAAGAGCTGTTTTCCTAATCTTATGTCCAGTGTGTGAGTAGATTAGCTTTGCTGTATTTCTACTGTTTTTATCCAGGTACTCAGAAGACTCACAGGCCTGCACATAAAATGCACCTCAGAAAACCTAAAACCAGACACTGTAGTTATAAGACAGCATAACTGATATCACAAAATGGTCACTGCACTAACTTTCTGAATTATTTTTACCATATACATTCACATGGTCTCTCTTTTCAAAGAAAATAGTCAGCAACAACTTTAAATGTTTTTATGCGCCATTTGTCTAATTAAAGTTCCAATTTAATTGAAAGTACTGGTTCTGATGTATAGACATTTTCCAGTTGTACCACAACTAGAAAACTTGCTGTTTGTATCATCATGGTGGCTGTATATATAAATAACCTGCCTAAATTGTGAAATGAGTGGATGAGCAGGTTGTATGATAATGCTCCGCAGCCCTCTGTCGCACTGTCCACCTCCCCTCTCCTCAAAAGAAAAAAAAAAAACAGTGGACAGACATGTATGAACTTAATTTTTTTCAGTCTTGACTATAATCTTTTTTCCTATTATTTTGTTTCTCAGTGTGGTGTGGTTGTTTTAAACTGATATGATATCATATGATATCAAAATAAACAGCTTTTAATTTTCTCCTTTAACCTGACTTGTACTTAATGTGTATGTATGAAATTTGAATTTTAAATTGCTTTGTTCAGTCAGTTACTAGAGAAATCCCTTTTGCATTCATGGTCCTCCATAACAACCTTTAAGACTGGCTTAATTAGGGATCTGCAAAAACGCCACTCTTTACTAAACATAAAATATTTCTGACAAATATATCAGAAAATGTTTTGTGTAAGTTCATGAAGAAGAATGAGTTATAAAATAGTTTGTCATTTTTGCTTATTTTTAACTTCATTATCATATAAAGCCATGAAAAGGCCTTTGTGGTGCAAACTGAAGCAGAACATTGTCAACAATCTATTCCCCCATTTATTTTTAAACAGAACACACCAGTGAAAACCTATGAATCAAGACTTTCATATTTTTATGCTGTGTGACACAGTTAATCATATTTAATTGTAATTTTTACTCTTTTGCTCACTAATTAGGGTATAACTATTTCAATGTAAAAGTTTTGTTTTTATAGACCTAAACACTTTGTAGTGCATAGGCGAAATGTAATATGATATTTGTGATATAGAATGGCTTATTATCTTGCCAAAATCTTGTTTTAATGCCTTATTCTGCTTTCTTAACAAAACCGGAAGTATGTTACAGTTTATTATCTTGCACTGTTGGACATGGCTAGCGGTGGACCGGTAACGTTTGTTGTGTTGATTTGAGGCACTTATACATTACTACACCGCACGTTAGCTTTGAAATGACGATAATGTTTCGAATCGTCTGTTTCAGGTGTAACAACTCTGTTTCCATAAAATAGTGCCTCCACTTCTGTCTATTCTTAAAGCTTTATTTTGAATGTCCTAACCGGAAGTTGTAGTATAATGTTGTTCTACCCCTGTCCCTCCCCTGTGTGCTATGAGTCTATGCTGACTTTTTTGGCATTTCGTTTCCTTTTTTTTTATTTCTTCTACTCAAATATATTTAATATACGTTATAGTTACTCGCCGTGGCCACTGGACTTAACACTCAGGGCATACTTTAACTCAGACATCCGGTAAAGACAGTCAGAATAAAACATTCAAATTTGACGTACGCACTGTTATGTGGTCACATGACGTTCAGGGTGTTGTAGCGGTGATTCATCTTGCCGCGATACTTCTTTCAAAGATCAATCCGGAAAACTTGCTATGCGATGATGATACTATAAATCAAGTGAGCTTAAATTTTTAATCATGGGGTTTCACGAGATAATTAAATGTGGGGTAAAGATAGCTGTATTTTCTTGCTCCGTAGCGTTACTTCCCGTAGCTATGACATAATGGATGTATTGTCGTGGTGTTTGCAGACGAGAGTAACTCGGTGAGAATCGAAGGTAAGTTAGCCGGTGTTGTGTCGAAATTTGCTTCCTCGCCGATATGTGTTTCCCCTAACCTGAATTCTATTATCCTAACCACAACTACTGAGGGGGTCGCTATATGAGACCGAATTTTGAACAGGGGAAACATCTCCACGGGGGAACACTTTTCGGCACAAGCCCGGTCCGCGCTAACAGTAGTAGCTAACAACAGTGTCCAGTTAGCTACCTCTTCGCGTTAGCTTCTCCGTTGGACCAGTCCTTGTTTACAAGACTTAACTATGATTGTGAACCTGGTGATTGGTGTCTGTCTTGTGTTTTAAATACTGGTTGACAACGGCAAGTTAGTTGGCTTGTTATTTTTCCTGTCAGATATACATAAAGCTAATTCAAGCGCCATTAGACAGTTATTTGTCTTGGCAAATATGAGGGGAGATGGGGTCTGAATATTTAAAGATGACCTGTCCAAATGCTGATGAATGCAGTTTTGTTAACGCTAGGTAAATAAATAAACAGGAGATTGCTCGTGATTCACTAAGATAACAATGGTCAATTTGTCGAACTTGTTGGCAAAACAAACTCCCAGGCATTTATTCAGCTCAAATCTGATGACACTAATGCTCCAGTATTAAAAATACATCTGTTTACTATCATTTAAATGCACGGCACATTGTATTTCTTTTTATAAGATCAAATTCCACATCATGGGCAGAACCAAAACTTTCCACAAAGGGGATTTACAGTGTATTGTTTAGGCTGGATTGTACTTCCACTGTCATGAAGTTGACCAATTTACAGGAACTTCTTTACCGTCTACTACACTGGTTCTTTATTCACCAAACCTTTGTGGCTATTTTGACATTTAGAATGTTGCCCTGATGAAGACAAGAAAACTTGTTTTCTTGAGACATTCTGTGTGAGGTCTTAATCTCCAGTTAATTGCTTATGTAATCGGTTGTTTTTCTTATCACTGAACCTAAATATCTGAGCTTTAAGCTTTCCAGTTGACTCTGTGTTTCCTGTTTTTTTTTTTGTTTCTCTAATTTAAAAGTATGAGCTGTTACAGAGTATGCCTTAATCTTCACAATAGAAATTATGTGAACAGTCCCTAAGGAGCCCATGTTTTGGAAATGAAATAGCGATTGAAGATAAAGTCCTGACTTTCAGCTTTAAATTGTAGCCCTTATTTGTGGCCATTCTCTCAATTTTTGTCTGTTAGCCTGCCAACTTTATCTTCCTTGTTGCAGG
>NW_018127965.1:1284996-1294897 GCF_001952655.1 Monopterus albus
TAGTGCCGGGTGGAGAGTATGGCGAGCTTGGGGACAGCCTCCCTGCCATCGCCTCCATGAACTCTTCCTACTCTACATCGCTGTCTCTCCCTTCCCCATACCGGCTTGTACCACCTGCAGAGCGCAAGGCCATTTCTGATGTCCGTCGCACCTTCTGTCTCTTTGTGACGTTTGATCTGCTCTTCATCTCACTTCTCTGGATAATTGAGCTGAATGTGAGATTTCAGTTTGGTTCAACAGACAGAAGATATGAGGCTTTAGTGAAATGTTTTTTGTTCTGTTCACTCTTGTTTTTAATGAGAGTAGTCATGGTTAAGGCTCAGTTTGATGCTGGTGTGGACTCTGCTCTGTTTTCCTACAGATCTCCAACACAATTGGGGACAATTTAGAAAAAGAGGTCGTCCATTATAACTTCAGGTCTTCCTTCTTTGACATCTTTGTAAGTGGGTCAATCCAGGTCTTTGTACATTTCATTTGATTTCACTGGTGTTTTAACGTATGTGTGTAATCCTGATCGTGTTTAGAAAGCTTTCATCTCTTATTGATCAGTTACCTACATTGTTGCATAGTCTGATTTCTAGTATCAGACGGAGCTGTCAGATGCCAGCATTTATTGACACTAGAGGGGAAATGTTAACAAAGTCAACATGTCAACAGCATGTGACAAAATTAAATGCCCTAAGTCATTTTCTGTTTCCTCCTCCTTGTCACAGCTCCTCGCTGCGTTTCGTTTCCTCTGTCTGCAAGTAGGATATGCTGTTTTTCGGTTGAAGCATTGGTTGTTTGTTGCAGTAAGTGAGCACAGTTACAGTAAAACACACATTGGTAAAATACTGTAAGATGTTTTGTGTTCACTGCTGAACATGAATTAAAACACAAATCAAATCCTCTTTACTACACAGGTTACCACTCTGGTGACCACTGTCTTCCTTGTTCTCAAGGTCATCCTATCTAACGTGAGTGTAACACAACTCAACTGTTGGGCGTGTGTGTGTAAATGTGTTTGTGGTGGAGGCTTGTCATCTAAAACCACTTTGACTTTTTCACTTCTGCATTTATTCCAGTAATGTGCTGTTTGGTCAGATGACAGGCTGATAAGAGTTTTTATGATTCTACTGTTTTAGGCACTACAGAGATTCAGAAACGTGTTTTTGTCAGGAATTTTACCTCTGCTTACTCCTTTAAGTCAAATACTTTTGTATGGAATTTACTTTTGTACCGTATATTCAACAATGGCTAAGAAAGCCAACTTAAAGTGTAACTCCCACTTCTGTGGTGGAAGTTGTTCAAGATTAACTTTATTGTCATTCAGGCTATTCACCAGATAAGTAGACGGCAGAATGAAATTATTTTGCATTGGCATCCACAAACAAAGCAACACCTAAAAACTATGTTAAAAATAAATATATAACTTAAGTTACACTAAAAAGCAGTACCCTTTAATAAATAGAGAGAAATACAAGTACTTCTTACACATTATAATAGGTAGAGGGCCATACTTCACCTTATGGCCCGGTACCGTTTGCTCTCTGGCAAAAGGGCAGACAAACCATGTCCAAGGGGCCTCTTGAAATGCTGTTGGCTTTGGTTAGGACATGTCTCTGAGCAGTGGTTTTGATGGGCGTGAGTGAAGTTCCAATGGTTTTTTTTTTTTTTTTTTTGCTGGCCCCACCACTCTCTGCCGTGCTTTTCTGTCCAAGGCATTACAGTAAAATGTAATGTAATGTAATAGTCATTCTGGTCCTTTCAGCACCATGCAGTCTCAGCGTGGCCAGGGGCAAGTCCCGATTCTCTTAATTGCATCTACACTTCCCGCATTTGTGTCTTTTCCTTGTCATAGTCCCGCCCATGTAAGAAAAGATGCAAGGAGAAAGGAATGAGGAAGCATAATTTTAGAGACATGAAATGTTCTTTCCTTCAATCCTTCATCTGAAGCATTCGGTCACCAACTGCTGTCCGATAAAGGGGCATGTCAGTCCACAAAGGACTGTATATCCTCCCTCATAGCTCCTCCAGGCAGCCTCCTCACTTCTCAGAGCAGGAATAAGAGCCTCAGGATGTCCTTCAAGATGGCAAACTGAAACAACTTTCAGGTTGTGTGAGGAAAAGGAATTGGGATTTACCCCCTGGTGTCTTTTTACACAGCTCCTGTCCCAGAATGCCTTTGGCTATGTGTTACCCATCACCTCGTTTGTGGTGGCGTGGTTGGAGACCTGGTTCCTTGACTTTAAGGTGCTCACGCAGGAGACCAAGGATGAAAGAGGTGAGGGGAAAAATACAAGTCAAGTCTGAACACGACTAGACAAAAATAAACTTCTTCTTTTCAACTGCTTTCCCTCTTTGGCCTCAGCCTACCTAGCAGCAGTGAATGCAGCCTGCGAGCGTGCCCCCATGATGTACCCCCGTGCTGTTTCAGATGGACAATTCTACTCCCCACCTGAATCTTTCGTAGGCACGTATGCTTATAGAGCATTTTTCTAATCAGCCTTAAGTACAGTTTGCCTTAATGGGTTCATTCCTTCTGGTGTGTTTTCTATTTGAGCTACAAAACTGAGCTTTGGCCCTGAATTTGTGTCTGCAGACTCCGAAGAGGATCTGGACGAGGAGGGTCTTGGGCACAGTGCTGTCACAGCTCAGGTACCTATGCCAGTTTGAGAAGTCATTGTACTCAGCTATTACACAAGCTTTTCTTCACCTGATGGTGACTATGATCCTACCTTCATTTGTCTCGTTCCAGGAGAAGGAGTATGTCAGGCAGGGTCGTGAAGCCATGTCTCTGCTGGAACAGATCCTAGCCCAGGAGGACAACTGGAAATTTGAAAAGAACAATGTAGGTGTATTACTTGGCATCACTATATTTGATTTCTCAATAAAGAAGAGCCCCGCCACCCCCCCGCCCCAACTGGTAGGCTTGTACAGGGCCATTTCAGCAGACGTGACGTGAGCCACATTTACAGCTGCTATGCAGTATTGGTGATACTGTATAACCCTCATAACACTGTGAGGGAAGAAAACAAAAATGCAGCCCTTCACGTTCATTTGTATGAGGGAGACGCAGGGCACCATTACATCATGCAGAAAAAACTTGGATCAGGTTCAGCTTTTTCTGCAATGCAGCGTCACATTACTCAGCAGATTGTACCACTGGCCAGTCTCATACATGTGAGCATGTATTCCTGGTGGATTACATTGTAGCGTGAACACTGCCGTTTCTGTGGTTTGCCTTGACATCACCACAACCAAAGATTATTGTATTTTATTGTCTCGCCAATACATGAAACAATGCACCCAACCAGAACAACACCCTGAACTTTTTTTCACGCCAGAGGCTGTGGTTTCTGTAAATAGTGTCCTAATGATGTCTGAGCCAGGGGTCTTTGCATTAACTCATGGCTGAGAACCCATGACCACGTGAGCCTGATCACTTGTAGATGTGCCTCATCCGATCCCATTTTGATCCCAGTGTGTTCTGTATTTTTTGTTATCCTGATAACATACATCAATGCAGAATATATTTTAATGCCATGAGTAAAGGGGGTATATAGCTCACCAAGTCCAGTCTGCTACCACTGACAGGTTTGCTACATCTGACATGCCTCAGTTGTTCTTTTCGGTCTCACGCATGCAATTTTAAATCAGCACAACTGTCTACAATCTAACATGTGTACAGTGTAACCTGAAGTACTTTTTTACCAGCTTATGTGCATAACTACTAGTGAGTATGTGAACATTACAAAATTGCATGTGAAAGACTAACAAAGGACTGAAGCTGCTGCTTTTGCTCTGTGGCCAGCATTGTAGCCAAAAGTGTGAGATTCTCAAATGGATCATACGACCAAAATCCAAACACTGTGCACGTTTTGCTCCCAGCTATGTGGAAGGTAGAGGTTTGATAGCAGTTTAATGAATTTGAGTCCACTGTTGATGTTAATGATGTTGTCTGTATCATATCCACTGGGCTATACTGTGTTTTGAATGTGAATCCTTATAGATCCTTACGGATCCAGTTTAGTAATTTGTTAGAGGTGATGAAATAAAAGTCAAAGATGGACTTTCAGAGTAGTAAAACAATCTATTACTGTTTGCCGTGTAGATAATCAAGTGTTTTATACTCTGGTCTTTGCTAATTAGAACAGAAAGGAGGATATAGAAGATTCATTAAGACATCTGTGTGACTCTGAACTCTGAAACGCCACTCGAAACCCAGCTCCAGTGAAGGCATTGTGATACTGACCCTTCTGTTTCATTTCATGGCAGGACATGGGAGACTCTGTCTACACCCTGGAGATTCCCTTCCATGGAAAGACGTTCATTCTCAAGGTACAGTGCTCCTTTGTGTTTTCACTGTAAACATATGCTCCATCAGTGACCCAAAGGAATCATGACTCGACTCGTAATGCTGCACTTATTTATCATGTATAGACCATGATAGGCCATTTAGTTAGTAATCTTCCCTGATGTTTTATATCTGATTCTGATTTTGCCCTGTACTCTATTACTGTATATGAGTGTGGCGTTCATGGTCCTGAGTTAACTGCACTTTGCATCTGGTGGGCACATGTATTGGACAACCTCTAAATGGCACTGTGTTGAAATAATTGAGACCAATAGAGTGTTAAATCAGATATTAAGGAGGGTTCCTGGTGCCCTCGCAGAAGAACTGGTGTTACATTACAAAGGACTCCAGAGGAGGCTGAAGTCTGATGAGAAGCTCTGCTTTCCAGTGGTTTACCGCTGTCATGTGTGCAGATATTACTGTAGTGCAACCTTGATTTTATTTTTCAGCACACTTCTAATGTCTAATGTGTCTAATGGCTGGTGTGTTGATGTTATTGATCAGCCTGATTGATGGACTCAGTTTGGTGGTTGTAGAATCTTTTTAAACAAAATTGTGATTCTTTTTATAATATAGAAAATGTGTGGCATCAGGGGGCATATTTATCAAGAATCTCAGCGTTAGGTAGTCACCCCTAACTCATCAAAATTTCACCAAATGATACATTTTACTTTGAGGAATAGAAGTCCTCTGAGCATATCAGCAGTCCTGATTTAGGATATCGCTCCTATCTCTCTCAAAATGTAGGATGTGTCCTGACTGGTTAGGAGCTGCCAGGAGGTGGTTTTCAGGCAGAGACAAGCACACAGACCCCACGGCAGCACTGTTCCAATAGAACAGTGACCACAAACACACATGAGAATTGGATTTTAAAATACCCTTTAAATTTTATAGTCCTCACCTTGGAGGATCATGTGACCAAAACATAACAGGTTAGACTTACTTCATTTCTCAGTGGATGGCATGCAACCAATTTCTAAGTGAGGTTTTGTTTTCAGAAATAAGACGCATGGCTGCTGACATACTTGCCTTTGATATAAATGACTGTTTGTGTTCAGGCTCTTATGCAGTGTCCTGCTGAGCTCGTGTACCAGGAGGTGATTCTGCAACCAGAGAAGATGGTCCAGTGGAACAGAACTGTTTCTGTCTGTCAGGTGACCTGTACTCATCTATCTGTACTTGCAAACATGTTTCAGGTCGTGCCGTGCTCAAGTCTAACAGTGCTTTCTCTTCAGATCCTTCAGAGAGTTGATGACAACACCTTAGTATCATATGATGTCTCTGCTGGAGCAGCAGGTGGAGTTGTGTCCGCCAGGTACGTCAGCACGGCAAGCAGCAGGCTTTAATATGGAGATCTTTTTGTATTTGTCATCTTTTCTTTCCATCCTTTATTGATTTGATATTTTTTTCCCCCTTCCTTTAGGGACTTTGTTAATGTTCGGCGAGTGGAACGCAAACGAGACTGCTACCTATCTGCAGGCATGGCAACCGACCATGATGCCAAACCTCCATGCAACCGCTACGTCAGGTCAGACCATGCCTCCAATTGGGCTCCTTGTCACTGATCCTGGAAATAGGAACATCATATCGATTTGAGAAAAGTGCCATTGTGTTAGTTTCATTTCCTTGACTTCTCTGTCTTCTCTTTTTTTCCCCTTTGCTGCTGACCTCAGGGGAGAGAATGGCCCTGGAGGATTTGTGGTCCTCAAATCCAGCTGTAATCCATCTGTCAGCACCTTCATCTGGGTCCTGAACACAGACTTGAAGGTGAGAACATGTAGCCTGCTACTGCTACTCTAACATATTTTAATGCTTGAAACAAGATCTTTTAATTTCAGTAGAAATTGACTAGTCTGTGTTTATGGAAGGAGTTGTTGCAGCTGCAAATAGTGACACGGTGCAGAAAAATAGAATGAGAATATCACAAATGGGGATTTCAGACATGATTCATTTGGTAATTATGCTCAAATCTGTTAACAGAAATCAGTATATGAAATATAGAAAATACTGGCAGTGTTTTCCAAGTTAGGAGATGATTTTTGAGAAAACCCACTCTTCTCACACTCTCTGTCTCATCAGGGCCACCTGCCCCGCCTCCTCATCCACCAGAGCCTGGCCGCCACCATGTTTGAGTTCATGTCCCATTTACGCAAACATATTGCTGACCTGCGCTCTCACCACTCTCAGCACCACCACCACCACCACCACACTTAAAACAGGAGCCACGTCTGTGCCACAGCTGTTTGAGAGGTGTCACTCCTGTTTTGATCTTTGTAAACCCCAGATATGGGTCATAGCAGCGAGCCTCTGATGCGGAGATGAAGGAAGGTGCTACAGGATCTGATGAGCCTGCACTTCTAAGCCTGGGGGGACATGTGACCACACAGTCATCACATTTCAGTCACACAAGAAGTTGAGATTCAGTAGTCAAAGATGTTGTTTCTCCTTAAACTTGATCAATGTTGGGTTTTTTTTTTTTGTGTGTGTGTGTGTGATCACATTCATATTCTTTAGAGGGCCTGGAATTATTTTGCCCTGTCCCTCATAATAAAGTGGAAACAGTTTCCTGAAAGCATTGTTTGGGCACGTTGACTTTGCTGAAACAAGAAGTATAGATTAAAGTGATCCTCACCGTGCAGACATCGGTCTCGCTTTTACAAAGGAATTGATACAATGGCATGAAACAGCCATTTCTGAGCATTACCTTACTGCACATGTTAACAGTTAATTTGCTGCCTTTTTTTTTAATTTTCATTGCAAATGCTTAAATGTGGTTTTCTGGTGCACATGCCCCACGACAAACGCTTCACAGACATATCTTCAGCAAGTATTCAGTTGTACTGAGTAAAAGCTGTTGACATGCAGTTTATTCTTCTTAGCTATACTGTGACAGATGAGGAAAGAAGGCACTTGGTCTTTAACTTATTAAGCCCGAGGGTGCTATAAGGTGTAACTCGCCTAAACAGACGTACCCGAAATAGCACCGTAAGACGGGACCCTGTACCAGGTCCATAGGATTTAACAGGCTAATTGCCTCTAGAGGGAGAAACCACTGATCTGCTAGATGAAAGCCTCTAGAGTTTGACACCCTCCTCTTTCCCAGGGTGTAAATATTTGATCAACTGAGGGTGTATCACTGAGGGTTTTTAAATTCTGCCTTTGCTTTGCACTTTCAGGATTGGGAGTCAGATCTGGAGGATGTTAGTTTGTGTTGCAAATGCTTTATCAGGCTCCGTTAATAAAATGAAGGTGATTATAATGTCCATTAATAAGGATGCTGTACACTTACTAAAGCCTGTCTTTTGTGCCAATAGACACAAGTGGCCTTGTGGTAAAAAGGAGAGCTCCTTATTTATCATCAACCCTTATTCCTGTACTGATATGATTTTTCATTGTAGTTTGGAGCCGGCCTTCCCTCAGGCCTAGAGATGTGGCTCTGAATGAGGTTTCTCTGTAATTTCTTACATTACGATGCATTATGATTGCTCATTTACAAATGTCACTTCCAGCCTATTACGTTTCAGCTGTGTTTCAAACTCTGCACCTCAGTATTATGATGTACCTCAGAAAAATGATGATTTCTATTTGCATATGTCATGAAAACTGGGAAAAGGCTGAAGTCTGGCCATTGGTTCACACTTGTGTGGAGTTGAACCAAAGAGTAAATTGTTCTTCCTTGTGCTTATCAGTCTTGAGAAATAAGGCACAAAACCACTTTGTTCATGATTTGAAGGAGCGTATTAATTTGCCACATCACACACACTCGCAGCACTGCCAGTCGGCCTTTTGGGCATTGAACTTTATCGGCTGAGTTATTTGTGGAAGCTGCAGTCACAGTCTGAAATTATTCCACTCTTCCAAACTATGGTTGTTGAGATTCTTTTTGGATAATTTGTCACAACTGATTATTAGTTGCTCACTGTATGGAAGGAATATTAAATTAAAGCACTTAATATCAATAATTTGGTGCCTTTATCACAGTCACATGACAAATCAGCCTTTTCTTTTGCTTCATGTTTGCAGCATATATTTTCAACAACGGTATACTGTAGGGGTAGGAAGCCTGTTTAGAGTACTTAGGTTTTCTTTAGTGATTATCTTTGAGTGTATTTTTCTTGGGATCATTCATCAAACATGTTAATTTAAAGGCATAACAACTGACCAATATTTTTTTTGTCTTGTCTAATAAAATATATGAGCTCATGACATCGTTCACCTCCTTTAAATTAGAGATGCAACCTGTTTATGCTTAGAACCCCTATTTATCTATTTTTGTACTGTACTCCTATTTTTCAGCAGTGGGTGTTTATGTCATTGAAAACAGGACCTTTTTGATTTGATCCTAAAGTGTGCTTCGGGCTGGGTCACCCTTCACATTGTGATCATTATGTACCATTGCAATCATCACAATGCTTCACCAGAGTGCAGCTGTTTCTCTCAAACTCCTAAAAGAATTTAAAATTCCATGGACATGATGCCATTTGATTCTATCCGAAATTTACAGTGATCCAACCTTATGTATAGTTAAGTAAATTTAGTAGCCATATATTATGAAATGAAATCCTTAAATCAGTACAGCCATGGTTGGATACAGTGTGCAATTAGACCTACTGTTGAGGAGGAGATGTGTCGTACTTGGGGCAAAACACAAGGTCAAGAGATGGAGCAGCTCACATGATTGTGCTGTGACTGTATACTCAGGCTATGGGTGTGTGAATGCGTTTTGATGAGAGAGCGAGTAGCTCATTGCTCTCACTGTCCTCCATGTAAGGCAGATGATAAGCACCGATTCTTGGGCTCCCATCTGCCCGAGCTTCTCTATTCAGGCAGGAGGACAAATCTCTACTGGGTGTGGAGCCACAGTGAAGTCCTGGAGAAAGGGATGCTGAAAATTAGCGTCGGGGGATCAGTGAGCTTTCTCATTTTTTGACCTGTTGTATTTTGTTCATTTTTTTTCCAGAAGCTCTTCTTCTGAGACTGAAACCAGCTCTTAATAGATGGGTTCAGCCTTTCAGACATTCTGCATGCGGTTCTGCTGCTGCTGCTGTACTGGTGGCGACGATGATGAGGATGAGAAGCAGCCTTTAATACCGTAAGATGAACCAGAAGCAGAGATGTCAACACATACCAGTCAATACATGAGTAGTATTATTGTTATTATCTACATATCACATAAATAATAAACACCAGGAACAGCATAATTCACAGAAAAATGCCTTTTACAGTGTCACTGGTGATTTACATGTGTGTCACTTGGTTAATTATGTATCCAAACTCAATGTTTGAATATGTAGTTATTGTGTTTCTGGGTGCTTGTGTGTTGGCTGACCACACAGTCAAGATCCACTGGAGTACTTTAACCGTGAAGTCCAGAAGCGTCGTGATGAGGAGACCAACCTGTGGAGTGAGCCAGGAGACCCCAGCCACACAGAGAGAGATGACGACCGGGCCCTGTGTGCCCTGCTGCAGGCCAGAAACAAGATGCGCAAGGGATCCTTGGTATGTGAAGGAGGAGAAGACACTGAAGTTTGGTTTGAGGCTTTGTTGCTAACTGGTTCAAAAGCT
>NW_018127965.1:1294953-1300177 GCF_001952655.1 Monopterus albus
GAAAATCATTTCTCTGTCCTTTTCACGTTTAGGGTTATCGCCGTCTGAGTGTTGACATCGAGGCTATGAGAGATGTACGACGAGAAGTCAGAGACAAATGGAAGGCGATCTTGGAAAACTTAGGTCAGGCTGGACAGATGTGACAAGAGGCACACTATCATATATATATATATATATAGAAAGAGAGAGAGATTAACCACAAATGATTTGCATTTATTTCTAGGTTTCATGGCAGAGGCAGATATGCTGCTGACAGTGTCTGCCAATGCCTCGCTTGACCGCATGCGTAACGCCCCAGCAGCACGGGACCTTCTTCAGACACTGCACTCTGAGACATCCATCTTCAACAGCAGAGATCAGCCACCGGAAAGATATCTCTTCATCCTGGTGAGAGCTGTGACACTGGATTGGAACTCATACCGTACTCAGAGTTGGAAAATAACTAAGTACATTTTCTCAAGTAGTATACATAAGTACAGTTTTGAGGTATCTCTATTTTATTTGAGTTGTTCCAGTGTAGGATCACAGTAAAGAAAGCATGTACTGTAGGTTGACCCAGTCCCAGTAGTGCAGTAGAAAACACTTCAGTCTCATAATAATTTCATTCACAATTTTGTTTTTGTTTCAGCCAGTTTTCTTGTCTCTCTTCACAGGATCGTCTCCTGTATCTAGATATAGCTGACGATTTTGTAGCAAAAGCAAAGCGCTTCTATCCTCCAAGGGATGACTCTGATGAGGAGACGCCGGGTCTTTCCATAGACCTCCCACTGCTGCTGGCCAGGGTAGAGGCCATGAATGGAGGAGGTGATGAAGACAAGGATGAGAGCAACAAAGACTATGGAAACTTGAGTGCCAAATCTTAAGATCTACAGGCTGCAGTAACAGTAGACACAAGGCAGGGGGCAGTAGCGGTCAACCCTGGAGGTGTGGATGACAGAATTGCATAGCTCTTATTTTCAAGTGCGTCTTGCCTCATATTGTGTTGCTGTTCCTTGCTTCTTTCTCTCTTTTCTGCAGTTTAAATCTGAAAGGGCTTAGCAGATTTTCAGGTGAACATTACAAGTGTGTGTGTGTGCGTGTACTTGTATGGCCAGCAGTGTGGCGACCGGTTTGAATTTTAAACCATGGGAGTGAGGACATTTTGGGAAAGTGAAGACATTTTGGCTGGTCCTCACTTTCTCAGACCCCTTTAAAGGGCTGTTTGAGGGTCATGACTTGGTTTAAAGTTAGAATTAGGTTAGTGTAAGGGTTGCAATTCAATTGTGATGGTTAAGGTTAGGGGCTAGGGAATGCATTATGTCTGTGAATGTCCTCACAAAGTTAGCTATACAAATGTGTGTGTCTCTCCACCAGAAGAGTTTTATCCAGTTGTATCGCTTCATTGTTCAGATGTTGTGAACCTTCGGGGTAGTGATGTTCCATCGAGCAGAGCCTCTTTTGTCCTGTGATTATCAGCACTCATTCCATTCAGTCGCATGATCGGTAACAACACTGATAAAATAGCCCAGAAATCTGACATCAGATTTCCTCTAAAGTTTCCAAAGAATATGTGTTTGTAAAGTCTGCATTTGGCCTCAAAGCATTACAGATGGAAATGCAATGTAGTAGTTGCAGTCTGTTTTGTGTACAGTGTCGCAGGTCAGATGTTAGTATAATACCCTCCCTGGCGCTGCCTCATGTGAAGTAATATGAGTTTCCAATGGAATACACAGCTCAGTGCAAGGATCTTCAGTCTCTTCCTGTGCCCTCATGTGGCCTACCATGTGTACCCATTGCTGGCTTAAGCTCTGAACCACAGGCACAAAATTAATCCTGGCCTGGTGCGGCATGTCCCGCATATGAACATCCCACTGGGACCAGACTGGGTTGCAAGATGGATGTTTTGGTCATCAGCTGTCCATTGCTCTTGTTATATAAGAGAGACACTCTGGTGAGTCAAGTACATGTTTGAACACGGCACCAGCCTGCTGGCGCACTGGCACGCAGACACACAACACCAGTGCCACTCGGCGGTGCCATATGAGACGCTAGAGTCAAGCTGAAGGCTGTGTGCAAATATCCAGGCAGGACTCAATAGAAAGTTAACTTTCCCTCAGATTCTTTCTTTCTGCTGTACAGGCAGTTTGTGTCAAGTTGACCTGTCCTCTTTGTCCTCCCACATTCACTCCTCAGTCACATAAAAAAAAAATCTTTCTTTGACTTTTTCAAACCTGTACTCACATTTTTTTTTACCGTATGTACCACCTCCTGACAGGCCTAGGCTTTATCCTGCAATTGCCCTTCTCTTCCTCTCTCCTTCCCCCCTCATCTCTCCCTCTGTGTGACAGCTCATTTAAATGTCACTTCCCAACAGCTGTGGCAGTGTTGTTACGCAACACAAAGTTCTTCCTGGCCGGGCCTGATCTGCTGTGGGTGGAGGGCCAAGGACAAAGTGAGGGGAAACATTGTAACAGGGGTCATCACTGGTCATCTTTACAAACACTCCTGGCTTCATTACCATAGCACGACTCACCCAAAAACATCTGAGAGGTGAATTCATCTGACGTCCTCTTGTAGTTTTAGCAGGCAAATACCCAAATATAGCAAAAACACTATGTGTACTATTTAGTTTAAAACCTGACCACTCAGTGTTAAGTCAGTTTTAAAAAACATGATCTGAGCGTTTCAGATTTGACATTTCATGGTTGTCATATCATGCCTGAACGCATGACCCCAGGGGTGCCTACAGTGCTCTTGCTGTCATTTCGCTCTCTAACAGTTAGTGATATACATATGCAATATCACGCCACAGAGAAGTTGAGACAAAGAAAATGAAATACTGTTGTACATCATTTTGTACAAATTAACTTGTGTATCCAGGAGCAGTTCTAGAAAAAGTTGGGTGGGGTGGCCAGGGTGGGGCAGCGACTCAGAGAGAGGCGGCACATTTGAAATACATGTAAATATATACAGGAAATAGAAAACCATACATGAATAAGAATCAATTTGTTCATTTTTTTGTACAAATAAGACACACATAGTGCATTCTTTAACTAATTTAAATAAACGAGGATCCTGAGCTCCTTATTTATGGGGACGCCCCCGCCCGCCCCCCAACCTCCAGATCTTGCTAAGCAATCCACAACAACTGAGTCGGAGAAATTAATGTAAATATCATGCTATGTGCGTTATATAAAATAAATCAAATTTGAACAATATCAATTATAAAGCACCAGAAAAGTGTTAGTTGTATTTAAGGCAACATTTGTCATTGGTTTTAATTTTTTTGTTCATTAAAACTGAGAAGCATCACATTTTGACTCTGGCAGGGGTGGCACCAGCAGTGCTACCCCAACCAGGTTGTTGGTGTATACTGTCATCAATACAACGTAAAAATCTTGAAAGCTATTTGATGAGGGTGTGATCTGTCAGGCTTTTGTCATTGGGATGATTATACTTTATACGGTGTGTGTGTGTTATCTGATATATTGTATTTTATCTGATATCAGTTCCCGGTGTGGATGAATGAGTCAGCGACAGGGACTGGTAGTAACGCCACACCAGCTGACGACTGTCAGAGGTGAATGTGTGTGTGTGTGTGTGTTTCACAGTATGTAACCTGAGTTGATTATGGTTTGTGTGGTGCTCTGTCACCGAGGTAATGAATCACTCGGAATGAGACTCTCACTGCTACTGTGAGGCAGCGCACTGTAATGGCATCTGATGAGGGGGTTTGATGTTGTCACGAAGCACAGCTCTTGTATAAACCCCTTCTGAACTTTGTTATGTAAAAAGTTAGCAGGATACAACCACTGCATAAAGTGCTCTGACTTTTCACTCCAAATGACAGATGTGAGATTCCTGATCAAATATATTTAACCCACAGCCTGAAAGATCCTTTGTTTATTAAAAACAGCTGCTCCATTGTTATTGTATCCACATTAGTGAGATATCACTTGCTGCTTCTTGTACATCAAGACCAACAGGTTATTAATATCCCCCTCCAAAGGCAAAACCTGTTGTGTGTCTGTCTATGTGTATAATGTCTCCATGACACTTTCCCTTGTTGTGATCACAGCTGAAGTGGAAAGTGTTGGGCTGGGTGATTACAGAGGAGACCGGGCATACAATTTGAAAAACTGGGGATTTTCCACCCAATTACTCTCAACCTCTCCCCAGAGTGGCGTCCAGCTCTCAGGGAGTGAGACATGGAGCGCTTGGTGTCATATGTCATTGCACACTGATTGCAGAGTGAAAACATGGATCAGAAATAGCAACAGAATGTCTATAAAAGTAGTAGACAGACCCGAGCCCAGACAGAGACAACACAAAGGGAGAGACACACAGTACAAGCCAGGATATACAGCCAGCTGAGATATCATTGTTTCCTCTGACCAACATCCACAACTCAGACACAGGACCAGACCTTGGGACTGATCAACAGGTAGCTTCCCACAGCAGAGAAGATGCCGATTTGTACCGTCGTGGAGAAGTGTAATGGTATGGTGGTGGGAGCTGAGTTGAGCTGCAGTGTACGGGAGGAGAACAAGGCTCAGAGGGAGAGCTACAATGCTGACTGGCACAGCATACATATCAAAACCCAACCTCAGGAAAGGTGAGAACTCACAGAGCAACCAGATGTCCCTATAACTTTGTCTGTGTTATCAGTGAATGAGGAGGTTATTTGGTTTCTAATAATGGCATCCTTCTGGATGTGACAGATACTTGTGAAGTAGGTAAATCATAGTGAATGCTACCACAGTTTCTAACTGCAACCTTTCCCTGATGCTTGCAGGCAGGCTATGAACATGAACGACAGCTCTCGCAGGGAGACTCTGTCCCGGGTGTGGCAGGCCCGTCCACTGATACAGAGCTGCCCCTCTGGCGTCTTCAGAGTAGGCACCATGGAAAGAGGGGTAAGAGAGCACCAGCTGATGCCAAAGAGAATCACCCTCCCCTTGCCCATCTTCACACCTGCAGAGCTGGGTATCAGACTCGGACGCGGGGCCCCACATACTGAGGAGGACCTGAAGTCCTTTCCAGATGGGGCCTGTCCCAGCAAGAGGCATGTGGACGAGATCACCAGAGACCTTCCCCCAGTCAAGCCGACCCTCATGGAGTTCGCCAAAGCACCCAATGTCTTGGGTCGTTCCATGTCCCAGGAGGCCCAGAGAGGGTGAAAAGCAAAAGGACAAAAAGAGGAAGAGGGGATGTTAAGGAGAGATGGGAAGGATGAGAGAGGGAG
>NW_018127965.1:1300204-1302599 GCF_001952655.1 Monopterus albus
ATGTATATATATTTATCTCTAGTAGCATTCATCATAAACCCTACATACCATAGATCTTTAGCATTATCTGTGTTTCTCAGTGAGCACAGCACCAGGTAAATGTCACGCTTTGTCATTTGGTGGTCAGTGGTATTAGAAAAGATTACGTGAAGGCATTGTGATGGAGGGTGTGTGTTCTCAGCTGTGCCCTGGGCTAATCTCTGCCCATGCTGGTCGGCTGGCCTCACCATATCTGCTGCTCTCCCAATGGAATCAGCGTAACAGAGCTGTCGCATGCACTGGTGCACCTTAACCATGCCACACGCATTTTCTTTGACATTCTGTAGTATTGAAAAGTGCAAATATCCTCATGTGGTAAATGAAAGTGTCCTTGAGGTTATTTGACTCAGGGTTCAGGTGATGCATTGAGAGATGCAGATGGAAAATCATGTGCAAAAGGCAGATGTAAGTAAAACTGTAAAGATGGATGTAAAAAGTGAAAGACATAGGGGAGGGGCGAGGTGTCAGGGAGCATGACTTGGTCGTCCTCCAGGCCTCTGACCACCTCTGATCTCTGTGGAAAGTAGAGAATGATCTGGAATGATCATGCACTGCAGCTGTATAAATATGTGTGTGTGTGTGTGTGTGTGTGTGTGTGTGTGCTGACACCTCTAATCAAGAGGACTTAGGAAAACTAATAACCTGTTCTTTACTGTGTATTAACTGATCTGCCATGTTAGCCAAGTGGCAGCTCATATTTAAATCTGATAGAACACATATTGTAATAACTGACAGTAGCTAGTGCTGTAAATGAATTTGAAATGTGTGCGATGATGAAATACTTGTGCTAGATATTTATTATTTTTACAAATAAAAGCATTTTCTTCATCACTTAGTGGCCATTATGTTTCTGTCTAATGCATTACATTTACAATGAAATGAAGAGGCTTTATGTTGCTCTGATTTAAAAATAAAGAAAGATTGGATATAATGCAAGGAAAAGGGGATATGAATACCACAAATAGGAGCTATAATATAAACAATAAAATATAAGAGTTCACCTAAATATATGCATGAAAAAGAATAAAGGTTTTCTGAAAAGCAGCAATAGATGATACTGAAATATGCAGAAAATAGTGCATGTTTTGAGGCAACCTGATAACATATATCTGACAAACAGCCTGATATAAATAGCTGGGGATCTCTCTCCCATAATTTGAATACAACACAGTGTCCTTCACCCCCAGAACAAACCTCACTTTGCCACTCGTCTTTCATCTCCAGTGCTTGTTCTCAACACAGAATGTTCTCCTGTTGGTGTGCAGAGCTAAAATTCATTCACTCTCAAAATTTGCAGTTTACTTATTCTAATTCTAATCCAAGCGAAAAAAAACTTGATCTTTGCGGGAATCAAGCAGACAGCTGGAGAAAGCTGGATGGATGCGGAGGGCAAAGTTAAGAAGATTCTTAAGAACAATTTGCAGATTGAACATGAAATTGAGATGGAGAGGGCTCACAGAGTCGGGAAACCCACCGATCGTGGTCCAAGGGCGGTGATGGTAAAGTTGAGGAATGAGAAAGACAAAACACACATATTGCAGCAGGCAAAGAAGCTCAAAGGATCTAACATCTATATAAATGAAGATTACACCGAGGCTGTGAGGAAGAGAAGAAAGGAGTTGATGCCGAAGTTAAGGGAGGCCAGGGACAGAGGAGACATCGCGTTTCTGAGATATGACCGACTAGTGATCCGTCCTCAGAACCTGGGACCAGGACCCAAGTCCAGCACGCTGAAGACCAGCATGCTGAGACAAGGAGTGGGAGGAGGGGCCCCTGGACCATCGGCTGTATGGGAGAAATACGAAGTATGAAAAAACACGCAGGTGTATTGATATCGGCGATGGCAGATGAGTGTTGAATCTACAACACCAAGCATGATCCAGGTACTGAATGAGACAAGTGATTTGTCACACAAGTTAAAAGTTTTCGATGAATTGGATCTGGAGCTGAACACATTTGGAAATACTGAAATTCATTATCATGAACCAGACAAAGACTTTGACCCTGAAATAAACTTTTTTAAGAACTCTGAAAATAACTGCAAGTATTATTCGGATGAGCAGTTTAACAGCAATGTTAAGACTGAAAACAATTTATCATTAATTCATTTTAATAGCAGAAGTTTATATGCAAACTTTCAGAGTATAAAACATTATCTTAGTAGTCTTACACATTCTTTTAATATAATTGCTTTTTCAGAAACATGGTTTAATAATGTAAGAGGAATTGACCTTGACTTGAATGGTTATGACTTGGTCTGCACAAACAGAGAGAATAAGATGGGAGGTGGAGTGGCCTTGTACATAGATAATAACCTTTGTTATAAAAAACTGGAAAATATGTCAAGGGCGATTGA
>NW_018127965.1:1304973-1353072 GCF_001952655.1 Monopterus albus
GTGTTTATGTATAAAGCCAGGAACGACTTATTACCTGGTGGAATCCAAAAGTTATTTGATGAAAGGGAAGGGGGATATAATTTAAGGGGTCAGTTAAATCTAAAAGTTCATGCTATACGTACAACCAAAAAAAGATTTTGTATTTCTATGGGGTGGGGTAAAAGTGGGGTAAAACTATGGAATAATTTAAGTGTAGACATGAAAAACAGTAATAGAATTGAGGAGTTTAAATATAAATATAAAGGTATGTGTCATTCAAGATATATGCAAGAATAAGAGATTTAATCAAGAATGCATGAAGGAAACACTTTGTTTTAAATTTTCTGTGTATTACTTGTTTGGTGAAGAAGAGAATTACCTATGTAGAGATACTGCTTGCAGCCAATGATGCATGACATTTTTTTTGTATAAGATGATGTTATGGGGTAGGACTGAATAAGTCTGACTTCTTCCTACTCCATTCAAGCATATACTAGGTATAAGCAAACTGATTCTGGATTAGCATTGGTTGGATTTGTGTAATTATGTGTGTGTTGATGTGATTTGTTCTGCATGTTTGAAAGAATCAAATCAAATCAAATCAAATCAAATCATTGTTCGTTTTTGCTGTTTACTGCCCTTCTTAACAGAAATTTAATTCCTCTCCTGAATATATTTGGCTCTTTAACCCCTTCTCACTGCCTCTCTCTCTCTGTCGTCGCTCTCACCATGTCTCCCTGGTGATCGGCAGCATGTGGTGGTTTGATATTAATAGCTGGATAAACATTGGCATTATTCTGGAGACAGTAGAGAGACGGCCGTCTCAGCACGTTCTCCTCATTTGAGCTCTTAATCTTAGCATTTTATCAGTGATTTGGGTGTGCTGTCTTCACTCCCGATATCTTTAAAATTACCCTCCCACGCTGCTGCTGAAATACAGTGCTCCCAGCTCCACACTGTCATAGTACAATTCAGTTTTCAAACTCCAAATGAACCTCTGACCCATGGAACTATTTTCAGTGGATGCCAAGGATTGTGGGAATTGTTGCAGACAAATCTAATAAATTGACATTGAAATTCTTTCCTATGGCTCATCTGTCTCAGCTGCTTGCTGCTCGCTGTATTATCCCCTTTGACAAACTCGACCTATTTGTTACAGCACTTCAAAAGTTAAAGGAAGCCTTATGGGTTGTGCATAATTTCAACACTTTCACCTGAGATTGAACCAGTGAGAAAAACACTCAAATGCTTCACCTGTTCTTCTTAGCAAGAAATATCCACAACATTAATCCTGCTCTATTTTCATGCAAGATTTTGTTGCTTGTTGCTTTTACTGTCATCATCTGTGAGGACTGAGTGGCATGTCTCCTCTTGGCATGTTCTCTCCATGTACTCATCAAGCTGTACTTAAGCATGAGGTCACTCGGTGTTGCACAAAAATAGTGGTGTTACCCTCTTGCTATGCTGCCCACATGTAGTGCCCTGTGTCAGCACTATAACATGCACAGTCACTGTGAATGTTTGACAATAAAGGAAGACATCCTTCTTGTGGTCTAATTACCATCCCACTTAGCATCTGTTGCTGCCCCCTATTGGATAATTTGGGAAATGCAGGTTGAACAAAGTAAAGAAATAAAACTCCATTAATAAAGCACAAAATTGTATTTATTTGCCTGTTTAATATGCTGTAAATGCGTATATGAGGCATTTAATTGTAATGTAAGTGTGAAATCGTAAGCTTTGAGAGAAGATCAATGAAGTCAAGATAGTTTTACCCCATGGTGCTATTTAAAGACATTTGCTAAATGAATTATTAATCAGTTTTTCTTCTTCTTTGTTCTGCCTCAGCATCACTGTTGTTCTCTATAGAAAAAAGAAAACAGATAAAACATTGCACAGCTCTAAATCTCATCGCTGTTATTGGACAATCACTAGCAGGTTCATCAATCAGCACCCTATGCTCTCAACTGACTGTTGGCTGGGTGTTGGCTTTTACCTGCTGCAGGAGCGATGTCAGCTCTCACTGACTCAGAGGCGCTGGGTGAAGGAGGAAGGGCCGGGACAGCAGGTCTGATCACACAACCGTGAAAGGCATTGATCAGTGTTATATCTCCTGGATGTTTTCATCTTTATGGTATGAACAAGCAATCTTAACAGGTCCAAAGCTCAATTATAACAACAGTTGGTTTTCTGGAGACAAACAACTCGAGGAGGGAGAGAATGGAAAGTCTCTCTCTGTATTTACATCTCATGCTTTTCTCTGAGTTAACGGACCTTCGTTACAGTTATTTTGAGGATATGTGCTACTTCTCCTGCTTTTCTAAAAGTGTTGACAGTTGTTAAAGGGGTGAGAACAGATTCTTCAAGGACAACCTGGTAAATGTGAAGCATCTGCTCCCCTGATTAACTAAGTGTCCTAAATTGTCGTATAATTTCTTATTTATTTATTTAGGTGAGCTGTTCTGACAATCCATTTGGTTCTATGTAGGTAACACTTTATTTTATTTCTATTGTGTGTATGTATGCTTTCTGAATGTATGTTGTTGCTGCCGGTTTGGCCTGCCAAGCCTGCAGTAATTAACACCTATTACTGTTACCAAAGCATGAGTAAATCTGAGCTATTCTAGGCATTATTTAAATGGAAGAATGAATCTGCCTCCCAAAGTGGCAAAACATGTCCCCTCCCATTTAAATCTCAGCTTTTTCTGTCCAAATAAAATTCTGGTGTCCTTGCTTGCCAGCAGGATATGATTTGATTCAAACTACCTCCTAAATAAATCGGATGATTTTTTAGATGCTGTTTCAGTGATACGTGCACCGTGAAACTTTTTTTTTTCCTGCAACAGTAGTAATGAGTTGTCACATGAAATGTAACAGACACATGAGTGGTCTGATCACCTGTCTCTGTGGCGCAGAGCAGAACTGGGTTTGTTGGGGTCCTCTTGGTAGACCGCTGTGGCCTGAGGCAGGGGCCATGCAGGATAGGACAGGTATGGGGCAGGCTGGTAATAATGATGGTGTATCTCTGAACCAGCCTCATTCTCCTGAATTATAACTAGATCTCTGGGAGCCTGACACAGTGGAAGAGAAAAACAGCCGAGCTCCGTTTCCCAGGGCAAGACCACGATCATTACAAACTTTTCACTGGTCAGGTTTTATTTCAGGAACATTGTGGTAAATGAAAGAAAGAATTTTGAGGAATAATATCCTAAAATAAAACAAGGCTGCTTATTGAGTCAAGAAATGTCAGCAGAAATGAAAATAGACCAGAGGGGTAAATTGGTTTAGTAATTTCTAAAAAGTTATAATTCCTGTATTTTTACATTCAACAAGTGTGAGCTATGTATTTTACTATAACACCCAGCAGAACCAAGAAGCCCTAAAAAGTCCCTGTTATCGACAAAACACATAGAAGCCATCAACAGTAAGCTGTGATGAAACTTTCTTCATAATAAAATCAGGAACTGTTTGTACATTTGGAGTGCATGGAAGCTAAGTAGAATTAAAATGAAGCCTTGCTATATTTTATTATATCAAAATCAGGGTGACACACTCATTTTTTTATTGCAAGCTATGATCAGATTTACTGTCCGGTTAATTTTTTGTTCTAATTAATACTCCAATTTTAAATTTCAAGTTTGACTTATTAACTGAACTGACCATGACCCGTGTCCGGTACCCACCTCAGTGCCCAGTGGCGGGTTGGAGTGTTCGAACAATCTCAGAGCTGACACAGTCATGTTGTTCATGATGACCTGATGCATCTGGGTGTTCTGGATCATCATCAGCTCTACAAGTTCTGCATAGTGACAGCAATACACACATGCACCATTCAGCCATAACATTATGACCACTGACAGTTGAATAACATTGATTATCTCATTACAACGGCACCTGTCAGTGTGTGGGGTGTATGAGGCAGCAACTGAACATTCAGTTCTCGAAGTTGATGTGTTGGAGGCAGGAAATATGGGCGAGCGTAAGGATGTGAGCGACTTTGACAAGAGCCAAACTGTGATGGCTGATAACTGGGTTGGAGCATCTCCCACACTACAGGTTTTATTGGGTGTTCCCAGTCTGCAGTGGTTAGAACCAGCCAAAGACTAAGGAAGGACAAACTGTGACCCGACAACAGTGTCATGGACGCCCAAGGCTCACTGATGATGACAATGACCTACTATAGATAAAACTTTTAAATTCATCCTTTTCAAAATATTCTGTTTAGTTTGAATCTTTGTTAAAATGGGTGAAAATGAGAAATACTGTACATTGATGGTGGTGATATCATACCTAGAGTGGGGCGGCTGTTGGATTCCACCCATCCATTATCCATCCATCCATCATCTATACCGATTATTCCTGAATAGAGGTGGGGTACACAAGGCTGACGTATAGACAAACAACCACACACACTCCTACGGGCAACTTTGAATCACAGGTCAACCTAAGCGTCATGTCTTTGAACTGTGGGAGGAAGCTGGAGTACCCGGAGAGAACCCATGCAGGCACAGGGAGAACATGCAGACTCCATACAGAAAGGCACTGAGTCTGACTGGGAACCTTTTTGCTGTGAGGAGACAAGACTAACCACTTGTCCTCATGACAGTTTTCATTCCTTTTTCATAAGTTTTTCACTGAATGGTCGACACATTTGCGCTCTTCCTGACAGTAGAACTATGAAATCAAACAGACTCACAGAAGATGCACAGTGAGCTGCAGAATGACACGAGTGTCAACCAACTGCCACATTGACTCCTGTGTACACAGCACTAGGCAGGTGGTCAATGTTATGGCAGGCCGGTGTCCATACCTACAAACGTATTCCGCATTATGTGAGGTGCCTCTGATGGTCTTATCAGTTTTATTCTGTCGTCTTCCTCTGGGTGATGAGGACCCACATTGTGTCAAACTGAGATAGTGGATGTAAAGTGCCACCATCAGTTTGCTCACCTCCTTGTCAGTCTATGTTTGTTGGGCAATGACTCACCTTGCTAAATTATTAAACTTCTTCCCAGTAATATAAATATTGTTTTCTGACATAAGTTTCAGAAATCTGTTCAAATTATTAGAGTATAAATCCACTGTATTTTAAAAACTCATTGAAACTATGTGACAGGTTTACATAATATTTACAGTATCATCCTGATGTTTTCCATCACCAATAATGTTTGAGGATTATTTGCACAGAGAACATGCGACTTATGTCGGCCTTAGTCTTTATCAAGGACATTTCTTGAGTGATGGCTCCATGTTAATAATAATTTTAACTAAACAAATGAAAGCAAATGAGAAAAATAAAGGGACACACTTGCCAGCGTGGCAGCTGATGTGCTGGTAACACTGGTAGTCAAATAATGCTTAAATAGACACGATTACACTTTACAAAAATGTGATGCTGTGTAATGCAATTCAATAAATAATATAATGTATATAAAACCACAGCAGCAGCGGCAATGTGAACAGTGGGATGAACCTATTAAGATTTTTTTTTTTACCATCCACCTTTTCATCTCTATATTTTTGTCCTCCACAGCTACATACATGAGAGGGTCAGAATATTAGGAACACCTCTGAATATAATGTAGTCCAGTACAACACCACCTTTTACTACGACCTCAATAATCAACAGAGAATTGAATTTGTACATTTATGACAAAAACTGAAACATTTTGAGCTTCATAAACACAGACGTCAAGGTGAAAGTGTTGCATTGAATTGCACACAATTGTACAGATGTACCTAATAAAGTGACCAGTGAGTTTATATTTGCTACCAGATCATCAGAATGTATCTTTTTTGTGTGTGTTGTGGCCAAGTTGCAGCAAATTTTCAAGCAAACTGCAAATTGCTCCATGCAGTTTACAGAAACCACATTTGCCATTAAGAGTTCTTTAAGCTAGAGCACAGGACTGTTTTATAAACTTAACTAGCTCACAGTGACACTAGCTGGGCTAAGGAGGCCATTATAGCTGCTAAAAAAAATCCAAATGCAATGTAACAATTGTTTTGCCATTTTTGGAACAGACTGTATTTACAGTATAGTCGCTGGATGCATATAGACACTGCTGCAAGACAGTTTTAACGTTTTGAGTCTAAATGTCACTGACTTACAAAATTTTATTTTCAGCAACTGACTGATACTTTCAGAAGCTGCAAACGGTTTGACTAAAACCTGCTGCAGCACTGTGCATGAATTTAATACACACTCTGATACACAAACTCATGCAACTGTCCAAGCTCAAGAGTAGACGATAAAAAATAAATCTACACACTTGCTAGCAAGCTGGTAATGTGACAGACAGGCAAGAACAACTCCGAGTGTGAAATCCTGAGATTTAGTTTGTGTGTGGTGACAGTCTGCCATACCCTCCTTGACGTGGCCACCGGGCCTAATGGAGGGAGCCAAGCCAGGAGGCATCATGTTGGCTGGGAGCTGCTGCAGGATGGTGGTGGGCTGTAGAGGAGCCTGGGGAGGAGAGACGGGACTGTAATGAGCCTCTGTGCCTGGAGGCACAGTGGCTGAGAATAAAATGCAGTAGGAGGTGATGCTCCACTCAGTGGAGAGGGGAGGAAAATCAAAGAATCAGTTTCCCGTATGCAGACCATATTATAAAAATCACTCCTCCTAATACAGTACTACAAATTATTTTGTCATAATATAAGACCCAGGATCAATAACAACAAATTAACAGGAGCAGTTGTTGCTAAGATGAAGCACTTTAGCTGACAGCCACATAACCACAGAAGAGACTGAATTAACATAATGCACACTTACAGGGAATATCTGAAAAGCATGCGGATCGTACAGCTCAAAGTGTGGATAAATATCTTCTGTCCATGCCATATGTGAGAGCTTCAGCTGGTATTATTTACAAGATACTCAGTATGTCATTTTAACCTGTTTGCTCAAGCGCAGAGGCGCACGGTAGCAGGTTGCCAAGGTGCCGAAACACAAGCAACAGTCTGTACATGCATATGCACACACGCTCACCCACACACACACAAAATCACACACACTCCTTCAGTGTATGATCACTACAGTTACCTGCAGTATACAGTAAAGGCTGTTTGTGTAATTGGAAGCAAAAAGCAGAGCAGCTGGCAGCTCAGAGAATTAAACTAACATGGTGCTTGTTAAAAGTATCCTTCCCCTTTAGATGTTTATATAATTTACTGTTACCTGGAATGTAATTACTTATTATAATAGTCATCTAATAAACATCTCTTAAATGTCAAAGTAAAAAACTTTTTATTCAGCGTTCTAGATATTTATAGTCTTAACTTAATTTACTTAAATGTATGAGTCAGTAACTATTCAATCACAATTTAAAAGTAATGTTGTACTAATAAGATGTTAACACAATAAGAACGCTTAATGTCATGTGGAGAACAGTTTCTTTAAAAAGCATTTTTCTAGGACATACAGTACATGGCTAAATGGTTCAGTTTAATTACTGATGCCAATATATGACGTACATATACTGTGCTATGTTCACGAATAAACTATCAAAGAAACAAAGAAAGCAGAAACAGGTTATTCTACCTTTCTATTTAAAAACAGAGGCAGTGTCTTGTTTAGCATGTGACTCAGTTACATGATAAAAGATTTATATGCTGCCAACTGGCTACAACATTACAACAGGTGGTCAGTGCTGGAGAGTTACTACATGTAATTAAACTACTACATGTTGCAGTACCTTGCTGGTAGCGCAACAACATTTATATTTGCTTAGCGATTCAAGCAGATTTGGGCTACATTATGTAACAGTTTCAAATATTTCTGTTGTAGAAATCTGCTCCAAAACTTGTCTTAATGTGGAGAGGTACTGTCAAAGCCTCCCGTGACCCAGTCTCATTGAGCAGCACTGCAGTGCAGAGATGTTAACTTGTAACAGGTTTTGAGTGGGAGTGACCTCTCTAACCAGTCAGAGATGTTCAATTATGTCTGCTTGATCAGTAAGTTTTGTTCTCATTTCTTGTAATTTTATAACAACAAATATCTGAAGAGCTGGGCAGAGTGTGGTGGAGCTTATAGCAGATTATAGTAGAGTATAGTGGAGCAGGGAGAGGGAGCGCTGGGCGGAGCAGGGTGGTTTTATCTGGCATTTCATACTAGTGCACATACTGTAGCCTTAAATTAGGTTTTTGCCTTACAGACAATGTGTCATCACTCTAGTTTTTCCCTGATTGTAGGAACTGAGTGATACAGTGTCCTTGCTTAAATTGCTCCCAGTCTCCCTATAGGTGATTCATATTTAAAATGAAATGGCCCAATATGTTCATCTATGAAATGTTCAGAATGCAACCCCACCAATACTGCATGTATAATAGACGGTTACAGCCAGAGAGCTTCGCTACGGCAGACGACACTAATTAGCACACAGTTTACATTCACTGTACCACTCTGTCTTCCAACTCTCCTTCCCTCCTCAACCCTCTCCCCTCCCTGTCAGTGGAAGGGGCTTCTACACCCCCGTAGCATCTCTAGCTCTGTAATTAAAACGCTGTAATCTGGGTGGATCGTCTCTATTTTTAAAAAAACCCTGTCATCGTGTGGGCAAAGTGATACAAAAGAAAGCATCAAGCATTGAAAGAGGACGAAGAGGAGAAAGAAGAAGGGGTAGATAGGAACAACTGCAACAGCAGGTAATGACCAACTCTGTGAGAGATGAGAAAACTAATGAACTCTCTTTAATTGGTGGTCTAAAGATATTGCTCATCCTGTTTTCCAGTGCAGCCCACGCAGCTCACATCAACGCCTTTGGAAAAACAGTGTGTATTTTTTATGTATGGTGAAGAGAAAAGAGAAAATATTCTAAATGTTTAGTATTAGCAGTGAAACGGCTCGTTTGTACACATCTATTGTGTGCAAAATCACCCAATAGAAAAGTTAAATGTCAAGAAAAATATTGAATAATCTTACGGATTTTATCCATATTGCCCAGCACGATCATGAAGCACAGTGAGGTCACAGGAGGTTGTGATACTTCCACACAGTATTTGAACATTTCATGAAGCTGATCCTTGAGCTTTCTAACAAATAGCAACACTATTAGGATAAAGCTGCTGAGGTATACTTCAATTATTTGCAATTCTCATTAATATTTAATTAATGCACACACACTCAGAGAAAGAAAAAGAGAAATGGTCATCATTGCACATTAAAGGGTTAGCTCATTGCATTAGGGATCACTAATTCAAACCCCCAGGGTGGTGAGGGAGGCCCATGCACCAAGACATCCAGCAGTTCTCTCTGCATCAAAGCTAACAGCATTAACCACATTAGCTGGATGTTCTGCTGGAGGCATTAAAAGCAAATAGCATGGTAACACTGCTGCCAACAACTTACTGCCTTTCTTCAAATGGTTTCCAATTAGTAGGCTGGTGTTGGTGACTGTAATGGTGGGAGTGAGATGGTAGATTTGAGTTTAAACTCTTATCATTAGTCCATACTATCTGACTCACTTTCAGCCCCCCCACCTCCAACAAACACACACAGACACAAGTCTTTTGCCCCTCACCCCCCCGCTCAGCTCAAGAACATGGTCACTACCTTTCCCCCGTTTCTATGGCAACACCACCCTGCAGCCCTCATGTGGTGTTAGCAGTGTGTGTGTGTGTGTGTGTGTGTGTTTGCAATCATGTGTCACTATGTGTGTGCATGGTGTGCTGAGGTTTGTTCAGAAAATGTCAGTGAAGAGTATAATCAGTTTTTTTTTTTTTTAAGATTTCATGTTCTCATCTTCTCGCTGTCACTGATGAACACGCACTAACAGCTTAAAGAAAAATAATAGATATTTTAGGTTTTTGGAAATGTGTGCTCACATGCAGTCCAGTATATGTTTGGGGGTTTGCGCAAAGTTTCTGGCTGTATTTCTTCTGACTGATCCCTGAGGCAGTTGATTGATAGTCAGAAAGGCTCTTTACTTTCTCATCAGGGACAAATCATTGTCACCACAGCTCCTGTAGGGAAGCAGAAGTTTGGAGGTTTCTCACTAGCAATCTTCTGTAATGGTGAAGGAAAAAAGAAGAGATGCTATCTAGAGACAACAGGAGCACAGGAGTGACATGATAAAGCCAAAATAGAGTGAAGGACAGGGCACGGAGGGTGACTGTTATTCTCTCTGTGGTGGTCTGCCGTCTGACATGTAGGGATGAGACAGAAGGAGAGGAGCCAGAGAAGCAATGTGAGATAAGCCTTTGAATAAATCGCCTCTTTTTCCTATTCTCCCCAGGGAGCAGGACTGACTGACACACACTCCCCGTCACCACCACCTTCTCCCCCGGGTGTGGGCACGCTTTGTATAGTGCCTACCACCAACTCGAGCCAATTAACACATCTCTATACACGCTCTGAGTTTATTAATACAAAACAAACTAGTTAGCCACAGACACCAATTATCTTACTTTCAGTCATTTAAATGTAAGTGGTTGTGTCGTAGGCGATGGGAACAGTTTGTAATGAGTTTGTAGAACAGTGCACCAGTCTCTGGTGAATACAAGTGATTTTCAGTGGAAATCAATGGGATGAGACACCCACCGGCCTCCTTTCATTAATGGTCGTGACCATTAGAGAGAAGCATATTAATGTCATTCGCCTTAGAAAGAGTAAACTCCCATTCATTTGGCTGCTTGCTTTTGTTTATTGTGAGCTTGATTAGTCCCGTGATGATCATCTCCATCTATAGCAGCCAAGCTGGTGTCATTGTGTCTCAGCTCTCTCTCTTCAGCGCTCTGCTCTGACTGCTGACTTAATCAGACAAAGCCTTTGCCAAGCTCCTTTCTTCTAGTTTGGTCTAACATCCCAAATGCTGAGCTGCATCCGTGCTCTGACTGGATCTGCGTCTGTACCCAGATGCAGAACTGGCCCGGAGGTGATCCTCAATTAAATACAGAAGCAAAGATGAAAGATGATTTTGTGCAACGTCACCACTCATGACAATTAGATTGAACCTTACTGCCGAAGGCCAGCACAGGCAGTGTTGGCTTCCTTTGAGTTGGAGGCTTGTTAGATCATTTATTCTGCGTAAAATAGTTTATGATTTCCTCAGTGGGAGGCTGGGCACGAGGGGAAAGAGCATGTCATTGTCAGTGAGTCACTGATTGACACCTGTTTTGTTTCTTCTTCTACCAATGCATATTCAGATTATGGGCCCACCTGTGCTGCTAAACATCACACGACCACTGGCTTTCTCTCTGTTTCTTTTTATTGCCAACATCTGTTTCTTCTGAATACCATTAAGCTCCTTACACAAAATAGCACACATGAGAGCTAAACCTGTGATTACTAAGTGTTAATTTGCATATGGTTTGCAATGGCTCACACAAAATGGACCACCTTTTAAAGTGTAAAACCACGACTTCCTTGAGATTATGGTTGCTATTAATGTTGTGCGTTTAAAAGCACACAAAGTGTCCAGATTTGTTAAAAAAAACGTGTAAAAGGGATAATTAATTTCTTTTAACAATAGAGCTTTTGTTGTCGCCCATTTTCACTAGCCAATTCTTTTTTCCTTTTATCTCCCAGAGCCACATTGCCACTTAATTTCCCAACATCGGGGTATTATCACTGTCACCTTTTTGCTGTTCTTTATTATTTCCAAATTTCATCCAGTATAACTTGACAGTGTGTTTGTATGAATTCAGAGTCACTCCAGGGTCATAGTACCTAAAAAAATAACATTTTTTAAAAGAATGCAGACAGTTAAACAGCATCAAGAGAGGAAGTGACAGAGGTGCTGGAGTAAGAAGCCACTGACATACTGACAGATAAAGTTTGGGACCAAGGAGGTAAGGAAAAAAAAGATATTGACACATCACCCCAAAAACCGAAGAACACTTTGGGCTTCTAGACGACAGCTCAGTAGTTTTATGAAAACAGCAACAGACACATTAACATTTATGCCAAGAATATGAGCAGCATAGAAACACATTTGTAAGTGTGAAATAATAACTGAGTGTTTATGCATGACAGTGTGTCTATGTGCATTTGTATGTATTTGTGTACACTTTTCAGCTTTGTAGTGTTGTGGGTAATATGTAGAATGAGGCAATTTTGTTGTTTGTTTGTTCACTTGCCTGCATATAATAGGTTTATTTAAAATTTTATGACTAAGAATGCATGGGCTATTGGTTCCCCGCTGAACTGGATGCAGCACAATTTGCCTGGGGTGATGTGGAGAAAAGCTGTATGTATGTTTGTCTGTATATGTGTATGGCTGCCTGCATGTCAGGGCCTTTAGTTTTTTCAGAAATTCATTGGGGACACGAGTAAAAAAAAGTTAACAGAGTTGATTTATGAAATAGTGCCAACATAAGTGAAATAACTTTAATAGGCTGTTTTATGATTGAATGATAGCCAAATATGTTCTAATCTGACCCATTTTGAAATGATTGCCAAGCCATGTCACTTTCTATTGTGTATATACCAAAGGATGAGAGAAAAGAGTGTTTACATCCGCTCTCCTGTGTGAGAAATGCGATACTGTTCCCATGCCTCAGCTTCACTGCATGTATTGTTAATGCTTCCTTCACTGAATACAACACATCCCATTAGGAACAGATTGAACTGGGCTGAGAAAGGCCACTTTATCCTTGTGGGACCTGCACCAGTATAAAAAGCAGATCTTTTGTGTATCTTGCCTCTAATCAAAATCACTGAGGGACTTAGAAAATGCTTTTGTGGCACAGCGTCACCTACGTAGACAAATCTGTGTTGTGCAAAGCATGTCTGGTTGAAAAATAACACACAACAAGGGACCTTCAAAATGATATATTTGATTTTTTTTTTGCTGACAGCCAAACTTCGTGGGACAGCTTTATTTCAGTTAAGTGCTGAATGCCACTACAGGTTTAATCACCGTTATTGTCGTCATGATTTCATGATAAGTCCGCAGTTAATTATTTTCTGTGAAGTCTCTGCAGTAAAAGGTCAGTGGTGACGCCTCTTGACAAGTAAATGTACAAGAGCTCTATGGAGATAGATCTTGAAACACACCAAACCTGCACAACTGCACATTATATTGATTGGGACTTAAGGTTAATATGTACTGTAACGTCATGCACTCCCTATAATTAACTACTTCTCGGCCTATGCTGGCGCTGTACTTACAGTATTATAGTTTCTGGTCAAGCAGTCCAAATTATACAGTAGATCCATAACTGCACGTCTTCCTTATACAACAAATAATATATTATTGATGAAAAGCACCATAACAGCGCATGTATCCTCAACAGATTGTGTACACATGGATGGTGCCCCATGCTAACTTTTTAGCATATGTTCAGTGGCAGTGGGCGACTTGTAGTGCCTCTGAAGTAAGAAAGTTAGAACTTTCAGCAAATCTTTGGCAAGATGGTGAGTAATTTTAATGGACACACAGCCAAGTCATGACTCCTGAACACGTTTGTATGTTGTGTTTCCTCATTAGCAATGAATGTTCAGTATTCAGTGCCACTGCTATGGTTGTAATGTAATGGCATCTTCTGGTTATATACTGTATGTGACATATTAGTATGTGGATGTGTCACATATAACCAGTCTAACATTAAGATGTGACGTTTACCAGTACTTGACAAACACTGACTTTAGAGAGACTCTGTAGTTTTAGTGTAAGGAGCTCCAGAGAATGTTTGAGTGCTTATATTAGTCTTACCAGATGTGTTTACACTGATGTAGTCATTGTTTTGCTACAGTGGATGCTAGATGCTGTGTATCTATAGCTCAGATGTCTGGACCCATGCTGACTTCCTTTCCAGGGCCTTTGTTAGCGAACGCTTCAAATCATTCAGCACCCTGGACGCCAGCCTATCACAGGGCTGACTTATAAACAAACAACTACACACACTCCTACAGGCAATAAAGAATAACAGGCCAGCCTAAGCATCAGGTCTTTGGACTGTGGGAGGAGGCTGGAGTACCCAGAGCAAACCCACACAGGCAGAACAGGTAAACTCTGCACAGAAAGGCCCCAGGTCAGCTGGGGCTTGAACCTGGAACCTTCTTGCTGTGATGCAACAGCGCTAACCACTGCTCCAAGATGCTGCCATGTTTATATTTGGCCTAGTGTTTTTAGAAATGCTTTACTACATAATTATAAAGAAACTATGACACTCTTTTAAATATTGATCTATGTAAGGATGATTAATCATTTGCGCTTAAATTGTTAATTAATAATTGTTAAAAATGATGCTTTACGTATATGTTAATGTTACCACATGAACACTGATACACAGTATGTGTACGAGAAGCATGAATTTTATTTATTATTCATGTTGTTTTTCTGAGTTACTTGTGGTTGGTGTCAGAATTTTCTGGTCTGTTGCACATAATGTGTGCACGGTGAATGGGCTCACATGTGAATGCATGGGTGTGTTTGTAAGGATTCATCTACCCCAGCTCTCCTAACAAGTACTGAAATAATAATGATGAGAAGATTGGTTGTTTCTGAGTGGGGCACAAGGGAGAGAAGGAAAAGGGGGCACATATAGAAATAGTGAAGAAACAGAAGAGAAATTGAACCAAAATGCTGAGCTGAAAACAGTGGTAATCTAATACCTGACACCTACAATGACCATTTCTGTGGACTTTCTCTGTCTGAAATAGAAATGGCTATAAAAGTTTTTTTTATCTCTTGAGAAAGGAAAGTGTTTAATCTGCAGACACTAAGGAAAAAGAAGAGTAATTACATAAGTAGGTTCACTGAAATGCTGGCATATTCACATTTATATCGTCTTTTAAAAAAATGTTCTGAAATGAAGAAGAGCATGAATGTCTCTAGATCCCAGAGGTGCAGCAGGGGGCTGCTGGGAGGGGAAGTGGTTGGAGAGAGCCTGAATGTTTCCTGATTGCAGCTGTTCACTCTTGAGAGAGATCAGATTAAATGCTGTGAAGCCAATATGAGGTCAGCCTGAGTGTCTTTAAGCTTCTGTGTCCTCAAGATGGATAAGTCAGCCTGGCCTCTCACTGCCTCCCTACATGAAGCTGCACTATATGTCAGGTTGCTCTCACTGAGGAGCTTCTTTATCTATTAAGTGTGACTGTGTCATATATGGTTTCTGATTTGTCTCATTTTAAGTGAGTGCAACCTAAAGCTTAACTGAAAAATTTCTTTCATGATTTGATTAAATATGAAGAGAGAGATGGATCAGAGAACGTTTTAAGTATGATTTGATTTCAGTTCAAAATGAAAAAGCAAAAAAAAAAGGTATAATGTTCAATATATGATCACTGAGGTCTAATTTAAAAGACTTAATTGCAATGTTGGACGAAAAGTATATTTGCAAGCACGACTGAACCCTAATCTGCCAAAGATATAAATCCATAGTCATGTTAAAATAATATGTATCATGTTAATAAACGGATGACAAAGGTTAATATGCTCATGTCATTGTTTTAATTGCATGCTGCATTTTCAAGTTTTTGGTACAAAATAATTCATGCAGCATCAGAGTTTAAAAGTGCAAAACGGGTCCAAAAATCACTTTACAGATCAACCAGCGAGCATGCCAAACAGGACCAGATTCACCCCATAAAGCTTTGACGGAGTTTGTTGAAAAACGTGCAAGATCTTAGTTTTTAGAGTCTATTTACCGAGAGACCAAGAAAAATACTTTGTATAGAGAATAACCACATATCATCACGTCGTCCATCACGTCATACTGACAGACGTGGAGCTGTCAGAATTTATAGTCATGCTTTTAACTTTTAAAGACATTCATTAACAGCCATTTCAAATTTACAAAAGCTAAAACAAAAATGAGGTAACACCTTGTAAACATTTTCGTCACTTTGTTCCAGTTGGCAATATTAAATTGACTCAAAAGATTCAACAGATCGGCCCACATGTAAACAATTGCCAATATTTCACGCAAAGCTTTGGAAGCAAACATTCACTAGATTATGTTCCCGCGGTCGTTCTTCGGAAGGAAATGTGAAGTTCTTGCATATCTTTCCTCACCAGAACACTGATAAAGCGTCACTGGTAAGTCCAAGCAACTGCAGATTTGGACCTGCGGTTGGATACGCGCACCGGAGCCTCCTCTCCGGTTCTCCACAGTTCCTGCTCTTCATGCTCTAGCTGAGTCCGATCATGATAGTCTCCACGTCTTTGGAGGGTCTCCGGTCCTTCACGAGGAAGTTAATCATGCTCTCCGATTTGATCATCAAGTTGCACCCCAGAAAAAACACGCCAAACACTACGGTGAGTGACAATACGCACAGCACCGCGATTTGCACCACGCGCATGACGAAGAGTTTGCGCTCCTCCTGCAGCAGCACCAGGGACCCTCCACCGTCACCGGTCACCACATCGTCGGTACCATTGCCGGAATATGTTGCCAGAGTCTCGGCAAGGCTCCCGTTAAACAGAGCGCCCTGAGTCATGTTGAAGAAGGAGTCGTTCATGTTTCCTCGCAGCTTATCAGCAAATAGACATGCGACTCCAATTGGCAGATACAAAGTCTTACCATAAAACCCGGACTCCGAGCAAAACTTTGCGTCATGTGAATGTTCAGACAAAAATAGTAGAAGCAAAAAGAAGAACAGGCTTTCAAAGTCCAAATGTCGGGGCAAACCTCGTGTTTTCAACAGGCCCGGTGCGTAATGACCACATTCCCTTCACAGGACAGTTTACTGCAGTCCAAGTAGGTCGCATCAGGTGCACCAAAAAGTAAGTTTATTCATCTCAAAGAACACTCCCCCTCACACACTTTTAGCAGTCTTCTTGCACAGCGCGTGTATCCCTCTGGTGTAATAAGAGACAGTCTCCGTGCTCGCCTGCGAGCGCTTCTTTTGTGCCAAGTCTCTGGTGCTTTTTAAAGTGTTGATGAGTTCCCCGCGGACCACACCGCCACTCCTCACCGGGGGAGTGGGCTCATATGATGCGCTTGCTCCTTCGACGTGCAAAAAGAGAAAAGTCTTCATTTGAGGTCCTGATCTGGCATTTAATCTGCTCATTATTTTCCTGTGATTTACTGCTCCTGGATCCTACGACATCGACAGATGCACATTTTGCTCTCACAAAAGTCCCTTTTCAAGAAGCAATATGTTTCCTGAAATTGCTCAACAGGTTAATGTAGCTATTTCAAATAAATGGTACTTCCTCTTAGTCACTTTATTCAAGATAATTCGTTTTCAAGAAGGAATGAAGCTAAATGATCCATAGACGTGGATATTTTAAAGTGTCCTCTTGTAAAACCCACTTAGTGCTTTATACACATCAGTGGCGCCTGACAGCCTGGTCAGTACTGAGTCAGACGTACTATAACTTTGAGGGTTTCACATGAAAGTGATCAAAATGATTTAAAACCTGAAAACATTCGGTTCAGGTATAATCAATATGAGCTGCAGATTGCTAGCTGCACTGAAAAACAATTAAAACTTTGGGAGATATTTATAGAGTTTTAATGCCTGTTGCTGAGGAAACTAGGAGCCTTGACAGAAAGACAATACGCCTATAGGCGCATGGGCTATAACCTAGAAATAAAGACATGAATTAATAAACTGTGACTGAGCCATGACAAATACAGTATTTATCAAAAAAAAAAATGGGCTCCCTTGCTTTCGCTGCACCTGCTGTTCCTATTCCCGAAATGAAACCCCTGAAGCGCAGACCTTATGCTTTGTTCAGCTGAGCACGTTAAATAATGACCAGCTGTAAACACATATAAGGCGATGACCATGGCCGAGTTGATCTAGCAAAATCGATGATATGTGTAAAATCATCACATCATTGTCTGAAGATTTGATTTGTCAGTTGGAAAACTATCATGCTCTATATCTACCTGGTGTCATTACATTTCTTCTTAAAGCTCCTGTGTATTGATCAATATTTTATTTCACACCCTAGAAAACAGTGAAAACAAAGAGAAAATGGTCATTCAGGAGATACAGTGTCATCCATAGCATCTGAGTCAACTCTACCCTTCTCTTATTTGAATAGTTCTCACAGTATTTTACCTGAAATTGCTCTCAGCAGCTTCATGAAAAGGTGTTTAGAGGAAGCCCTTAGCTAGGAGCAGTCATTTAGGAGGACTCCTAGTGGTATTCTTTGTGAATACGGCTCAGGTCCAGATCATAAACCATTACTTTTAGACCTGAAAACATTTGGATTGGACTCTTACAAGCACAATTTCAGAACTGCAGAAATAGGTAGCACAGAGGTTGCCTCGCAGAAAGAAGGTTTAAGGTTCGCACCCTGTGGCCAGCCAGGGCCTTTCTCTGTGGGGTTTGCATGGGGACACTAACTACATTTCAAGAGCAACACAACTTGGAACTCAGCATTTGAGAGTGTGCAGGCATATATTTGTAAGCAGACAACCAGATTTGACAGTATAATCCTGGCAATACATGTGCTAGTTTCTGATGTCTCCACTGGCTTTTGTGTGCACAACTCAATTCTCTTGTAAATTATTTTATTTAGTTAAGTTTGATGTAATTCATGTGCTAACTTGAATAAAGTTGGTTGAACAACTACACTGCCAGAAAAAAAGAAAACTAAAGCAGAATTTATTTAAGTACACTAAGTATGCTCACATGTATTTATGATTAGGGTTTAAAATGTGCTCTTACTTACAATGTATTTAGTATACTAATTATATAAAATTAGTACAAATAAAACTATACTAAAATACATTTAAGTGTGCTAACTGTAGTATTTTGAAACACCCTTAAGACGCATTTTAATGTACTATAAGTACATTTTTGAACTATTGTTGTATATTCTTTATTTGCACTTAAAGTATATATTTTAATCCACTGTTGCTGTGTTATAAATTTAATAAAGGTTTAAGTATAGTTTTGCATTTCATAAGTGTGTTTATTTACCATTAAAGTGCATTAATATACTTTAAAATTACACAATTGTACAAAAAATACTTAAAGTACATTAAAATGCATCTTAAGCTGTCTCAAAATAGTACACTAATTGCACTATTAGTGCACTTTATTTCATTTCATTATAGTTTTAATTGCACTAAGTCAGTATACTTGAAAATAGCACACTTTAAACACACTAATTGTGAGAAGGTGAAAGTACACTAAATATACTTTTACAAAAATGTGCTTTAGTGTACTTTTTTTAACCAGAGTGAAAGTCTTTTGGTGCCAAAAGTCTGCAACTGAGCATGTGAGAACATGTAGGCATGGACCTGCAAGAGCAGGATCAGATTTAAGAGTGAGGGAGGACAACAGGGATCCTTCCTTGCTTTGTTTCTGCTCTTATAATGCCTGCACACTCTCAAATTCTGATTACCAAAACTTAATAGAGCTCAAAACCAATTTTGTGTGCTTGCAAACATTTTGGCCTCAACAGACCTTCATACAAAACCAGTGGCAAAATCTGAGAATGTAGACTCTGATCGGCGTGCACTCTCAAATCTGCTGTCAAATCTGATTCTGAAGTTACAAATCTGTGCCCCCAAATGTTGAGTTGCAATCTGAGTAGCATTCAAAATGTGGTTAGTGTGCTCTCACTAGAGATTTACTTCCATAGTGAAGGTTTCAAAAACTGAATATAAGATAACACAGCTATTATTATTTATATGAATATGCTTTATACCAAGTCTATTCTCCTAGAAGGCTGTAAGTTTATTGGAAAGCCAATCATCTGCATCCACCTATTTTGTTATTTCTATAATAAACCAGCGTATCCAGGGATAACACATTTTCAAATAAAAGTTTTAGTCCACACTCTCTTTACTCATGAGTTGTGTGTAAAGCAGGACATTTGGCCACATAATCCAGGATCGTGTACTTCACATCCATAACCACTTGAGTGTTTGATTCATATAAAGCACCCTCCTTGGTGCTTGGTGCAGTAGTTTGTGTGCCAGCGATGACTCCATCAAATCCAGAGACACCTGTGATTTGCATAATTGTAGCTGATTTTTCATTTCTTTCACACTGAGCTGTGGGAAATAAACAAATCTGTTCATTATCTATGGTGCTGTAGGAGTAATCGAAGTTTGATTTATTCTGGCAAAAAATATGAATTGTGACAGACCCAAATCATCACTGTTGCAAAGCTGAAGCTTTCCTGTTAGTAAAAAACATAAAGTTGTGATGGCCTCCTTTTAATTGGAAATAGCAGGTGTTCTTCATGTAGATGAAGCAACTGCATCCTGCACAAAATCTGTTGCTGATTCATTTCATTCGAATATAGTTCAATTTTTATCCCAACAGCATCTTTTAATGAGCTCAATGTCATTAAGTGGACTGCGTAGGTTAGTTACACAATGTATGCCAACTTAAATACCATGCCCACCTGCAGCAGCAGACAGACACTGTTGTGTTTAAGGGGGGGGTTAGGGGCGTGACTTGACCCATCACTTTCCACCCATGTCTTGCAGTGCACAGACAGACTTTTGTCACCAGTTAGCACATTCCTGCAGCTCTCTTGCAGTTTGCTGGAGACAGGAGTGATTTCCTAAATCAGGAATGTTAATAAAAAGCTCCATGCTCTTCTACCAATAAGGGCAGGACCAACAATGCATCATTCTGAGAATTTTGGCTGCTTGGGAGTGTTGTCCTACTGTTTGATGTTTGATAAATACCCAGATTTTTAAAACCCTCAAATATGAATATTGGCCTTAAATATGCTACTGTATATCTGTTGAGTCCTGATTCAAATATTTCTTTTTTCTTTCACATGTTGTGTGTAACTGTTTCTTGGAATAGCAGCTCACTAAAGTGGAGCTGAAACACCTGTACCCTTAGTTGTAAAGAAGCAGGAGCCTCAGGAAAGCAAGTTTCAAATCATTATCAATCCTTAGTCCAGAAAATGCTGCTCATATTGTTTTCCCTCATCACTCAGACCAGTCTTCATTCATAAGTGACTACATTTACGAAACCCAATCTTGTGAAACCAAGTATCACATAATGAGGTTTCTTCTTTATGAGGTCAGTACTTTTTTGAAAAATTGCACTTGAGGGAGATTTAATAGTTAGTGTGCCATACTGTTTTTATTACCATTGAATTAGATATTGTTTCACTCCAGGCTGTTGTTTCTTAAGATGCAGAATACTTGGTTAACATGATTTCCAGTTTTAAAAATTTAAACATTTCAAATTTATGAGTGTTTCTATGCAGATTATAATGGAGTTGTAAGTACTGAAAGGAGGGCGGAAACTTAAAATTTCTAAAAAGAGGTGGTAAAACCACAATAGAGGTTATCTTGTCTGACTGTGCACCAATCTAAAGGACTGCAGCTGGTGGACTTACAGTCATGAGTATGTACTCATACTCATGCACTTGTATGCATAAACACACTTTTTCAATTTTATTCTAATACCTCGCTTATATGAATGACAATGAACAGCTGCAGAGATGACTGTCAACAGGTTAAAAAGAAAACTGCCTAAAACATTTTGAAATGACTGCCCAAGACTTGTCAGTAGAGCCTGTCAGATTAATATGCTGTTTGTCTAAAAACAAAGGCCATGAAATTCAATTTGGGATGCTCTTGATGTCTGGGAAAAACAGCTTTCAGCCACCAACTGACAATCATGCATACAAACAACGTTTAGCTCTATCCACAAAAGTGCTTCATAAGCCTGGAGCTGGTTTAGTCTCTGATTATTTATTGATGGATGGCTTTTTGAAAAAAAAAAAAAAAAGGCAAGGACTATTTTTGTGAACAAAAAAAAAACCTCAGATAATCTCATCAGCCTTTGGATTTTGTTGCCGCAAAATAATTGGCAGCATGTAAATCAGGGCTGTGCAATTTGATTCTGTTCTATTATTCACTGCAGTGTGATTATGGAGAGTAGCTTGTTCTTAAACTTCATCTCTCTATCAATATGTCAGTCCTTCACTAAATTTAAAACCTAACAATGGCTCTTTGGGGCTTTAAACTACAAAGAATTTACACAGGAGGAGAATGTGGTGAGAAAGCGTCAGTTTGGAAGTAATTATCCAATAATTTGAAAATCCATCACATCGCTACTAAATGTCTTTCCAGTCATTTTACCCTTTAAACATTTTATAAGCCTGTTGCTGATTTATAACTTCACGCTCTTTCCTCTAACATATTTCTTTGATGTACTGGTCACTGGCGGAGATGCGTATGTTGGGTTACTGTTAGTATAATTTCTTATTAAGATGTATTCATATTGAGATGCATATAGACATGAATGTGAGTGTCTAACTTGTTCCTAAGCAACAAGAGACCTGTGAGCCCAGTGACAGATGGTTGGTGAAGTTATTTTGGTTTAGAGGAGAAGGAGAGGGAGGGAGTAATGAGGTTCCTGGACGGACGGGGGGAAATGTTTCCACTTAACACGAAGGAATTGGCAGCCTAGCAACAACAAAGAAAGTGAAGACATCCCTAGCAACAAGGAGGCGGTGTTTGACCCCGGCCACCTCCCCTCTGCTCCATACATCATTTGTGTAATACTGCCACAGCACCTGGTATGACTCAGGGCTCAAACTGGACACACCTTTTCAAGCCCTTCTGAAAGGAACAGGCATTCCTCACAACTTTTCTGTTTTCAGTTAACAGATTCCTCCTAAGACCCACTCGTTATTAGTTGATCAAAGCACACACATGACTCCTGAGAAGCCTCTGTGTCCCTGTGTGCGCTGGAAAATTGGTGCATATGCACAATTTAACACCAGGAAACACCAAGGAGAGTAAAAAGTGCAATTAAAGGTGTTTTTAGATATTGAATATGAATGAACCTAGTATCACAAAATGCAGAGGAAGTGTTAATGGTCATGTTTTGATCTGAGAGGGTTTGCCACCTTTGGGACTCCCAGTCACGTTCATCAGTTAGACACAGATAGCAGGGACGGAGTGCCACAGCAGAGTCGTGCCCCACATCAACTTTACACTAAGCAACCATCAGTCATTCAAGTTATCTTAAGGTGGTACTGACTTCATTGCTTTGACTTTGCATGGGGAAGTTGTGTGTTGGATCTGCTACAGCCCCTTTGAATTGCTGGTGAAAATGTGTTTGTTTGAGCCAGAGATGACAGATTTCATGAATCTAATTGAAGGAATCCGTCTCTGCAGTTCTGACAGATCATACACTCGGCCACTATACCCATTAACCTCATTTTCATTTAGACACATCTCCATGTTTCAGTAATGCAGGCTACTCTGGTCTGCCTTGTGTTTCCTCTTCCTTTATCAGCTTCCTTCAGCCAGCATGTCTTTTTTGTTCCAACATCTTTCTTTTCAGCTGTGTCTCTTATGTTCAACAGCAAGCTACATTAAACTTCCCACTGTTCTAAAGTCTGGGTGCACTTAAAACAAAAGAGAACAAAAATTTCCTTCACCGGAACTATGCTTCTGTTGTATCATTATTTATTTTTACTTTATCCTCACATAAGCTGAGGGCAATGTACGCTAGAAGAGGAGGGGACTGCTCAGAGAGGAATGCATCACAACTTCACAACTGAGAGCAACTGTGTTTTAATATTGGCTCTCTGCGACAGCGTTTTCAGACTTAAGGGACTCCAGCTAGATCTGTAACAGAGGTCAAGAGTCCTCTGCCCCTTTCCTCCTCCAACCTGCTCCTTGCTTCTTGTTCAGTCTTAATTGGCTGCCATCTGACCTGATATCTGGCTTTACATAGGGCAACTGCTCTTTCCAAAATACCATTCAACTGTGGGGCTGGTCACCACTGACGGTTATGGATCTACTAGGTCCAAATCAGTCAATATTGAAGAGGGCATGATGGCTCGCAACGTATTACCTGAACCTTCCACCCACACACTGACAACCTAATGCCAGCAGAACACTTGACTAATATAGCTTTCCTACTTATTTCCTTGTTTCTGTCATTTTTTCTAGCAGCAATTCTTGGACACAGGTGGCTGTAACTTAGCAACCAGCCGGAGAATAAAAGCAGGGCACAGGGATAAAGATTCAATAAATGGACAAGGGCGGAGATAAGAAGCATTGTCGGCTTCAACAAACCCCACTACACACTTCCCGAAGTTAATTTCTGCATCATTTCTTTCTTCCTTCCTTTCTTTGTGTTTTTATTGTATTTGTTTTTGTGTTTGTTTTGTTTTCTTGTTTTAGAAACTGGCAGATTTCCACATACTCCATTATTAACTGGAATAGAAAGAGGTTTTCTTTGGCAGGCACTTCTCAGATTCATACATTTAAAGAGGTGGACAGAGAGCTTTACTTACTTACTATTTTTATGGAATACACAGCAATAATGTGTGGCAAAGTCAGTTCTTTGAGACCCTGAAAAGTCACCTATACTGTATAGACTCCATAATCAGCATCTTCAGGTATTTGTGGCAGTTCGTTCATTTTAAAGCACATGGTTGTAATTGTATATTTAGCTTTTCATGACAGGTTTTCCAGTTTTACACTTTGGCATTACATTTTACATTATTTTCAACACTACTGTGTGCAGCATGTATTGTACAGTATGTGTTATATGCTGTATTCTCTTCAGTCCAGTAGAGGGCGGTAAGTCATGGAAAGTAACTAATATTTAAAAAGATGTAAGTAACTTTAAAAGTGTATATATTTTTATAATCGGTGAAATTATACATGTATTGTATGACTGAGAGAGGTAATAGTCATTTCAAATCAGCTCTATCTTTAATATGAACTACAGTATACGTTAAGTAACACGTCATCAACTGCAGCAGTGTGTCTTGCAAACACATTAAGTGTGCAAAATGCTGTTCCTCTTCAGTATGTACATTAAGTCAAGTTAGTCCATTAGACTACTGCATCTCCAGTTCCAGCCTAAAATTAAAAATGTTAGAGTTTATAGTTGGCTCATATACATAAATGACAGTGGAACCTAATTCTAACACCCTATAGCTGCGGTTTTGATGGCCACTGGTACTTTTCGCACAACGGAAATAGAGGAGTTATGCAATAATGAAAAAAGTCCAAAAAATAGCAGACAAGGGTTAAAAAGTATCATGGAAACTGGCAGTGGTTAAAGAAAAACGGGGGGAAAAACTATTCCACTTAGGCTACAGTATGATTGTGACATTAGTTTTGAACAGTTTTGGTATGATTACTAATGGTTAAGAGTTCACAGCCAAACTGTCCACATAGCCTGTTTACTTACTGCATAATGTTATTAGTGAAACACAGTGTTGACATGTTATAAGAGACAGAGTGAAGTGTTCCAGAATAGCTAATGTGGAACAATTCGCTATTCTGGAGTATTTGGAGTTCTTTTCTTTATCTGTCCAGGCCGGAGGAAGTAGCATATTAACACAACCATAATGGTTACTAAACACGTCTGTTGAGTGGATGCTGTCACTTATGTGAAAAATTAAATTGTCGTTTTTGTTTTTAATTCTTCATTTTTGGCAGTTTTCCCCTCAACATTTCAAAATAGAGGTTATCAGCGTCATGTCAGAGACGCGTCTCAACACGCCATAAAAATAACTGTTCCCGGATACACGGAGTGGATGGAGAATGTGGTGTGGCTGTCAAGTCAAGAATGAGGAAAGGCTTTCAAGTTCAGTGAACAAGCCCAGTGCGCACAGACCACGCACGTCAAGTCGGCTCCGTTACTCTCCAGCCATGGGAACTCTTTTAGGCCGGCTAGTAGTACTGTTTCTCTTTTTGTCATCGGTATCAAACGTTCTCGGTAAGATTATTTTTGTTATCTGGACTACTTTTAAAACTTTCACCTGCTTAGTTTACCTGTGGGGGTGTTTCCACCGACGGGAAAGGCACATAGCCTACCACATACTGTCAACATTTACTAATATTCAGTATTTATGCTGGTAACCACAGCTATTGTATATAATGTTCTCAAACGGAACACAAAGTAATTGACAGTTCGCTGACTCGAATGGAGCGACTGCGCTCGGGCACTCGCCACCTTTCCTTATAAGGGAGTGAAAATATTAAGGATGTGTTCTCCAAAGCGGCACGCGAGCTCCCCGAGTGTCCGCCGCAAAGGGCAGTCTGATGAGCAGCACATAACTGATTATATGTATCCGTGGAGTCCGTTAACGCAAAGTAGAAACAGTATGACAGATATTTCTATATACACCGTGACACTTATAGCTCAGGTGTTGTAGGTAGCGCCTTGAAAGTCAGTCCACAAATCTTTCAGTTGTGTGTATTTATTTACGCTGCCTTTACTTACATGATTTGTTAGCTGATGTGATGTTATTCAAGAGTTAAAATAGGATTGTTTTTATTTAGCCTGCATTCAGGTAAATTAACATGAGCAACCGTGCTCCTGTGTTTGATTCAAGTGAGCCGCGCCCATAGACCACACTAGATAACAAATAGCCTTGTAAATGGTTAGTAAATTAACTACTTTGTTGACTTACATAGAATGAAACGTTTGGTGCAATTTGCTAACATAGTAAATTTGTGGATGAAAATTAGCATCATTTGCCATCATAAACTGTTATCCGACTTCAACAAGTACTCGGATTTGTGCACTGCACATAGTGACAGACCGAATGTGATGGCAGTAATATCAGCATTTGTGGTAGCATGTCACCGTTTCTAACTTTTTTTTTAGATGTGGTCAGCAGCTATATTTGTCACTTTGCATCAGCTGTAAGTGTAAGGAAATGTACTAAAGTGTGTGTTACAGTTCTGCTGGTGTGATTAACAGGTTCCAACATCTGCACATCACAAGGAGTCACCACTTGTCAACAGTGTCTGGCCGTTCATCCCACCTGTGCATGGTGCTCTCAGGAGGTAAAATCATCACACATCACCCCTCCCATCCATTTCTCATTGCACCAAGTTAGAACAGGAATCTCATTTTGCAACAGCATTTTTACACACTTACCGTATGCTGTTCCTTCATGCTGATTGTTCGCCATGCTTATGCAGTATAGGTTTGAACTGATAAGATTAAAAGTAAGAGGCCAGTGGGCAGTGGTGTGCAGAATCTTTACCTGTGCCTGGTGGATCAAACATGACAATCACATAAATACAAAACTAAAATTATTTTTCTTTCATTGGTTCCTTTGTCTTTCATGATACTTTATTAACTCCTCACTTGCTTGAGAACTCAACAGGCAGATGTGTTTGTTTCAGGAGTTTGGGAAGGGGAGATCCAGTGTGTCTCGCTGTGACCTGAAGCAGAACCTGCTGAATGAAGGGTGCAGTAAGGCAGCACTGGAGTTTCCCTCCAGCACTCTGACTATTCAAAAGGATGCACCGCTCAGTGACAGGGCCTCGGGTACAGCTGACGACGTTACTCAGATAAAGCCTCAGAAACTCTATATGTCACTGAGACCAGGTACTTTTTCAGCCAATCAGATATCACCCATAAACATGCTCTCAGACACTTACAGCCATATGAGATCAGATACATGCACTGGTACTGTTTTGAGTCCACACAGAATGACCACTGTTGTTGTTCTACATTAATAGCCTGAGGCACCAGAAGACCTGATAGCAGACTGAATTAAAGTATATGATTTTATTGTACATCTCTTATGATCTTATCAAAATTTAATATTTACATTTTTTTCACCTAATAGACAAGTTGAGCTCATCTACTGCGCAGTGCTATCTGCTGTCTCCACCTCTGTGGCCCTTTTTCTTTCTCAGGTGATGCCCAGCGTTTCACTGTGTCAGTGAAACAGGTGGAGGATTATCCAGTGGACCTCTACTATCTGATGGATCTTTCATATTCAATGAAGGATGATTTGGCTCGCCTTCACACCTTGGGCAATGAGCTCGCTCTGACCATGGGCCGCACCACAAGCAACCTACGTATGGGGTTTGGAGCCTTTGTGGACAAGACCACATTACCATACATGTTCATGTACCCTCCGGAGGCAATCAAAAACCCTTGCTATGGGTAGGTAGGGATTTTTTGGTTGGTGCTATGTCTGAGGAGGAGAAGGAGCTCAAGAGGAGAATTTCTAATATTTTGACAAAGTCTGTTCAGTTGTGTTTAATGACTTAAAATTGATTTTCATCCCTCACTGATTCTCTGTTATCCTTTCACCTATTCACCATTTACAGAATTGATGAGACATGCCAGGCTCAGTTTGGGTTCAAGAATGTGCTGTCCCTGACAGAGAAGGTAGCTCGTTTCACTGAGGAAGTGGGCAAACAGCAAGTGTCTAGAAACAGAGATGCTCCCGAGGGTGGATTAGACGCTGTCATACAGGCTGTGGTTTGCAAGGTATAAAAACTGTAATTACATAGCGATACACGAACAAACAAGTGCTCACTGATGTGCCGAACTGAGTGCATTGTATTTCTTCTTGTGCTCATCATCATTAGGAGAAGATTGGCTGGCGTCCTGATGCCTCACACCTACTGGTGTTCACAACTGATGCCATAACTCACATTGCTCTGGATGGACGCATAGCTGGCATTGTCCAGCCCAGTGATGGACAGTGTTACCTTGATAATAATAACATTTACAACAAATCTACTGTGCTGGTAAAGGGTGACATTGAGATACAACATTGGTTCTTCATGATTTTTAATAGTTAATGAAGTTGGCAGACATCTCTGTTTAAAACGATATGCTATGTCTTCCAGGACTATCCATCCTTGGGACTTTTGACTGACAAAATGTCTGAAAATAACATCAATTTAATTTTTGCCGTGACCGACAATGTGTCGTCCCTATACAAGGTAAACAAACTGTACTGCTTGGCCCACAGTACAAATTTGTTTTAGTTTTTCATAGTTAAAAAAAACACAAAACTTTGGTCATCATCTTGTTGTCTCATGTCTTCCCAGGAGTATAGTCAGCTCATTCCAGGCACAACTGTCGGTATGCTGACTGGTGACTCTGGCAATGTTATTCAGCTCATTGAGCAGGCCTATGCGGCAAGTACAACCTGAATTAGGGGTAATAAGTGGAACATGCAAATTGGTGTTGTATTGTAAAACAACTAACTATCAACATGATTGCTAACTTTATGCTGAGCAGAAAATTCGTTCTAAAGTGGAGCTAGAGCTACTTGGAGTGCCGGAGGAGTTGAATCTCTCCTTCAATGCCACTTGCGTGAATGGAGAGATCATCCCTGGACTCAAGTCCTGCACTGGCCTCAAGATCGGTGACACAGTATGTTTTGGTTGAGATACTGATGTGTCCTACACACATTTGGTATCTACAGATTATCACAGAGACATTTTCTCCTCCTCAGGTGTCATTCAGTGTGGAGGCTCAGTTGCGGGGCTGTCCTAAAGAGAAGAGCCGCACTTTTACCATTAAACCTCTAGGCCTCAAGGATTCCCTGGAGGTCACGGTGAACTTTGCCTGTGGTTGTGACTGTGAGGCAAAGGCACAGGTTAACAGCCCCTTCTGCAACAATGGAAACGGGACATACGAGTGTGGTGTGTGTCACTGTCACCAGGGTCGTCTGGGCCCACGGTGCGAGTGCTCAGTGGAGGACTACAGTCCATCTGATGATGCCAACTGCATACCAAAGACAGACAGCCCACTCTGCAGCGGGAGAGGTGACTGTTTGTGTGGACAGTGCTCCTGTCATGCCAATGAGTTTGGTCAGGTGTGGGGAAAGTACTGTGAATGTGACGACTTCAACTGCTTGCGCTTCAAAGGGGCACTTTGCTCTGGTGAGTAGATACACTTATTTCTGTCATGATCATTGTTGCAGTTTTTCCAACACCAGTATGACATTCTGTTAAATCAGGAAGTGCTTAGACAGCAATGTGACACAAAACAGCAGGTCCTAATGTACCAGTAGGCAGCGAGCTTTTGAATCCACATCCAGCTCCCTCATTACACCTTACTAATCTCTAAATAAACACTATGTTACAAATAAAAGTAAAGAAAACATATACAAATAAATTGTCATGAAACCATGACATTTTGCCCTTAGTCTTTAAAACTGTTACAGCAAAGGCACTGGCCTTAAAGGGTTGATTCACAGAGATTATAAATAAACATTTTCTAATTTACCTCTGTGGGTATAGCCATGCAGATATCTGTGCATGTTCCCAAGCTGGTGGTAGCAATTAGCTCAAAGGCCCACATGGTTGTAGACGCTTGTCTCGTTTAAATGTAATTGTTTATCACTGTGAGCATATATTTAATGCCATCTACTTCCACTGAATCAAGTAGCACATTTATTGATATATAAAACCAAAATTTCCATATGGCTAGATAAAAGATATAATATGGGTGAAATAACTCTTTACTTTATGCCGCTGTCAACAGGAAGGATGGCGTTACCCTTTCCTTCCTTTTCCATCCTCTGAGGACTTATCAGGCCTAACTGGAACATACTTTGGTTGTTTGCAGTCACTCTCACTCTACATGGTAGAATTTACAGAAATCAAGAGTCTGTTTTCTGGGCTCAGAATAAATAGATGAATAAAAGTAAACAGATACTGAAAACATCATTTCTTTATTCATCAGTCTGTAAACACACCTTAGTCGGTTTACATAGTTTTCTGTTTCTTGGCTTGACAAATTAAAAGCTCACAGCTTTTTCAAAACAAAGGTTTCGTTATTATGGCATATAAATAATTTTGGCATTTAGCTGTTGAACATAAACAGAAATGTCAGGCCAGTAAACCTGGTGCTGCTCAGACTTTAACTGGTGTTATTACCACTAACAGCAGTGAGGCATGATGTTCTATCACCCACTGTTACAAGTCTGTACACCTCAGTGCAAAGTTACCCAACCTAAACCATTTATTTAGTACACTTTGTTATTGGGTAATTTGTAAAAGCATTTTGGGTCTGTGGTTGTAAGGGGAGATGGGGTGGCATAGAAAAGGCAGAATAGGAAAACTGTTTGTCTTTGCATACATTAAGCAGAGCAAACATTAACTATGCATACTTACTCTGATTCAAGTGGAAACAAGAATTTAATGTCTAATGTGTCCTGCTTTTTTAAAATGGAGCTCCACCAACTGTGCCCAGCGCATGTTCTGTCCAAACCCTACCCATGACTGAGAGTGTGGCGCCTGAACCCAACCCAGACAAGACAAGCTTATAGTATATAATGGCCGAACCCGACCTGAGCCTGGCACAGTTAAGTTTGTACAGTGCTTTCCCCCCTTATCATTAAACAAAGCAGACATTTTAGTGCTCCAGCCATATAACCTAAAGTTTGACCTATGTGTCTGAACCAGACAAGGACTCGAACATAATTTTAAATTTCTGCCCAAACCCAGCCCAAACCCCTTGGGTACTAACGGGTGCCATCCGGCTTTGTCTGAGAAAATAGCCTGAGCATGTCACCACTGTTATCGTCTTGCAGAGTTTGAAAAATGTGGGTGATTACCAGACAGGGAGGGTCTAAAAGATGCTATCAAGTTATGAGAAAAATAGCAACCAGCATTTTTGGAGCCTGACCTGTAACAGGGGCTATACATCAGGATATCGTTGCCTTTGTTGCATTGATTTAGATCTTTTTTTTTTATCTTTATGACAGCATAATAATAATTCACTGCAGTTCACTTTTAACATAAAACCACAAATAAACAGTACATACAGCTCCACTGTACTGCAACATTCAGGAGATGTCTTGTGGGTGCACCATGACCTAGGGAGAAGATGGACGGTAATGTGTGTGTTGGAAAACTGCCATTTTCCAAAAATATGACATGCTTGTATCAACAAGAAGGAGTCTGGAGTCTTTCTCAAGAGAGGTTTAGAAACAGGTATTAAGGCATTTAGTGAGAACACCCAGGATTTGTGCACATATACTCACCCAATCCCCCACCCACACGCAGACACACGCAGCACTGGTTTAAGTCCACAGAGCTCAATTTGTGACAACTAAGTCACTTTGTCTCAATACAGCCATGCTGTCATTGTCTTCAAAGAACAGGCATCCCTCAGCCCCAGCTCAGTTGCAGCTAATGTGACCTATGGCTCCAAAAGCCTCCATCTCTGTGATATCCCCTGTGGCTGTGTATTTCTTCCTCTGCTGTGGGGGCTGAGGGGGCTGTGGGAGCGGTGGCGGGCCAGGCAGCAGGAGACAGCAAGCACAGCCCCAGGGTCCATAAATATGGGAGAAGAGAGAGCAGGAAAGTTTGCATTCCTCTGCTGGCAGTTTCCCCAGTCTCATCTCTCTCCCTTATGCCTCTGTCCCTAGTTTCTTTGATTCCATTCCCTCTTTACTTCTAATAGCATAATATTCTGTTTTACTGTTCTGTCTTTATCCCTGTTGGACCCCATGTTAACCTTCCCTAAAGCTCAGATGGGCAGGAGTACTGTGCAATCCCAAATAGGGAATTCAATGATGTAAATCATAAAACTCCCTTTTATGTGTGTGAATCAACTTTACAACTAACGAGAACAGGACAATGATTCAGTCTTGTCAAGTTTAAGTACTCTACACCATGAAAAGATATGACAGTGCTGACCTGCTAAGTTTTTAACAAAAAATATCACAAATTTTTCTTGTTATCTACATTTCTCAGCTGCCAACTTGTTGACAGAGTAAGAAAGATTACTCAGCAATTGTTTTGCAATGCAGTAGAGGTGAGACTGTTAAATATTAACCAGCAGTGACCACAGCTCACCACCGCTATAAATGCTATCGAGAAAAGACACGCCATAGTTGACAGGGCAGAGACAAGGAAATATTTGCTTCATGTTTACAACATTGGATGATTTGTTTTGAGTCCTGGTATTAGAGACTCTTGGACCCTCTGTGATATTTCATGACCAGTCCCTCCTCCAGTCTGATCCAGCTGGGCTATGACTCACTCAGTTTGTACTTAGTCATCCGGTGTCAAATCCTTAGTGGTTTCCTGTTAAGAATGTTGTTCTCTCTGGTGCTCTGCCTAATGTGCCGATGTGGGGTGTCTCTTTGAAATCCAGTGGAGAAAAGTGTACATCCACATTGTGTCAGCAAATGGTTGTGTCACTGTAATACAGTTCCTAGAATGACCTGGCATTGCGATTTCTACACTTCAGGAGAGTGTGAGGACTGAGGAGTGTACCTGTGTGCAACTGTTCTGAGGAGATAGGAAAATATTACAACACTATGTACATTCAGAGTAGATCATTTCCTGCCTTTGTCTGAATAGTGATGATTAAGAAATATGCGTAGTGTCCTTTGGTGAGTAAGATTAGATTAACAAGTACTTTCCAGTTAGCATTCCTTTAAAGACTAGTACACAAATAATACATTAGTAACACTTTACATTTGTACATTTTTTGTGTCAATGGTTGTTGAAACTGTTTCACTTTGTCCTGCCTTGTCATGTCTCTTTGCACAAAAAATAACACTTTATACATAACTAGTAATTACTGTATGTGGTTTCAAATCTACAAATGCATCATCAGGCACACTTGTCTAAGCATGCAACATGTTTTAAAAACACAGGTTAATAGGCAGCAAAGTCCAACAAATCACAGACACTAGACCAAAAACAATGACACACATATACAAGTTTGTACAGCTTTCTTTGTGAAGACACTTGTTGACAAAAGGTATTCCCTAGCCCCTTCCCCCAAATGCCTAACCCAACCTTTACCCTATCCCTAACACTAAACCTAATTCTACCCTCAACCCCAAAACCAAGCCTTAACCCTCAAACAACCCTTTGAAGGTGCATGAGAAAGTGAGGACCAGCCGAAATGTCCACTCTCATAGTATAAAACTCAAACTGGTCCTCATAATGTACAGTCATACAAGTACACACAAACAAACACTGATTCATTTTCCAGCTGTGAAATTTGTATTTCACAATATGATTTGACTGGCTCCACCCATGTGATTATGGACAGTGGAAAACATATTTGAATGAACATGAAAGGCCTATTGTAGGATTAACCTCCTCATCTTTTTTATTCTTCCAGACAATGGGAAGTGTAGCTGTGGCATCTGCCAGTGTGACGCTGGCTGGAAAGGAGAAAGCTGCAACTGCACCACACGCACAGACACCTGCATGTCTAGCATCGGCCTGCTGTGCAGCGGCCGGGGTAACTGTGAGTGTGGGGTTTGCCAGTGCACCCAGCCTGGTGCGTATGGAGCCACCTGCCAGAAATGCCCAACCTGTCCTGATTCCTGCACTATAAAAAAGTAATTCTGTCACTTAATGTTTCAACTAACATAAAAAACATAAAAGAAGAAGGTGTGCATTTTGAAGCAGCTAAATCACACGCAGATGTTTTGGATATGACAAACCCTCTAAAGCCTGACCATTCATGAAGCATTCATTTGTCCAGTAATTGTCACCAAAGGAAAAGTCTGGGTCTTATTTCCCTGGGAGCATGAATGTGCCCTGCAAATTTCATGCAGTCTACCGTGAAATTAGTTTGAGAAATCATGTACCCAAAGGTGACATTTTCAATTGATGGTGGTGCAAGAGAAAAGCCCATGGAGAGTCTTAAATGGAAGAGGTTCATCATTTGGGGACCATGAACATGGACAATAAATTGCTATGTATGTAGAAAGTGGAGGGAGGTCCACACAATATAATTTTAATTACTTATAATATATAATTTTAAGTTTTTCCTCAGAAAAACTTAAAATTGGACGGATAATTTGCCGTATACTGTGTCATGACATGAACCAAAATGTTGGCTAAGGGGTTATTTTGACTTGATGGAGGCATTGGATGAAAGTTCAAGGGGCTTCACTAAAATCATTAGGACTCATTCTGGCCTCTTGTTCTGTTTAGGGCTTAGTGACCAGTCAGCTATCTGACCAATTAACAAGCAGAACGCTGAGGTGTTTCTGTGCTTTTATCCACTCCTTGCATACGAAATTGAACCACAGACTGACACTGAAGAGAATCAGTAGTAAATGTGTGTGCTGTATAAAAGTAACATTATAGGAATCTCTTTGCAGGGAATGTGTTGAGTGTCAGCACTTCAAGAGAGGACAGTACACAGCAGACAACAGCTGCAACAGAATCTGCAAAGATGAAATTAAAGTAGCGGATAAGCTAGGTGAGAGCTCTGACTTCTAATCTCCTGCCTATGTATGATGTATACTGTACCTATTTACAGTATGGTTATGTGTATTGTTGTTTTTCTGCTGCTGCTGCTGCTGCTCATAGGCTCTTAAAACAGAGTCAGAGTTGTAGTCAGAGAATATTATGTACTGATAAATATTACGTTTTAGACCGGGGGTGGCTGTGGCTCATGAGGTAGAGCGGGTTGTCCCCTAACCATAGGGCCAGCAATTTGACTCCTGGCTTCTTCTTGAAGTGTCCTTGAGCAAGACACTGAACCCTTAGTTGCTCCTGGTGATGTCACCAATGCATGAATGTGTGAGCATTTGTGTGTGTCTGGGAAATAGTATAAAGTACTTTGAGTGCGCATCAATGTGTAGAAAAGTGCTGTATAAGCCCATTTAAATTATGTTTTATGTCTCAGAATCATTGTTATAACCCTGTTTCTTCCTCTTGTCATTTTTATCTCACAGAAACTAAAAATGCAGTGAATTGCTCATACAAAGATGAGAATGACTGTGTGGAGTATTTCCAGTACTATGAAGATGAAAGTGGCAAATCCATTCTGTATGTGATAAAAGAGCCAGGTACTGTAAGAGTTTGTGTGCATGTTTGAGACACTGGAACTGCCTGAGATGTGTGTGTTATATTTTAGTTACATTATTAGGATTCTTGAATGCCTTTTCATTCTGTCTGCCAAGCTATAGCACAGTATGTGCATACTCACAACACGACGTCAGCCAGTTAACCACAGCTTCACGCTGCCACACCACAGAAACCCAGATATGTCAGTGATGATGTACTGAGTCGATGTGCAATGGAGTTTTTGACACTGGACTGCTGTGTTTGCTTAACTTCATGAGTGTGCTACACTGCTTAACAAACATCTGGGAAACCAACATTGGAAACTAACTCTCCTTCTCTCTCTGCCCCCTTCCTCTTCTTGTTCCTTAGAGTGTCCTCAGGGTCCAGACATCTTAGTGGTGCTCATGTCGGTGGCCGGGGCCGTTCTGCTTCTGGGCCTTGTTGGCCTGCTCATCTGGAAGCTGCTGGTCACCATCCACGACCGCAGAGAGTACAAGAAGTTTGAGGAGGAGAGAGCCAAAGCTAAATGGGATACGGTGAGAAATATTATAATTAAAATTAAACCATCATATACTAAAAACCTCTCCTTCAAAAAAAAGGTGCACCAACAGAATATTGCAGCGACCCTCAAATGAGCAAACACATACAAAATGTTGGATATTATTGTGAGAATTAATTAAACGGAATTTCCTCTGTTTTCATATTCCAGGCTAACAATCCTTTGTATAAAGGAGCCACCTCCACCTTCACCAACGTAGCATACCGAGGCAACTAACAGCTAAATGCAACGAAAAAACTCAGGGGCTAAGGACAAGGGCACTGTATCTTGTAGCACAGACACGGGTGGGAAGAAAATCCTTTATGCTGTCACATGACCAGCTACTGTAGCTGAAACTGACTGTAGTTACTACTGTCAACAACATGATGTAACAGTTGTACATACTGTAAAAAAAATAAGTAAAATTGTTAATACACATCACAGATGGCTGGTTGCACTTAAACTTTATGTTTTTACACTGTGTCATGTCAACAGCACTCTCTACAGTACGTATTGTACATGCTATCAAAAATGTGTTCACAAACAAACATCTATACTGTCAGGGTCTGTTACTTTTGTGGTTTTCTTAGGATGCTTTTCTACGACTGCAATCTTTTTTAAAAAAATTTTTGTGTGTTTCTTTTAATTTTTTCTCACATTTTAAGATTGAAATTTGAATCATTAAGTTGTCATAAAATATGTGAACATAATGAGGTCTTCTTCATGTCTTCCACCATGTTTTGTTGTATTATTTATACCTAAATAAATATGCTTTCATTTCCTCTAAAAGTGCAGCTGCAGCCTATTTTAAAGGTGCACTAACTAAGAAGGTACACAGCCTGATAAATGGGACAGTGGTGTCTGAGCTATACAACCCCCTCCATGGCTCTCTGTTGCATGCGGTGCTTCTGTTGTTATTCCAGCTTCTCTACACTGTGTTGTCAAAATGCAGTCTGTAAATTAGCTCCACCTCCCATTTAGCCAAGGTTATAAGAAGCATTTTTCCAACTGTGAATAGTCATTCCAAACAGCCAGCCACAGAGAAGCTCCTGGCAGCTAAAAGTCTGAAACAGTGGCTGCCAGACTGAAGAGGTTGCGTTCTTTTATACAGAGAGTGGGATAAAGAAAGAGCAAAAGCAAGGTAAGATAAAGAGTGTTAAAAGCAGCCAAAGGATTCAAATTTAATTCAGATGTGGCATTCTTTCTGGATGCATTAGCATCTAAAACTAATGAGATTGTTTTGATAACATCAGCAACTTAGCATGGTTATGATTTTACCTTTGTATTGAATTAATATAATTTAAATTTTGGAGTAATTTGAGCTTTGTGTAACATTAACAGCAAGCTCGTTATTGTGTTTTTTCCAGGCACCGGTAAAAGCAAGGGAAAACGGTGGCTCTTTGTTTTATACAAAAAAGTCACTTTCGGCTTTTCCCATTTAGGGGTCACCACTGCGAATCGTCACACTGATGACTCGCATGTTGACATTTGGCATGTGTTTTACGCCGGATGCCCTTCCTGACGGAACCCTGAGGCACCGTGGCGAGAGCGCTGTGCCTTAACCACTAGCCTACCAGGGACGGCCTTTGTTTTATAAAAGAGTCGCCTGAAATATTTGAATTTTTTAAAATTTAATGACGATTCAAATATTGGAAAATCACTGCGCATCCCTAAATGAAATGACCTTTTATTTGGGTATATGAGCAGATTTTATTACACATCAAATGATATTGGCCATAATGCCTTGTAATTACTAATAACAGAATTGCTTTTGCTTTTTTGTAACATCTATGGGAGATAAGAGAACAATGTGCAATGTATTACAGTTGTGCCATCTAACAGTGCATGGCCTGCTGGTTGTATTATTTTATTTGTATGTTTGCACACTTGTTTAAAGCTGTCTGTGGTTTCGCTCTAGTTTTTACACTGATGAAATGCATTAAGTTGAATTATACCTGATTTCACCTACTCTTGTGTGATGCTAGACATTTGGGTTCCATGCAACAAATGATCCCTGCTTTTACCCTATATTAAGATCAGAATTAAAAAAAAACCTAAAAGACAAGTTATTTGAGATTCATATTATAGATCCAAAGCATCAAGTTGTCTGTAATGTCTGAAAAAGTTCTGCATTTACTTTGTGAGATGTTTAACTTGACAAATCAAATGATGTGAATAAATTCAATTTAGATTAGCATTCCAATAGATATCATTGATGCCATGTGTGATTTCATTTAAACTTTATTGTCATTACCCATGTACAAGTACAAGGTAATGAAATGCAGTTTAGCATCTAACCAGAAGTGCAATAACAGCAATGCAGAGTGCACAATTCAAGCTATTTCAGTATGATGCAGCTGTATGACAGTAAAATAAACATTATCATCAATGTTAAACCTCACACTTCCCTATATGAGTTACCATATCCTGTTTGCACCAGCCAGACAATGCCTATTAGTCATTATTAAGTTACAGAAAGTTTTACTACAACAAATTACCAGGTAACCTATCTGGTTATCATACATCAAGTATTTCTACATTCTTGTATTTTCTAAACATGTGCATCATTGTTTTATGGACAATGCAGATTTTGGTACAGTTACCATACATGTTTAATGCCTCTTTTTGACTGTTGGTATGTAGTTTCTGTTGTCTTCAGCAGAATATCTTCTCATCATCATTATTATTCTAAGTGATTACTGACGCTCTCTGGGGTACCAAAAGGAGGTCTTTATAAATCCGATAGCTCAGTCTTCATGTTTACCTCCTGCCTAGAAAGTCATCACAACAACCAGGTCAAATAATCATTGCTCTTAGTCTAGTAAATAACATTTTATGGCTCCACTTGTAGTGCATGCAAGAGCTATAATCTGACATATTCTTTCCCTCCACTGAATGTAAATAAAATAGTGTCTACATTACCTTTAACACTATGTATTATGAAAGTCACATGTAAACTTTTAATAACTGGTTCCTGTCAAAGTGTTTTAGATATAAAGTTATTCAATATTTGCTGTAGGCCTTCCATGCTACATACACTTCCATGGTGCAAGAAAAAGGTTAGGGTGTCTTCGGATAAAATCTGTGGGAGCTCACAAAAATCAATCCACAAATGCAAAAATATTCTTGTTTGTTTGTTGGTAAAAACGTTAGTGCATAAAATCAGCTCTGCGTACAGTGACCTGTGCAATTTCAGTCCCAGCATTCTCCTCAACTACATTACATGGGTCAATGAAAGCGCTTAGTCTTATCAAAGATAATCCTGTGTTATGTCTCCCTCTAGTGTACAAACACTACATTGATCAAATGCTGCAGCACATCCGTTCTGTAGCCTAGATGCCTAGATTCAAAGCATATTTCTTCTTCTTTCGGCTGTTCCCATTAGAGGTCACCACAGCGAATCATCTGTTTCTACCTAACTCTATCCTCAGCATCCTCTACTCCCACACCAATTAACTTCATGTCCTCTTTTAGCACATCCATATATCTCCTCTTTGGCCTTCCTCTTGACCTCTTGCCTGGCAGCTCCATCTCCAACATTCTTCTACCAATATAACCACTATCCCTCCTCTGCACATGTCCAAACCATCTCAATCTAGATTCAAAGTGTACAGGCTAGACAACTCCCTAGTTATCAGATTAGGTATTATTATGCCCCTTTTTCATCCATTGATATCTGAACAAATAAGATTATTTCCTTTACGTGCCTCGCACAACAGCGAGTATATGTTTAATTTATTACTTTATTAATTCAATTCATTCATACCATCCTCTCCACTGTTTATATGCGTTCAACGTTTTCTATTGGTCTTGCAATATTTACAATAGTCATTGAATGCATCACAATTTAAAGCACTGCCCTCCTTCCGTCACGTCAGTTCCAACATGGCGGCGTCCCATGCAGTGGTCGGAGTGGAGGGAGGCAGCAGTCAAACAGGGTTGATTCTGTCAGGGTCATCTACCGGAGATGTGAAGAGACCTCAGTTTGGGACACGATTTCTCACAGACCCGCGACACGTCTTCCAACACAACGCATGGTCGGTAACTTAGAAAAGGAAAAGGTTGTTGGTGTGTATCTCTGTTACTAGGTCAGGTTGGAATAGTATTATTTACAGTAGTTCAGTAAGGGTTAGCGTTAGATCCCCAAACTCAGGAGTAGATTCTGAAGTCTGTCTCATCTGAACCAACCAGTCGTGTCTTATGATGCTAAACCAGACCCCAGCCTTACCTTAAACTAACCAGTTTTCCTGTATGTACACCTGTTTGGGGTATCTAATGTTTACCGTCAGTTAACCCATCAGTCTGTGGATGTTTTATGCTGAACTGATTGTGAAGTGAAAGAAAATCTACTGTATGTAAAACCTATATTTTTCTTGCACTTCAGTCTAATGATCTTAAGTTTGTATACTTTGAAAATCTGCTTATATCACAATATAGCCAATATAATGTATCACCAATCTTATACTAAAGTCACATGAAAACCTTTAAGCATCTCACTGTTGTCAAGTGTTTGTGTTTTTTCACCACACAACCTCTCCCACACTACATAATAGTGCTATGTTGTCAACAGGGACAATGTGGAATGGACTGAGGAACAAGAAGCAGCAGCTAAAAGGAAAGTCTTAGAAAACAGTCAGCCACTGCCTCCAGAGAAACAAGGTTGTTGTTGTCCAGACTCGCAGCTCATACACATGAAACACACAATATGACTGCAATTCAGGATCAATATCAGAACTGTCCTTCTGATTATTGCTTCTAAACAAGATGACAGTATTACCTAATGTTGCATATGTATTTATTTCAATTTCATTTAAGTTGTATGGGATCAGTATGTGAAAAGATACAGAAAATGGCCATCTCATGATTGTGGTTTGCACAAATAAGCTTATAAAGCTTTGGCTAATTTTAACAGTTAAAAATAAAAGATGACTTTCCCATCATGAGAGTGATCAGTTTTAAATTTGGTTATGGATGGTATTTTTCTTATTAAGCTACACCAAGCCTTTTTCTGATGATTCACAAACTTAGCAAGATGTGTTAGATTATCATTTTAATACTGTCATCACTGCCTTAACTTTTCTTGCAGAGGAATACGACACCCGGGCCAGCGAGTACTGGAATGACTTTTACGCAATCCATGAGAATCATTTCTTCAAAGACCGTCACTGGCTCTTCACAGAGTTCCCAGAGTTGGCCCCACAGTGTCGCCTGAACCACGTTGGTCAGTGGGACAGTCTGGGTGAAAGACAAAGCACAGAAGTTGCTGCGCCACCTCATACTGATGGTGACTTTCCTGGCTCCTCTGCCACATATCGAGTTCTGGAGGTGAGAGATTTGTTTGAAAGCAAGTTAACTAATCTTTCACCGTGCACATTTAATAATCAAGCAAAATCTCTCAATACATGCTGTTGTGTTTACTTCTGACAAGGAAGTTGTTTTATCACCTAAACTTAGCAGATTCTAGTGAAACTGGTACAAAGTTAACATTGTTGTGAAAAAGCCTTTTATTAAAGAATTTTCCTAAATTTGTATAATTTCTAATGGACTGTTGCTCTAACTTGAATGTGTATATTTTGATGCAGATGAAACATTTCTAGAAGAAAATTAACTGGTTGCAGAAAATATATTACCTTTAAACATTTAAAGAGTACAAAGCAAAATATGTTCAGTCATTTGGTCTTTATGGTCTCACTGAAGGATCAGTGGTCGCATTGACACGAAACAGATGGCTAAAACATTTTGTGTTGATCTGTTTGGGTTGTGCTTAGAAGCAAGTCAATTTAAATAAAATTTTGAGTATTGTGTGACCTTGTTAGAGGTATAAGTTTTCTAGTAACTGCAGTAATCTGTTTCTTTTGATGATTCATTCTCTTGGGGAAAAAAATAGCTACTATATACATTATTGTTTGTCAGTGAGTGCAAAATGGAGTTAAAGCAATAAATGATCTATGAATTGATGGACTCTGTACAGGTCGGCTGTGGCGTAGGGAACACAGTTTTTCCAATACTGAAGACCAACAAGTAAGTGCAAGCATGACACTGACATTTTAAAGTTTCACACCATGTTTCAAGACTCCTCTTTTGTCTTACAGTATAAAATACAATGAAAACTATAACTGCATCCTTGCTTTTTGCAGTGACCCAGGACTATTTGTGTACTGCTGTGATTTTTCCAGCACTGCTGTGGAGTTAGTCAAGGTAAGATGATTGGGATAATGGAAGGATGATGTGTTGATAGGTACTCATCTCTAGAGTTGTGGGCTAACTAATGAATCCAAACTGCCTTCTTGTCATCAGACTAATCCCGACTACAACCCTGAGCGCTGCTTCGCCTTTGTTCACGACTTGAGTGATGTGGAAGCCAGTTACCCCATCCCTGATGGAACTCTTGATGTTATTGTACTAATCTTTGTGCTATCAGCATTGCATCCCAACAAGTATGAACTTCTTTCTCTACCTTCCATCTTCTTTTTGGTTTTGTTTTCACTGATTGTGAGTCATTACTGTAAATATCGCAGTGGTTGTATCAAAGTTTCACCTCTATCCCAGGATGAAGGCATCAATTAGTAGACTGGCACGCTTGTTGAAGCCTGGGGGAGTGATTCTGCTCAGGGACTATGGACGCCACGATATGGCACAGCTCCGTTTCAAGAAAGGTTAGTTGGGCTGAGATGCACCAGCCAAAAAGCTGTTCAGACCCTCCATATTCAAAAAGGTCTATTATTCATAACTAGTGCTATTATTACTAATTCTGAACCTTGAAATGTGATTCACTTGGGTGTGCTTTTTTGGTAGCACTATTTTAGAACTGAGTGGTACATTAGGTCACACCAAAACAGCTTTGTTTGGACATTTTAAATGAGAAAGTGTGCTGTTCTTAAATATGCTGAAGAATTTTATGGACAACACTTAATGCATGTAAACAAGTAAGTCTGGCTGCATACTACCTGTCAAACTTGGGGTCCATATGCAATACTCCTAATTGCCCACTGTAAGTTAGAATGGCACTGCATTAATTATTGTGTTTATGTAATGTTTGCATTCTGTTGAAGAATAATCAGTACATTCTGCCCTTCCATTTCTTTTAGGAAGGTGCCTGTCAGAAAACTTTTATGTCCGAGGTGATGGAACGCGAGTATATTTCTTTATCCAAGGTATAACAATAAGGACATCTTATTAAAGATTTATTGAGATTATTTTGCACAGTTGTTCTTTAATGTACAGTATATATAAAATATTTCTGAGCTTCTTTTTATTTCAGATGAACTTCATGACCTGTTCACTGAGGCAGGGCTTGAGAAAGTTCAGAACCTTGTGGACAGAAGGCTGCAAGTAAACAGAGGAAAACAGCTTACCATGTACAGGGTGTGGATCCAGTGCAAGTACCGCAAGGCTCCAATTCAAAAACCCGACACGCAGGACTGAGACAGAGGAAAGAACCAACCTGGCTTGATATTCAACCACAACTGAAACCAGGAGCTAAAATCAGGGCAGGGCTTAACTATCAAAATGAGACACTTTACTTTAATGTGTTAAAGGGAACGCAACTGGATAGTTAAATGCTATAAAGACCTTGCACTATCTCAGCTGCTTTAATATTGATGGACTGATTTTATGGATTGTATTCCTTATGGTGCTGCAATCCTAGCTACAAGAGTGATGATTTCTTATTTTGTGCTGATGAGTTCAGTTACCTGAGAAAGGGCTGGTTACCCCGTGTACATCTTTCTATTCTGCCTGATAATGGTTTTAATGAGCTGATGTTTTTACATAAACTGCCTGATTTTTAAGAACACTTAATGGCCTTTTTGTACATGCACAATTAATAAAAGTCCAAACTGTAATCTGTTGAGTACTTGGTATTTCCAATCTGCATTCAGAAGTGTTTTGTTTGACAAATGATATTCATTTAGTGATATTGGTCCTAATACGACTTTGCTTTCCATCACAGTATCTTAAATGGTTAAAGCCCTATTTATATTTGAATTGGTTATTTTTAAAAAGAGGAATTAATTTAGCAGTTTACTAATGTTGTGTAAGTACAGCATGTGGGTGTGAACATTATGGCAGTGGCAACTTTTTGATAAGTGATCATTTTGGTGGTTGTGTGGGTGGGCACTGTTAAATTGTATTGTGTACAGTGGGATTTACCATTGGCCCTGACGAGATTTGGGGCAGGCGTGGACCTAACGAAGGTTAAATTGCGTTAACAATCTCACGAGAAAATATGAGATTTTACTGATTATTGTTTACATTGCAAAAAGATCAGAACCGAACCGAATCGATCCGAATTCGGCTGAAACGGCTTGCAACTTCCGAAACGGCTTGCAACTTCCGAAACATATTGGTTTATCCCCTGTGGCGAGGAACGCGACTGGAGCCGAACTTTGTTTTGATCGAGCTGAAAGCCAAGACCCGAAATTCATCTCACCACCGGGGGAGAAAAAGATAGGGGGTAACTAACGCTAGCTTAAAGGCATCTTTTATACCTGCGGAAAACCGCAGAATCTCGAGAGTCGCCATTGTGTGGAAGGAAGATATCCGACGTAGGCACGGTATGGTCCTCGGGGAGAGGGATGTGATGGGGATCCCCGCCTAAAGAGTACAAAAAGGTGGGTTTGGGATACCCGGAGTTGTCGAGGCCTCCGTGGGAATCCTCCGTCGTCTACCTTGAACTATACCGCGCGCTCCCGTGTCTTGATTGTTAACAATCAGCACGCGAGGGACGTGGCTGTGGATGCGGCCTAGCCTGGGAGGGTCTGCCAAGCACCAGGGAAACAACGGGGACGGTTTCAGGGTTAACAGCAGGCCCTTCGAAGGACCGAGAAAATATTAAGTACAGTAAGTATTTCGTTAGGTTGTCATACAAAAGAATATATTTAGACAGGTCTCTTGTTACAATAAGTTCTTGCGTTGGGGCATGAGCTTCTGACAACACAGAATTGAGGAGATGCTTCTTTTTGACAGACGAGTTAATGCTAGCATGTTTGCTACCAAACGTTAGCTATCGTATATGTTTTTGTAAAATAATTTATTGTTGTGGACAGTAGTTCTCGTGGTTTTTTCTGAGTCGGTATCCAATCACACAATGAAGATTGGACTAACATTAATCTACATGTGCCTGGTTTGTGCACGTTACTTGACGAAATCAGATCTAATGTTACTAGCAAGCGTAAACCATTAGCTCGTAGAACGCAGTGCTAAGTGATGTCTTGTTAGCTTTGTGCATTCAGTGTTACCCAGCTTCCTCGCTTACCATTCACTGATGTTTCAAATCGTTATAACGTTAGCTCAGCGAGCAAACCCAATTTCGATTTAAGACCTAACTTAAAAAAATAAAGAATATAGTGTACCTCTAAATGGACATGAATGTTGGATGTTACATTGTTAATATAACATATGCAAGCCACAGATAACAGACAGACATAGCAGTCAGTGTTGGGCGTGCAACTTAAACGTTAACCTTTGCACAAGCTAGCAAGCTGGGCACGTATTGTCTATTGTGGCCTTTTCAATTGCTGTGATACTTGGCAGTCCCTCCATTAGTGACCTTTCATAACTCCAGCGCCATGTAACTTAGGCCCATAATGCCAGGGCGTTATCACATGATGCTAAAATTTTCCAGGCAGTGACTCTACACATCTGGCGTACATCTTTGATGCATATTAAATATGTGTCATTGGTAATATTTATGGCCAAAATGTGTAGTTTGTTGCAATGAGTATTGTACTGGGTAGTCAAGTTTCATGGCATGTGCTTGCTGAACCCACATGATTGTGGAAAACATTATTGTCAGGCTTATTGATGACTCAGATCAGAAATCTTCCACATCCATATAGCTAAAAACAGCCATGACTCATCACAACCATCACTGCCTTTTGAAGCAGTGCTCCGTCACTCCCATTTCAATATACCAGACCTAACAACGCCTTCCTTAATCTGTGCTCTTGTCTCTGCAGCCATGATGGAAGAACTGCATAGCCTGGACCCCCGACGGCAGGAGCTGTTGGAGGCTCGCTTCACTGGGGTTGGCGTAGCTAAGGTTTGTGTACAGTAGATGTCGCGGAGGTGGAGCATGGGAGCTCTCTCCTGTCAAAGTGCTTACAATCACAGACTTTCTTGATTACACATTTTTGTGAATCTCTGCCTTTCTTTGTCTCACTCTGCCTCTCTGTCATTCTACTGTTTGGCCTGGACAAGCTTGGCCCTGCTCCTTTTCTTTGTCTGTCTCTGGAGAAGGTTGAGCTGTGTCTGTGTTTTTTGGCTGGTATGATATGGCATCTCTCCCTGGCTCATGATGTAGTGGCTGTATATGCAAGTGGTGATGTCTGCCAAAAAGGCCACAGACGGGACAGGGGTGGTAGGGGGAGGAGAACTGAAGGCAGAGGAGGAATGCAGAAATAGTTCTTGACCAGGTGTGAGTAGAGGCAGCATTTAGCTTTCCACCCTCTTGCTTGCTACATGGATGACGCTGGCTTCATGGAAGGTGATCTCGGAATAGTAAGGGAGCAAGAGTCTGCACCAGGAGTGGGCTTTGTGCCAGCCATAGGCAGAGCTGATCCCAAAGCATGGCACCACAGGCACCCTGTATGACAAGAGATGTAATGTGTGTATGTGTGAGGGCGTTGAAAGAGAAGTATCTCAACAAATGGCTGTGAAGAAATATGGGTTGGTGGTCTAAAAGCCTGTCAATGTCATAGAGCAGCTTAGACTTTTTTTCTTGACCTTGAACAGCCCTGTGGCACTGCTGCTCTCTCTGTCATCACTGAGTTGGCATAAAAGAAAGGAAAATTGTTATCCTTTGAGGACAAAGAGCTAGCACACCATTTGATAATGGAACAGAGAGGGCTCACAAAAATTGTTCACAAGTGCTTTTTCTTTTGAAGAAGTCTGATTAAACAATCATATTTTTTTCTGGGGGGGGGAGTGAAGGCAAAAACAAGTCATTCTTAGATCAAGCAGAGCACCTTTCATTGGCTTTTTTCAGAGAGGAGAAAAGAATAGTTAAGACCATGGTGAACAGGAGAAAAATGGATGACATTATCTAAAGGTGACAGAGAGGAATACATCCCCGGCAGCATGCCTAATGTTCAGCCATTTTAGGAGGGTTCAGTGAGAGCTCTGGTGTGCATTGAATGACTAAGTATCTCTCCCTGATTGGACAGTGCCTGCTGAATTCTGATGTGATTCATTTGACTGACAGGCATCACCTAGGGAACCAGCATTAGGACTGATGCAGGTCTAGATTCAGTGGGAATCTAATGGTGACGGTATTTAGGCAAACCTTTGGCTCACTTCCCTCTGTGTGTCCCCCATTTTCAATTCTGTCTGTGAATGAATACACAACAAGTACTTGTGCACACATTTCAAAGATAGGACTTTTATGCACCTACCTCTTTCATCTTGGTATTTAACTATTCCTTGTTCTTTATTTGTATGTATGTTTTTACCCTATTTTAACAGGGCTCAGGTCAGAGTCAAAATGAGTCATCCAATCAGAGCCTGTGCAGTGTGGGCTCACTCAGTGACAAAGAGTTAGAGGTTAGTCTCTATCACATATTAACAGCTTATGTCTTGTTTAAATTATGTCAGAAGTTGGATTCGCAAAGTAAGAATTTTATTGTTTTGTGTAAGATTGTTTCCTGTCCATATGACAATATACCTTTAAATTTGGATTTGATTTCTGTAATGCCAGCTATCTCTTTGTGTTACCTTATTGTACACTTGTTTGATGCACTCTGCTTTCCTCACAGACTCCTGAGAAAAAGGCAAATGACCAGAGAGTGAGAAAACGGAAAGCAGACCAGTTTGATAGCAGCCAAGGTAGGATTGTTCCTCTGCTATGATCTTCTCATCGCGTATCTCTAATATTGGCCTCTCTCTGAACTCCCTGCCTCTCTCTTTCAGGCAAAGCAGGAGCAAGGGGGCATAAAATTAGTGATTATTTTGAGGTGAGTAGCAGAAAATTGTTCTTTCAATCTGTATTGTGTGTGTGTGTATCAGGTCGAGCTCATGTCCTCTAAAAATGCTACAGTATTAGGTTGCATAACTTTTCACACTTCTGTTCTAACCCCTTGTTTTGGCCATCTTGCTTTTTCCATTGAACTGCTTTACTCTTCTTCTCTCTTTACGGGTTTGTCAGTTTGCGGGAGGTAGTGGTCCTGGTACCAGCC
>NW_018127965.1:1353124-1353814 GCF_001952655.1 Monopterus albus
CGGTGAGCATCTTTGCTCTATAGTCTCTCATGCTTTTATTAATCACTTAACTCTCTTTCTTGCTGTTCTCTTTTTCGCACTTACTAACACCAATAGGTCAAATTTGTTTACATGTTGGCAGAATTTGATGTGGTCTGTAAATACTGTAGAGAATCAGTGTGTAGCGGCATTCAGTCATAAAGTGTATTTATCTATTCTTAGCAAATGTTGCTACAAAATCTACAACCAAGTAAGGAGATCATGCAGAGGAACACTGTAGGAATTTAATATACTAATATACAGTGGGTACGGAAAGTATTCAGACCCCCTTAAATGTTTCACTCTTTGTTATATTGCAGCCATATGCTAAAATCATTTAAGTTCATTTTTTTCCTCATTAATGTACACACAGCACCCCATATTGACAGAAAAACACAGACTTTTTGACATTTTTGCAGATTTATTAAAAAAGAAAAACTGAAATATCACATGGTCATAAGTATTCAGACCCTTTGCTCAGTATTTAGTAGAAGCAGCCTTTTGAGCTAATACAGCCATGAGTCTTTTTAGGAATGATGCAACAAGTTTTTCACACCTGCATTTGGGGATCCTCTGCCATTCCTCCTTGCAGATCCTCTCCAGTTCTGTCAGGTTGGATGGTAAACGTTGGTGGACAGCCATTTTCAGGTCTCTCCAGAGATGCTCAATGGG
>NW_018127965.1:1354592-1354903 GCF_001952655.1 Monopterus albus
GACCATGTGATATTTCAGTTTTTCTTTTTTAATAAATCTGCAAAAATGTCAAATCTGTGTTTTTCTGTCAATATGGGGTGCTGTGTGTACATTAATGAGGAAAAAAATGAAGTTAAATGATTTTAGCGTATGGCTGCAATATAACAAAGAGTGAAAAATTTAAGGGGGTCTGAATCCTTTCCGTACCCACTGTACATGCAAGTGTTTGCATGTTTGTATTGCGCACACACACAGAGGCAGTCAAATGATAGCCTGTTTTCTGATGTACATTCCTTTTGGTGTTTGATTCTTTTCTTTTTTTTTTTTTTTTT
>NW_018127965.1:1355943-1366073 GCF_001952655.1 Monopterus albus
GGTCTTTTGGTGTTGCTGAGCTCACCGGTGCGTTCCTTCTTTTTAAGAATGTTCCAAACAGTTGTTTTGGCCACGTCTAATGTTTTTGCTATCTCTCTGATGGGTTTGTTTTGTTTTTTCAGCCTAATGATGGCTTGCTTCACTGATAGTGACAGCTCTTTGGATCTCATCTTGAGAGTTGACAGCAACAGATTCCAAATGCAAATAGCACACTTGAAATGAACTCTGGACCTTTTATCTGCTCATTGTAATTGGGATGAGGGAATAACACACACCTGGCCATGGAACAGCTGAGAAGCCAATTGTTCCATTACTATTGGTACCTTAACAAGTGGGAGGCACATTGCAAACTGTTGTAATTCCTACACCGTTCACCTTATTTGGATTTAAATACCCTCAAATTAAAGCTGACAGTCTGCAGTTAAAGCACATCTTGTTAGTTTCATTTCAAATCCATTGTGGTGGCGTATAGAGCCGAAAATGTTAGAATTGTGTCGATGTCCCAATATTTATGGACCTGACTGTAGCTTTCCCTTCTCCCGGGTGTTTCTGTAGACTCCTCTGTGCACTGTTTGTACACCAAGTGCTTCCAATGTGCAAGTGAACATACACGCGACATCCAACACAGTGCACATGCTATGCTTTTGGTCTGTGCCGCTGTGTGCGGTACGTTGACTGTTGTGCCTCTAAATCTGACCGGCACAGAATCAGAAATCTCAGAGTGATCAGCCAGTTACTGTTCAAGGCCATTCACGCTGAAAACTGTTTATTTCTGATCTGCCGGTTGATCGGTCGGTGCATCTCTATAAATATTAAAAGTGTTTTTGGGAGACCTTAATCCAGTGTCACTTTCACCAGATTGCTCTCATGTTTTCTCATGACTTATAATACATTGTTTAATGTAATGAAATTGACACATTAAGTTTTTGTTCATTAGGTTAATGTTTCTGCCTCCCAGGTGCAGCAGGGCAGCCCTTCTTCTGTCAGCTCGGTCAACACGGAGCACTCGTCATGTTCACTGAAGCCTGCTGCTCTTCACATGCTACACAAAGCATCACAGGTACTTAACACACTGTTGGGGCTGGCTGGCCATTTTTCTGATGTAACTCTATTATAATTCACAAGGCAGTTGTTAAATAGTTGGCATATAAACCAACCAGAAACATCAGTAACTGGGAGATATAAGAAGAGACTACTTGTTGCATTACTTTGGTCACTGTTTTATGCATCATTAACATAATCACTGTTTTTGTGCTCACTGTCCTGTAGTCTGACCTTACTATAGAGAAACTAACGGCAATGGAGAACAACAAGAACTCTGACCTGGAGAAGAAGGAGGGTCGAATAGACGATTTGCTGCGGGTACTAATCTCATTACATTTCATCCCTGCTACTCTGCTTGCCATTTTCAGTGGTTCTGAGAATGCTATGTTCTCTGTCTTATTATTTTTTATTTTTTTTTTGCTCAAGGCATGTTAGAGTTTGCACATTCCTTTTGTTTGTACATGCATAAACAAGTTATAATTTTCTTTCCTCCTCATTCATGTTTTGCTCCAGACAAACTGTGATCTGAGAAGACAAATCGATGAACAACAGAGGATGCTGGAGCGATACAAGGAACGCTTAAATAAGTGTGTGACCATGTCTAAGAAGCTGCTGATTGAAAAAGTATGTTTATCTAATAGCATTGTGACTGATTTGAAGCTATTATTTTCCAAAGTGAGTGGGTCATTTTGGGTTATGACATGAACCAGTTTTAGAAGCCCTAGTTTAAGCTGTGTGGAATTGACAGCTCAGATTTGCTATCTGTATTTCTCTGTGCGCTTCCTTCAGTCCAAACAGGAGAAGATGGCATGCCGGGACAAAAGCATGCAGGACAGGCTCCGACTAGGTCACTTCACCACAGTGAGACATGGCGCGTCTTTCACTGAACAGTGGACAGATGGCTATGCCTTCCAAAACCTTATCAAGTGAGGATCTTCATTTTTTAACTTTAAGCATCTCCTTTCACACTCTGTGTTCTATTTCAAGAAGTAAAATCAGGCCAGAAAGAAGAACTTACTTCTCTACATATGATATATATGATTCATTTATCTTTAATTATTAACACAGGCAGCTTAACATTAACCAGGTATTCAGAGAATTTATTGTAGATCATACATGGGCAAAAAAAAAGAAAATAATTAGGTCTGTATGTTGCACTAATGTATTATCTGTTTCCAGACAACAGGAAAGGATCAACTCACAGCGAGAAGACATTGAAAGGCAGAGGAAGCTGCTGGCTAAACGCAAGCCACCCTCCATGGCACAGACTCCACTTCCAAGCCTGGAGCAAAACAAACGCAAAAGCAAAACCAATGGAACTGAAAATGAAGCGTATGATGCACTTGTTTATTCATCTGCTCTTTTACACCAGATGTTTTCCCCTACGTTTCACTTAGATTGGTTCTTGTGTTCTCCCAGGTTATCACAGGCAGAGTACCATGAGCAAGAGGAAATCTTCAAGCTAAGACTAGGCCATCTTAAGAAGGTAAGGCCTAATGTATTTGTGGAAGGTTTTTTTTTTTTTTGCCAACATACTTATTTAACTGCACAACATTTAATATTTATCTTTGTTCCTGCTGCAATCACTGAGATTAACAAGTTGTAGTAATATTTAATTTTGTGCTTATTTTGAGTGATTGTTATTGATTTTTCTCTCTTTTATGTCCTGATTGGTGGAGCCTACTTTTATCATGTTTTATTGCACTGTCTCATGTCATGTTTGTTTGTGCGTTATCTTGCTACAAAATAAATGTACCTGCAGCTACAAATAAAGTAACCTAACCTAACATTGTCCTTTCCAGGAGGAGGCTGAGATCCAGGCAGAACTGGAGAGGTTGGAGCGAGTGCGGAACCTGCACATTCGTGAGCTGAAAAGGATCCACAATGAGGATAATTCTCAGTATGATTTCTTATTGGATGGTCCTTGCATAGTTAGTCTGTGCTGATGTGTCCCTGTGTTCTGTCTAATTACTGAACTTGAATTGGTTTTAACCTTGTGCAGATTCAAAGATCATCCTACGTTAAATGACCGATACCTGCTACTACATTTACTTGGACGGGGAGGTTTCAGTGAAGTTTACAAGGTGAGAACAACTTTGTTTTCCTGTGAAAGAAATGAAGAAAGCTGTTGATTCAAATCTTTGGTGATTTTGTGTGCGTGCGTGTGTGTGTGTGTGTGTGTGTGTGTGTGTGAAACTTAATCTGAGTGGTTAAGTTGTGCAAGTTGGGTGCATTTCATTTACACTAATCTGACATCTTCAGAAATTCAAATGATTGTGCAACTATGTAAGAGCTGTTCCAGGAATCTGCTGTCATTACTGTAAAAAATGATGAATGAACAAAGCCATTTTATATGAAGCAAGAGTCTGGCTGCAGCTAATACAAATTCATGCCAAATGCAGTTCCTAAATGATAGGAGACATTTATGTTCCAGGCCTTTGACTTAACAGAGCAAAGGTACGTTGCGGTCAAAATCCACCAGCTAAACAAGAATTGGAGGGATGAGAAGAAGGAAAATTATCACAAGTGGGTGTTCAGTTTTTTAAAACTATACAAATATATGTTTACTGCTGTCAGATTCACTGTGCGTATCCATATTTAAAGTAAATGTTGAGATGCTCTTTGTTTCAGACATGCATGCAGAGAATATAGAATTCATAAAGAGCTGGACCACCCACGAATAGTTAAGCTCTACGACTACTTTTCACTTGACACTGACTCGTAAGTCATTTCCTTTTTTGATGAAAGTAGTCTTCTAAGAGATGTGTTTGTGCAGATTGTGTTAATTTTAGCCAGAACATTTTTCAATATATAGAGTCTTAACCTTGTTTGGACTTCATGTACTAAATCTTGCTGAAGTGGTTAAACACGTCTTCGTTGTTGTGGTGCAGGTTCTGCACAGTCCTGGAGTACTGCGAGGGCAATGACTTGGACTTCTACCTGAAGCAGCACAAGCTTATGTCAGAGAAAGAGGGCCGCTCCATTATCATGCAGATTGTTAATGCTCTCAAGTACCTCAATGAGATCAGACCGCCTATTATCCACTACGACCTTAAACCCGGTATGTCTACCTATGACTGTGACTTTTGCGCTCTACAAGCCGGCATGATCTTACATCAGCTTCTTTGGCATAGTACTACTACAAATTAAATTAAGAGGAATACTGATTTAGAGGGCCTCTAATTCTGTCATGGGTAATTTCTCCAGTAAGATTAATATGACCCTGTTTATTTTTTATGGCGGAAAATGGGGCACTCATACATTCAGCAGAAATGAATAATACAGTTTTACTGGATAAGTATAGTATTACTGTTATTTTTGACTCAGTAAATAGGGGCTATAAACTCTGGACTCTTTCTTTTTGGCCTGTAATTCATTTTCTCGCCCTCCTCAGGTAACATCCTCCTGGTGAATGGCACTGCTTGCGGGGAGATTAAGATCACAGACTTCGGCCTGTCGAAGATTATGGATGATGACAGTTACAACTCAGTGGACGGGATGGAGCTGACGTCACAGGGAGCAGGGACGTACTGGTAAGATGTACACTGGAAAAAGAAACTCTGCTATGGGGTGCCATCATCTGTGATCTAATATATTGTACTGTTTATTTTTACCACTGAGTCCCGCTCCTCAAGGGTCAAATTTCAGGTTTCATTGCTGATATATTTCTCTGTGTCCCAGTGCTTTCACACACCACAGTGCATTTAGAAGTAAAAGGAGTAATCTTGCTGTAAAGAGGCATTTTATGCTAAAGATGGAAAACAGAATGGCAGAACACAAAGTGAACAGTGCGAGTGTTTTTAGAGGCAGAATCGGCTCAATTCAGTTCACAATCATGTAAATTTGTATGCAATTGTTATCAGTATCTTCAGATACAAATAACGTGGCTTTATCACATGGAAAAGGGTATGAAACCATGATTACAGTACATTACATACATTTATAAGTGGATGCAGTGTTTCAGTGTGCTGTATATAAATTATATACTTGTACTATACTGTTCAGTAAGGTCATTTGACACCCGTGTAGAAATAGAGCCTTGTGGGGAACTAGGGCCATGCTGCATGGTGCACATATGCAGACCTAAAGGTCCCCTAAGCAAGAGGAACCACCCAACAGTTAAATACACTCTGAATCTGACTTTTCATGCACAGTGGTTACTTAGATACCTGCAAAGTTACTACTTCATATGCAAGGATTGACACCAGAGATCATGTTGCAAAAATTGATTAAGGAAGTTTTCATGTTAGAATTGCAAAATGCCACTCGAAACTTTAGTATTGTGTTTGTTGAAACCAATTCATATTAATGTGGCTCCCCTTTTCTCCTTTAGGTACCTGCCCCCTGAGTGCTTTGTAGTTGGGAAGGAACCACCCAAAATCTCAAACAAGGTGGACGTGTGGTCTGTAGGAGTCATTTTCTACCAGTGTTTGTATGGCCGCAAGGTAGGGAGACACTCAACTGGATGAAATGTTGCAACAGGATATTTGAGTTATCAAAGAGTTCTATAGTTATGTTTTTATTACAGCAAAGTTACAAAATATACATCAGGGAAAAGGGTTCATGGTTGTATAAATGTAGTTGTATATAGCGATAAAAAATGTGATTTTGGCAAAAGGAGAGTAACAGTGAACACCAACACACTTTGTGTTTGAGCCTGTCCAGTTTTTATGTTTATTGGGGTTTTTTGTTTGTTTTTGTTTTTGTTTTTTTTTTTGTAATTGATCTCATTACATTTTTTTTTCCGCGCTTTTGGGGAGTGTTTTAATAACGTCCTCCTTCTCTTTGCTTTCTAGCCCTTTGGGCACAACCAGTCCCAGCAGGACATCCTGCAGGAGAACACCATATTGAAGGCGACAGATGTACAGTTTCCCCCAAAACCAGTAGTCACACCTGAAGCTAAGGCACGGTGCTCTTTTTATTTGTCTAATATTTGCATCACATTTATGAATTTTCAACTCCCGCAATACCTCCTTTTTATTCTCTCTTTATACTTTTAATTATTTACATTCACACACCTACTGTACATTTTTAGGATATTATCTTTTTACCCAAACATTGTAAAGGCTGCGCTTTCTCAGTTATCCCACTGTCTTCCTTTCTCACCCCCAGGCCTTTATAAGGCGCTGTTTAGTCTATCGTAAGGAGGATCGCATTGACGTGCACCAGCTGGCCAGTGACCCTTTCCTCATGCCCCATATTCGCAAGTCGGTGGCCTCCTCGGGCACCTCGGGCACAGCTGTGGCCTCCACATCCAGCTCCTCCAACAGCAGCGCCTCAAACTGAGCCCAGGCACTTTGACTGACCGAACCATTTGAAGGGGTGGGGGCGATGCTGTAATGTGTCCTCCCCTCCCATCAGCATCCCACCTTGCCATGAAGAGCCCAAGAGAAACTGGTCAGATGATGGCAAAGGGTGGGTGAAAAGTCATGGACAAGTTGGGAAGGGACACCCATGTCACCATTCATCCCCCTCATGTCAACTTACCCCAGCCTACCTCCCTGTCCTTTGCTCTATAAAAGGTGGCATTGTTCTGGGGGTCAAAGCCCTAGGCGACTCACGCAGCAAGGGGCGAGGTTTGGCACTGTGTTGGTGGAAATTGGGGTTCAGTGTTTGGGATTTTTCTTTTCTGCTTAAAAAAAGAAAATAAACAGAAGTATAGAACTGCTTCAGCTTGACCAGGTGGAAAAGACTGCGGAAGGCCTCATATCCATAAACACTCACACACACACACACACATACACTCATGCATGAGCCATTCTGGACCAAGGTAATCTGAACTCCCCAAGCTCAAACATTTTGTTCTCGATTCCCTGAACCTAGAGAACCAGTCTGGCCTGTAATTGTATTGAACCCTAAGTATCTATGGCACTATGTCATCCAGCTCGCTGTTCTGGGACCCCCTTACTTAAATTCCAGGCCCAGATAGTTTACAACGAGGATGGCCAGAAGATGCTATCCCCTGTACCCCTCCCCTCCCATCACGTCAAACTCCTGTGACCAAAGCTTACAACTTCCAGCTGGTGGCAGTGTTCCACCTGTTTTTATAATGAATGGTTTTAGAGTCGTGTTACTTGATATGGAGTGGAAGCTGTTGAAGAACGACCCCTTTTACATTTTTTTAAAAAACTTTTCAAGTTGATCAGTTTTCTGGAGAAAACCGTTGTGTTTTTCAAGTTGCCTTTAATTAGAACTGTTATTGTTTTGACTGACCCCCTTCCATAAACACACATATTTATTTAGGTATGTTTGAATTTATTTTTGGCCAATAAAATGCAAGGGGCTGGTTTACCTAATAGTACTGTTGAGGGAATAGTGGGCCTTAGCAGAGAGTTGCATAAACCATTAAATACTATTGGTTAAAATGTGTTTGTTGTTCTGGGCTGTTGTCTGAGTGGGTTTACAGTCACTGCTTTGTGTGAGTGAATCACTTCTATTCATGAGCGTTATGTCTGTGCTTAGATTTTATCATTTTTTAAATATCACTTTTTTAAAAAAGTACAAGGTTCTGTAGTGTTTTTTTGTTTTTGTTTTTTTTATTCAAAATCTGCTTTTGCCTTCTGATAAGTGAGAAAATGGGTCAGGAAGCAGCTCGACTGTAATGTCACTGTCTATAGCCTGTTCCATAAATAATCTGAAGAAAGCAGATTTTATGGATTGAAAATAATATCTGTGTAGTGCATGAGTCCAGCAAAGCATCTTGAATCTGGTACAGGTGTGGAGTTGCCCTGCTTCTGTCAGAAGAAGGTGAAGGACAATATTAATGCAGACAGCAAAGCCAGTGTTCACTGGGTTCTCCGTCTCTGCAGCAGCATCTTGAATATTTGACATAGTTTAAGTACAAACTGGCATGCACATGAAACTATAATAGGCCACAAATTGAACATAATCGGCCGACACACTGTCAGGGGCTTCAAACGGTCACTTGACACTGTACGTGCTTATTGGATGGGATACGTCAGCTTTTGGCAGTCAGATCAAGTATGCATTTAGAGTTTATATTTTCTTTATCAGGAAGCACAAAGTGAGAGCAAGTCATTTTACTGCCAAACCATTAAAAAAGTTTGATAAAAGTACTGCATAGGCAGTGAGCACAAGTCTCAATTGGGATGATAGTGGAGGATTATGGGATTTGTTTTGGGTAGAATTATGTTCTACCTTGTCAAGGCTGTCATGGGTCAGCCATACCTTTCTGACATACAGTTACTTAACTCAGCTGTGCATTTTTAAATAAGATTTAAGGATTAAAGCAGATGGTGTGCAGCTTAAGTCCATAATAAAACTGTCATGGAACATATTCTATAGTAGGGGTTTTGAAACTAAGCTGGTGCTTTGCAAACTCAGAGTGAGTGACAAGATGGACTGATGTCTGGCCAAAAAGAAAGTTTAAATTAAAAATTGTGCAGAAATTAAGTATTTTCAGAAGAAATATTCTCATTTTTTTTACAGTAGGAAATTCTGAAAAATAATATAAAGCTTTGCTGTGCTAAAGGCAAAATGGGAGCATTATATTCTTATGGCTGTGACACACCGAGCGACTGTCGGGGTGTCCTGCATCGTTGGCACTACTTAGACCCTGTCTGTGGCTTTTCGGTCAATATGTTGAATTGGCATTGGCCTGCCGGGAGAGACCACTCCGATTGGGTGTTCAACTTAGCAATCAGTGCACCAAAAGAAAGCAGTTCAGGGAAAGCCCCTTCAGCCCTCTGCTGTAATATCCATGATTTCACACATTTAGTGTGTTTCTCCTTAGATTTCTCTTCCATGACCCCCTTTCTTCTCCAAGATGATACTTTTATTGGCCAAGTATGTTACACACACAAGGAATTTGTCTCCACATGTTCACGTATCCACATGTTGAAGTGTCCTTGGGCAAGCCACTGAACCCCCAAGTTGCCCCTGATGCCATCAGTGTGAGTTGGTGCCTCGGTACCAGAAACAGATTCCTTGTGTGTAACATAGTGGCCAAATAAAGGTGATTATTATATTTAACTCACACACACCAATGGTGACGCTGACCAAGCCATCAGGGGCAAATTGGGGTTCAGCATCTTGCCCAAGGACAGGTCCACATGTCAACGTGGGAGAACAGGAATCGAACCGCTGACCTTTTGGTAAGGTGTAAAAAGTTTTAATCATTTTTATCAATTTTTTTCTCTCATTTACTAAAATGATGCCTCATTTATAAGATTAAATGTAAAAGATATGCATTTTTAGACTTGGTTGCTATTTAGAGGCCTCTTACGGGCGCCATTAGGTCCCCGGCCCTCATGTTGGGAACCATACAAACACACACACACACACACACACTGTTGAAACTGACGCTGCTCCATTCATTGCAGTCTGAGGCAGACGGAGCTCTGTCGGTCAAACTCGCCACCAACACTGCATCTTCCGTCCTCGAAGTCAAACACTCCGCAGCTTCTCCGGCGTCACTTTTTTCCTCCTTCCCTTTTTTACCCCAGAGTGTGCGCGGAGTGCGTTGTAGTTGTGAGCATGCACGACGACGACCGCCACCGAAACAAGGATTCAAGAAGAACATGGACAAATCGACAACTTATATTTTACAAATGCACTTTATATTTATTCATCTTCAGTCTGGAACTGAAGGGGAGCGTTACGGGTGAGAAAAATCTCAATTCTCGCCTCATTTCATTCACGTTAAAGTCGAAAAACCGGGCAAACATTAAAGCTGTTGTGCATGCTGTTGTTTTCGTAACTTGCAGTCACAAAATGCTTTAGAAAGCAGTTACTGAGGACTGTTTTCTGCGTGTTCTGGATTTGGTGGTTTGGTATGCCACGAACCAGAAGTCCGAGCTGTGAATGGAACCAGATGTGGAGCAAAACTGGGGGAGGAGGAGAAAGGCTGCAGGCTTCGTCTCTCTGTTGTGATTATGCACAAAGTTTTTTAAAGCTGCAAAACAATGCACTTTTAGTTTTTTGTTTTTTTTTTCTGTTTTTGCAACGGATAGTTTTTAGGCTACATTGTAAACTTGACGTGGAGTGAGTGACGCTTCATTTGGATCCCTGCGGCCAGATGTGACCTTTACATCCTGTTACAGGCTGCAATTAACACACAGCACTGC
>NW_018127965.1:1366116-1372841 GCF_001952655.1 Monopterus albus
GGGGCATCTAAACAATTAGATTAGAGATGATTATAAGATTTCTCTGGCCATCATAACAGAGGCCGCTACCACATAGAAAATGATCAACCACCTATTTTCTGATCTGCTTTTCAAATGATTTAAAGTTACTGCTGTTAATTTAACATTTTTGTTGGCTCTTAAATTGATTGAAATAGTGAGATTATGGATTTGCACACTAACTCTTTGCACTCTCATCATCAACAATATACGGCTACACATCCTAAATCATCTGGAGCTCTTTTTGCTGAGGCTTAGTTTCTTCATTTTAAAAGGACTTGTACCCATCTGCTGTCACCTTCCTCTTCTGCTGGTTGAGAATCCCTTTTCAGTCATTCTAAATGGATGTGGTGGAGAAGTATAGAAGGGTTTGTTGATTTATTTTATGAAATGGAAATCTCTCTGGATTGTTATGTGATTCTATTTCTCATGCGTTAGAACCTATTTTTGTTCTGCTCTGCATGTTGTCATGAACTTTCAGGCATATGAAATAAGGTTTGTTTTGTCACCTTCATAGATTTGTAGCAAACAGAGGGTGAACTCTGACAGTGAGGAGGGCTGGGATGATTTATGAGAAATGAAGTTATTTTTCCCAGGTTTGGCAGAACTGCCATAGAATCTAATTTATTTGGCACCAGAATGACAAACTGAGTCTCCCGTTCTTTATTATTGGAAGCAGCTCCACATCTGTGGTGCTCCCAGCTGAGCCGCAAGTAACACTGACATTACTACGTTTATGCTAAGTAGTTATCACAGTATACTGTGCATAAGTCTTAGTGTGATGTAAAGTTTCCACTGTGTGCACGTATTTTCACTCTGCTTTCTAAATTTGTTACGAACTTCTCCAAAGGTCAAGTCAGCTGTGTTTCTGAGTGTGGCTGCAAAATGCAAACACACCCTTCTTTCCAATAGGCCCTCTGTGTCCTCTCCCATGTTTCTTGGATGAGGTAAAGACTGTCCACACTTTGGGTTGCCTCAGAGGCCAGACCACAATAAACCACCAAAGAAATAAACAGCAGGCTGGAATTTCCTGCCTATTTGTTGTTAGCCATTTTGTTACACTGACCAGTTAAAGACCTGTTTTTTTTTTCTATCTCAGACATCTGTTAAAATAAGAAAAGGTCACGAGTCAAGCCTTTCACTCGTGCTTTAGAACTTTGGATAAGATATACAGTTCATATGTAAGATGGGTGAATTAGAAAAAAAACAATTTGTTGCATTTATATCTCAAGCTAAAACTTGATATTGATTAGTTACCCACATTGCTATGTATTCTTTACAGACCTTGCTCAATGGATTAGGAGGTGGAGGTTCTGGGAATAGTATCTGTTTCTGCTGACGAGTATTACCAGCTGTTCTTGGCTTTGAGTTTCATCTTCTCTATTCAAGCAGGAAACTTTCAGTGTTGAAATAAGGAGTAACAGGGCAAAGAGGAGGATGAGATCACAGCAGGAGAGCTGTTGTGGCTCAGCGGCTTAACTTAACCTGGAATTCTGAATTCTCTTTTATTGGCTGGGAGTTTTATCACATCAAACATCCAGTTGTGTCTCCTCCAGACAGCAGTTAAAACTCCTTTTTTCAGTTTGCCTCTTGCCATCTGAAGCACCAGCTTCAGGTTGTCCAGTGGTTCAAAGGCTTTTGCCTGGAACTTCTTGTATTATCACCATATTAATACTGAGCTTAAAGTGAATTCTGTACACAATGTAATGTTGCTTTTTACTGGGATGGTTCTGCTGTGAAAACCATCCCATGGGCATGTGGTCTACTTTAATTCCCATTGTCAATAAAGACAAAATGGCATCAGGCTGATTTATTGGCTTACATGCCTCGCCTTCTTAAGTCAGCATTGTAAAACTAGATATTCAAGTACCAAAATGTTTTCTGCTATGACACCATGTAAGCTAAGGTTTACATGGTTGTTATTGGTTGTTTTGGCAGACATCATGCTGTAATTGCAGAGGAAAGTGAATCACAACAGAGAGCTGAAGCCATGCAGGTCATATCAGGTTTTAAATGAGCTACACTGAGGAGCCAAGGCAAAATATTGTTTGGTTCTTAGAGCTTCCGAAATTCACCGGATTCAGCTTTGTAAAGGTGAATTTATGCAGGTTTTTGAACTAAATGTGTGGATAGACAGAATGAGTCATTTTAATCAAAGTCAACTTGGCTTTGGGAAATTATGATGGACACTTCACTATTTTCTAATTATAATTCAGTTTATCCAGAACATGCCGGAAGATACAATAAATCAATAATGAAACAAATCATTAGTTGCCGCTAGTTTTTTAATCAACTGTTTGTAGGTGAAGGAAATTTGAGAAGTTGATCTGACTTTGGATTCATCAGATGGTGATGTTCCACTCAGCAAGTTCTCTGCTGGCATTTCTTAACATTTCATCCAGCTCTGGATTATGTTGCATTAACAGAAGTAACTAGAATGACAGCCTTGTGTCACAAAAGCATCTCAGATGTTTTGTATTAATTACACAAAAAGCTTTTAAGTTTTTTACCTTCATAAGATGATTTGAGGGTTTTTGTTTCCCTGTCAGGCAACACACTTTCTCTGATGTGAATAATTCATCATTAAAACAATAAACTAGCAGTAAACGAGCCCAAATGTCGGATGTTTCTGTAAAATGGGTGACGTTATAAAAAGAGCAGGGTGATAATTATATCTGATTACACTGTACAGAGCAGTTACCACTGCACTCTGTATACTGTGTTTGCTACCAACCACATGAGCTAACACTGCTTCTGAGAAACTCAACCACAGAGGCTTGAATGTAGGGGTGGGGGGCGGTCGTCTCGTCTAGATTACAGGGGTTTTTATGGAGCTCTAGATGAGACTCCATTGTTTCTGTGTCCCTAAAAGCAGCACAGGGGGTTTGGAGGGTTTTAGCTGAGAGGTAGGAAATGAGAGACTGAAGTACCCACAGACAGCACGAGAGCTGTGTTTTTCAACCAAATGCCCAGTGATCTTACCACCTACACCACTTCCTGGCTTCTCACAGGAGCCTTCCAAAGTACGAATGCTCCTCCGAATCTTGGGTCTGAGAAAAGAGATTTGTCTGTTTTGGAGATATTGTTTCAAGTAGTTTTAGTTTAGTGTCCGTCTTACACTCTTTAGTATTTCTCTGTCTTACTTTCTCCACCTTCCCACACATTCACTGCCACACAGAAGTAATGCCTATAAATACATCATTCTATGGTAGCAAGAAGTCTGCAGACTTCAAGCAGTCATCCATTTCCCCCTTGAGGAGAATTTCTGTTTCATCAAATTAATCACATTCAGACCTGTTAACATGAGTTAAATGAGCCAAAGTGTCTCTACACACTCCCATAATAATGATCTGTAGGCTATTTTTATTTCCCAAACTCACCAACTGCTGCTCTCTCCAGGCTTAAACTCAGCAGAAGCAAACATGACAAACAGCGGTGAACAAGGGGGGAGGCAATTCCAGGTCAAACTTTACAAACGCAGTGAATTCTTGAGAGCCGGTGCCTGTGAAATACTGACCTTGCATCAGAAACAAATGCAACACAGTTTATTGCATGGCATTTCAATTACTTCCCGCTGAGAGCTCTGTCATATAATGCGTGTACAGGACTTTATCAGAGGATTAATTCAACTGACAGGGACATCAGAGGCCACAACTCAAACTAGTTCTTACCCAGCACTGCATTCATTGATGGAGATTTCGATCTAGCCCCTCTGACCTCCTCTCTTGCCACATGAGCTGCTAAGATGGGCTCCTATTTTCATCAGCATTATTGATTGATGCCATTGTTTCTCTCTGTCTGCACAGCACCGCAGGACTCTGATGAGTTTGCTTTCTTCCATGAGGGCGCCCAGGGATGCCTGGGGGTGCAGGATCACTCCCTCATCCTTTCATCCTCCTGTAAGGAAGACAACCAGCGATGGAAGTGGGTGACCCGGGGGCGCCTGTTTAACCTGGGCTCCTCGCTGTGCCTGGGTGTGACCACTGGCAACCTCACCTCCAGGTGGAGGTCTCCTCTGGGGGTGTACACCTGTGACCATGAACCTCCCACAGTACGTTGGACCTGGAACTGTGGCCAGGTGCTGGACAACCTCAACAACTACCTTCCATCACCATCACTTTGGAACTCCTCCACAACACCCTCCCCTTCAAAGCTCAAATGGACTCTGTACGGTGGCGTTCTGGACCTGTGCTCTAAAACATATCGAGGTAAGCACACTTCAGATTCGCATTGCAAGGAGTCTTACACTGGTGGACAGTTTTTATTTGTGTCTGACACAAAAACCTTTCAAAATTCATTTTGAAATAGCTTTAAAAACCATTAGCTAATCCTGAGCAACATAACAGACAATACAGCTGACAGAATATCAATTGTGTTGGGGGGTGTTTTAAGGGAGGGGGTGCCAGTCCTACCCTGGCCGAGAGACATGGCACACCCAGGACAGGTCGCTCTATAAACTTAGATTTTTTTATATTTTAATTTTCTATAACTTTTTTATTGATTAATAAACAAAAATGATCTACTACTAGTCAAAGGTTTGGACACTTTCCCATTGAATTGAATAGGAAAGTGTCTGAACTTCTGACTGATAGTGTATATCAAAATCAAGTCAAATCTACCAACATTAGAAAATAATATGACAGATATCACAGCCATTCCAGGAGTCTACCTACATGTACAGTGGCTCAGTGAACTGCTCCTCTGCTGTGCAGTCCGTTGTTCCGCCTCCGTGTGCCAGACAGACCTACTGTTGTGAATGCCACATCTGTATCTGATCAAATGGATAAAGATGGATGTTGCCTTTGGGGAGTCTTTGAGGACAAGTGACTGGTTGCCAGTCAGGAAGCCAAGGAAAACACTGTCAGTGTTTGTAAACTACAGTAAACACAGAACGTTGTCCTTGACCTCAACTATATTTGTATTTACATATAATTTTCAGTCCAGTTGAAATCTGACTATAGTGGTTTGCAGCTAAGCCTTATTTCTGCTGCCAGTGCCATTGTTACTCATATCAAATGTCACGGTTGTTGTACAAACTATACTGCAACGCTCAGTCGCTCGTATGGGTCTGTGGTTAGTGAGCTGCAATTTAATCCAGATCTGCCATAAGACCAGAAAATCTTGCTTCGCTTTCTTCTTTATCCTCTCTTACATTTTTGTGGCGAAGGAATTAGGCAGATTGACATTTTTAACTTTCAAGCGCCGATCTTGATGATTTTCTTTGTGAAGTGAACTCAGTGCCTCTCGTATTAGTCAGCCGAGGAGCAGCTCCACTGCAGCCAGACAGCCAGACAGCGGTGGAGCGGAACGGGAGCTTCAGGAATCTTTACTCCCACTTTTAACGTGTCTGCCCTACTTTCCATCAGCCAAGCATGTTTTGAAAACATTACAGATCCAGCTTCTCCCTCTCTCTCTGTGCCCTTTTCTTCACACCATACTATACTGGTGGAATGTCTACTGTGGAGCAGCAACCTCAGGGTATTTTGTCAAAGTGCACATATCAGATATAGATGATTGGTTAAACTAACCTAAACATGCATGTAATCTCTTCTAAGGCTCTGCACTGGATTATTTAAGTCTAACCTTTTTTCTGAATTTGTAGTATATTCTGTTTATACATAAAGTTCATCATTTCCTGTTAATTCGTGTATTTTGTTTTCTCTTCCTATTGCTGATGTTTGACTTCACTGTTTCGACTGTAACTTCATCCTCTGTTTTCACCCTCTATTTGATTGTACTAGTGCATATGAAAACATGTGGTGTTTCAGTTCAGTACAGTTCACAACCATGACTTTAGACAACCCGAGCAAGGCCTGCCTCTGCTGCCACATGCAGGGAGTGAAAGTCTCTACTCTCTCGTTCCCCAGAGATCTATACAATCCAGGGGAACTCTCACGGCCGCCCCTGCTACCTGCCCTTCCTGTACGATCGCCGGTGGTTCCACAGTTGCACTGGCATCGGGCGGGAGGATGGTCACCTGTGGTGCGCCACCACCTATGATTATGGCAAGGACGAGCGCTGGGGCTTCTGCCCTGTGAAGAGTGAGACACCGCCGTATTCTTCTTCTCTCTCTCTGAGTTCATTCTGGTTAGACTGGAAACTGCCAGAAACTCAGCTGAACTTCACCACAATTTACTCCCACTGCTGCTTTCTCCTCTGGTCTCACTGAGTTCTCATTTGGCTCCTTCACTGTCAGGCAGCGACTGTGAGACATTCTGGGATACTGACCCGCTGACAGAGAGCTGTTACCAGTTTAACTTCCAGGCTACGCTGTCATGGAACGAGGCTCGGGTCAGCTGCCAGCAGCAGGGGGCGGACCTGCTAAGCATCACCAAGCTGCATGAGCAAACCTACATAAATGGTAAATTCAGTGGAACACATACAGGGACTGCATTTTTATGTCAAGGTGTCCACTAAATATATTAACTGCTGATTTACAATGAAAAGAAAGTCCAAGATCATTTGGAATTTTAGGATGTTCTGTTTTTCTTTTTGACTTCAGGGAGTGAAATTTCACTCCCTCAAGTCCCTTTTTGTAACTTCAAAAACCATATGACAGGGAATCTGTGTTATCTTGTCTGTCTGTCAAGCTTGTGTTTCATAGCTTGCCTGTGACAAACATAAAAATCTCAAAGACCAATAACCATGAAATTTGCTGTGCAGCATCATGTCTTCCTGGCAAACACAGACTGTTTAGCATCAACATT
>NW_018127965.1:1372890-1376748 GCF_001952655.1 Monopterus albus
GAATAATTGATTTGTGGGGTCTTGTGACCCAGTTGCTAATACCAGGCCATAATTCGCTACACTTACATAACTATTCATTTGTCTAATACAGTGTTGGCAGTTAAACCTGTGGGTAGATTTGACTGGAGAGATTGTCAGGTTTAAGCAGAAGCACAGACTTGGGTTTTTTGTTTTGTCATAGCTTCCTTCAGAAAAACAACAGAGAGTATTTGCATGTTTCGTATTTGGGAGTGCTAATGTCTTGCTGTTTTAGGTTTACTGACTGGCTACAGTGCTGCTTTGTGGATTGGCCTCAACGACCTGGACATCAATGGAGGCTGGCAGTGGGCCGACTCCTCACCACTTAAATATCTCAACTGGGAGCAAGGTTAGTCTCTTAAACCAACTCACCCATTTCTGTCTTTTTAAAGTCTGAAGTATCTGTGATCCTTTTTAAAATGTTTATCTCCCACAGAAGGATGAATGGGCATGTTTTCTCATTTTAGCAACACTGAGTTCAAGCACAGGCTTAGCCACTTTCCAACACAGCCACAGTGTTTTACTGTTGACCACTGGTGTATTTGGGTTTTAAGTGCTTTGAGTAAGAGCGCCTTGGCGTTAGTGATGTTCTTTGGAGTCTTATATTGCTTACTGTCATCCTCAGATCAGCCAAACCATGCTGAGGAGGAGAACTGTGTTGTGATCAGAACCGAGTCATCCGGCCGCTGGCAAAATCGCGATTGTTCTGTTGCCTTGCCATATGTTTGTAAGAAGAGGCCAAATGCCACCCTGGACCCCTTCACTACTGGTGAGTGTATAGGCATTTGCAATAGTCCATTAAAGAGAAACACAGTTTATGATGGCTTTCATCTTTTGCTCCCACAGATTCCTGGGCAGACGATGAGAAATATGAGTGTGATGTGGGCTGGCAGGCCTTCCAGGCTGGCTGCTACAAGCTAACTTCAGAGAAGACTGACTGGGATACAGCACAGAAGACCTGCCAGAAGATGGAGGCCAACCTGGTCAGCATCCATACCCTGCCTGAGCTTGAGTTCATCATGCGCAACCTCAAGAGAGGTGATTTGTTCATTTCTTAAGGCGCTGTACTTTTTCCCACTGCATCAGGAGCAATTAAATTCGTAGAAATTACATCAATCCTTAACTCTGTCTTAGTTACTGTTTCTGAAATGTTTCTACCTTCAGCTGAACTAACCTGAATGTTTTCAGAGTTGTGTGCCTGTGCCGCAGGGTTCACACAAACAGAAAGAATGAAGTGTACATTTGGAAAGGTGTATTCTAGATGAGAAAGTAAGACATTTAAATCGTTTTCTGTGGAAACATAGAAGGAAAAGCATCACACTCTAGCTGAAGTCACACAGTTCACAGAGAGTTCATCCGCTCAAGTCTGTCACTCTTTCAATTCTGTTTTTCAGTTTCTACTTTAAGCATAGTGGAACAAATGCACCTATGTTTCAGCTGTGATTGTTTTTTCACTGTGCAATCTGAAAAATAGATTTTCTAATAGATTTGGATATATTTTCTGGGAAAAATAAAAAGGAATCCATAAATAAATGAAATAAAATATGATCTGTATTAAGTGATGGTTTCCAGCTGTTTTCCTACATTGCAGTCCTCTATATGCTCACATCTCCAGATCAACTATAGTGGAAACCAGATGGATCACCTATTCTTTTTGATTTCTTTCCTGAGCTGTAAAACAGCTCATGATGTGTGGAATCAAATTTTTAGGCCATGGAAGTGTTTCAACTTTAATTAATCAACCTCATGGAAAAAGCTTGACATTATCTTAAAGTTGTAATAGGAATCCTAATCCCATTTTAACCCTGTTTCTTTCTTCTGTGATTGTCGTCCTCACATGACTGTCTCTCTGTGTCTTCCTTCAGACATTGACCAAGTCTGGACAGGGCTTCATGACACTGACATGCAAATGGACTTCCAGTGGACCGACCACACACCCGTCATCTTCACCTACTGGCACCCCTTTGAACCCAATAACTTCCGCAACACCCAAGAGGATTGTGTCTCCATTTGGGGAGCTGTGAGTGACCTGCACATTCACGCTCTCACTGTCAGCGAGTTTCCTTCATTTGTATATATTTACCAGCTGTGTTCTCTCTTTCTGTTTGTGTCTTGCTTACATGTGCAGGAGGGCCGCTGGGATGACAGCCCCTGTAATCTGACTCTGCCCTCCATCTGTAAGAAACCAGGAACAAAGAGTGATGGGAAGCCACAGCACAAAGACTGCAAACAAGTATTACTCTTTTTCTTTTTGTATGCAGTGGCACACGCTTTGTTTATTCCTTGACGTTTAATATTTATGCTTTAGATCCCAAGAAAAGTTTCACTGCTACACTATACATAAGGTTTTTGTGTTTTTTCCCCCATTTGTACCTCTCTTTTGTACTCCATAAAGCCTCTATTCAGGTCTCCTGCAGTGCCTCACTTCTTTGACTCCAGCTGCTGGCAGTTTGTAGTCTTACTGCGAGCCTTATTATTATTCTAAATACAAGGATTCAGCCATTCCTTTACTTTTGACTTCTTTTCCCTGAGCTGTCCTCCATATATCACCCTTCCACTGGGCCATTAGTCTGGCCCATTTCTGTAACTGTAAATCACTCTGTTAATACCAAACACACTCAACAGTGGACACACACACTTTTGGCTTAACATCTAGATTTCAAAAGCCAAAACAATCGAAACACATAAAAATTTGAATGCATTTAAAATGGGGTCTTTTTGTCTTCATTTGACATGTGTACAGAGTACATGCAACCTGTGCGCTATACCCACTACATGGTCAATTAGATCAAATCTGAAATATCCATCTACATCTGGAACTAATGTTACACTCCACGATTTTCTCCATATGAGGCTTTAAGTCTCTCCTACCTGCTTTGTCCCTACCTGACCATGGCTTAAAGTGTTCACTGTCCAAGTGAGTGACAGTAACATGTGATATGGGGAATTATCATTGTGAGAAAATAATTAACAGTGTGTGCCTGTGGATCTCTGTGCCCTTCAGCACTGTTATGTTTTTGCTTGTTGTTGATTTATGATACTAATGATCTGTGGCGGTTCTCAGCTGTTATATTCAACAAAGATCTCTGTATGGACAGGCCGTTTGTTTGGCGTAATGACCCTTTACCCTTCCCCCTGGGGAGCGAGGCATCATGGGTGGTAAAGTGACATGGGTCATTTGCCATGGCACACGCTGCAGGGCCCTGTGGCCGTGCAGTTTCTCTCAGTTCACAGAACATGTGAAACAACAATGACACACATCCCAGTGACCGCTTCAGCAACATGATCCACAAAACCTTTTACCCCATCCAGAAAAAAAATGTAGTGGATTTCTAATTACTATGATTATGTCATTTTACTTATAGTACATAACTCCTTAGACCATTTCTTTCTGCTTTACTTCCAAAGTGATTTAATTATCAGGACAACTTAGTTGCTTCATGTGTGGATAAACAGAGATTAGATGCCTCTGATCTCTAATGTCAGATGCAGCCTGAGGTGTAAGCAGCTGCTTAGGGCCCCTCAGCCACCAGGGGGCCCCTACAATAACTTAAAATGTGAACACTGTGGGTCTCTGTGCTAATTTTTGTAATTAGTTAATTGTTTAAAGATACAATTCTTGATTTTGGTCACCTTATTTTCAAATTATTTTGACAATAAAAACAATTCGAGAGAATGTGGATGAAGCAATTATATGGTTCAGCTTCAGTAAGATTTATGGGGATGAAAATAGAAGTAACATTTCTTGACACTTAATGAGGAAAAAGCACTGCTATTACATGTTACAGGAATATGCTGTCAGTCAACATTAGATGTTTGATGTTGTGACTGTCAGACAAA
>NW_018127965.1:1376807-1380349 GCF_001952655.1 Monopterus albus
AGTAATCTTTGAGGTCTCTGTCTAATTGCCAAAGGTAGTTGTGCTAAAAGACCGAGGTTGGACTTATTCACACAAAACTGTATGCAGACTGTCTCTCACTCTCATTGTCATATTTCTCACCCCTCATTATCTTCTCTTTGTCTGTACATGTCCAAAGCTACAGTACATCAACTGGCAGGAGGCCAGGCAAAAGTTATTTCTGCATGCATGGACTTGTTCTTTTTATTATGAATTTTAAATACATTCAGCCATTTTGACTGTTAAAATTGTATTTGAATTATTTTCTGAGAAACACCATTTATGTTTGCAGTTTTGTTTGTGTGTTTGTCTGTAAATATATTTAAAACATACCTATCTCACCCAAAAGAAATTCTGTGTTATTGATTCCCCTTTTTAATGTTGCAATTTGTTGTTGGCCTATAAATAACCATAGTTTCTTAATTAGCAGATTTTTAGAGCTTCCACATTTTGAGTGGTCGTTTTTTTTTTTTTTACTTGGTTTTCAATATCCTGTCCTCTCCTCTCCTCTCAGGGCTGGAAGTGGCACAGTCCAGCGTGTTACTGGGTGGGAGAAGATCTGCTCACCTTCAGTGAGGCCAGGAAGTCCTGTGAAGACCATGCAGCCGCCCTTGTTACCATTACCAATCGGTACGTACAGCAACACGCACACACTTTGACACATACACGCTCTCCTTTGCAGTGTTTACAGTGTATTTTGTCAGTGCTGCCTCCTTAAAATCCCCTTTAAATTTTTAGATTTGAGCAAGCCTTTGCTAACAGCCTGGTGTTCGGTCGCTCTGGAGATGCCTTCTGGATTGGCCTAGATGACCAGGGCAGCCCCGGCTCCTACCACTGGCTCAGTGGGGATGAAGTGTCCTACACCAACTGGAATCAAGACCAGCCAGGTTGGTGACACTATATCATGCTGAGAGGAGTTTGTGGATGATATACAGAATAAACTACAGTTAGTTCAGCTAAGAAATTTTGAAGATCAGCATCTTCTTTGTCAAAAATCTCCTTTCATGTTTGTGGTAGAACAGGTTTCCTCTGAGGTTTACAGATAGAAATAATTTGTTGTTCAAGAGAATTCAGATTTAACTGTACATCAATAAAATATCTGTTAATCCCAGGTGGATCATTTTTACCTGTGAACAGCTCATAATGCATATTTACACATTTGTATAAGGTTTCTTAGGTGGTCTGTTTTTTGATCGCTACAGTATTTTCCCTGCTCAGTACCTATTCATTTCTTTGTTCCTGTTGCTGTGATGAGTTCACTTTCATGAGTTAACTTGTTTTCCTTCTTTTGCCAACATACAGATTCAGAGCTGCGCCCTGATATTGGAATTTGGCTCTAATGCTGATTTAATTAGCTGACAGTCTGTATCAGCCAAGTTATTAGTAGCAGTCAAAACTAGCCAACAGGGGTATGTCTTGATTTTAATTTAACGTATAAAAATGGGATCAGTTTGTTGAGGGAATTGTAAAATCATGTCATAGTTTTGTATTCTAGCAAACAGGCACTGAGGTAGCATAAGAATAAGACAGCACAAAATAGAGAATCCTCCCTGTAAAATTCAGGATTCCCAATACCCAGAATTTCTAAACCAGACCTGGGGACACGGTCACAATCCAGTCGTGTGCGAGTCCACTGGCTTTAGAGTCACCAAAGATCTAAAGATGTGAACTGACTGACCTCTGCACAAATTATAGCTGTTAGTTTGTTTGGTACTTTAGTTGATGTGGCTGAAGATTTTTTCCACATCATGTTATTTCTAAGGTTTTCATAACACCAAAATCCAACACCTGAGGTTGGCCTTGTTTTGAGAATAGTAAAATACAAATCCAACACTTACAATTGTCTTGTAACAAACAGGTAAATCACATTTCCACACGTTTCATCATTGCAGCCACTTTTTTCTCTCCACTCACCTACAGCTTATCATGTATCTATTTCAGTTAGCATCCATGGTGGCGGCGGCTGTGTTTCTATGACAACGGGCTTCACAATAGGTCTGTGGGAGGTGAGGGAGTGTGCGTCATCAAAGGCGAAATTCATCTGCCGTCAGAATCAGGACACGTCTCTGAGTCCCGAGCCTCCCGTGCCCCAGCCCACCCCTAGCCTCAGTGGCTCCTGTCCCAGCGGCTGGAAGAGCAACAGCAACCTGCGCTACTGTTACAAGGTTCAACCCAGAAATGTTCCCCACCGTCAGTACTCTGAAGGAAGTATTGATTAATTTTAGTTAGACTTTGATTACCATTATTTTTGCTGTATTGAACTATGTCTCCGTGTGTCACCTTTTCATGATTCAGAGCCCTGTTTTCAGTTTTGTTACAATGCAACAAGGGTAATCCCTCTAGTGTTGTCATGTTTTATTTAGCTTAATAAGTAGGTAGGGGATTTTTTTTTTACCTATAGAAGAATCCTTTAGTTTATCTGTGTATGGTTAAACTTCTTCCAAAGTAAAATGAATTAGCTTATTAATTAATGAATGAATTAACTAAAAGTTGTTTTTTTTTACTCTCATATGTTATGAACACAGTTTGATCAGTACTCAACAAGTACTAATACTATACTGATACTACTTGTACATCAGTATTGCATATGTGATTGGACTGTAATGACATAGTTCTCACCTATGTGCAGGTGTTTCACTCCTCCCAGCTGGAGCAGAAGCTGAGCTGGCTACAGGCTCACCTGTTCTGCCAGAGACACGGAGCCAACCTGCTGAGCATCAGTGGCCCTGAGGAGGAGCACTTTGTTCTGCAGGTCCTGCATGAGGCCTTTGGGTGAGCGTGCACCCCTGATCAGCTGAGATGTGGTGATAATGATAATGCTGATGACATTAATGATAATGTGGTCCACAGGGAATCTGAGGAACATGAGCAGCATTGGTTTTGGATTGGACTGAACCGCAGGAACCCCACAGATAACAGCAGTTGGAAGTGGAGCGATGGACTGGCTGTGAGTAATGATGACACCTGCTCTAAAAAGCTGCGATTTAACTGTGTACAACCAGATACTGTATAGTATACTGTACGCTTGAAACACAATCTGTTTGCTCCTGGCTCGCGTCTCAGTTCACGTACCAGAACTTTGGCCGCTACTACTACAACATTCGGCAGTGCGCTGCAGCAGACTTGGGCACTATGACCTGGCTGGCTATGCACTGCGACTCTGAGTTAGACTGGATCTGCAAGATCCCTAGAGGTACATCACCACTGAACCTTTTCATTTGGGACTATATAAAAAGACCTGTGTTGATTGGTATATTAGTCCTGGACATATTTAAATTCTGCAATCTTTGTTTTCTAACTGGTGTTTACACATGTTCTAGTCATCTGTAGTAACTGCCTTTTCCCATCTACAGCTCATATTGGGGAGAGGATGAATTTTATATACTCTGCTTACTTTGTGTATGTGTTTTAGGTAGTGTTGAAATGAAACCAGAAGTCTCTGAAGGTCGGTCTTATTTTCTTAGCTTTCAACATAGCATGCTAAAATTTAACTCCTGAGAATTTATTTCAGAACCTTTCTGACA
>NW_018127965.1:1380364-1387801 GCF_001952655.1 Monopterus albus
CGCTCTTCTGTCAGGCACCAGTTCACCTGAATGGATTGGCTTCCAGGAGGCTGAGTATAAATTCTTTGGCCACCGTACCACTTGGGAGCAGGCCCGGAGGATTTGCTCCTGGTTTGATTCCTCGCTGGCCTCTGTCCACTCAGCTGAGGAAGAGGCTTTCCTGGCCAACACTTTACGCAAGGCATGGCACACTTTATCAAAATCTATCCATCAGTTATCTATACTGCTAACGAGGGTCACAGGGGGCTGCAGCCAATCCCAGCTGACATTGGGCAAGAGGTGGGGTCCACCCTGGACAGGTCACCAGTCTATCACAGGGCTGACACTTAGAGACAGACAACCACACACACCCACACTCCTATGGGCAATTTAGAGTCTCCAATCAACCTAAGCTGCATGTCTTTGGACTGTGGGAGGAAGCCGGAGTACCTGGAGAGAACCCACACAGGCACAGGGAGAACATGCAAACTCCACACAGAAAGGCACCCGGTCGGCCAGGGCTCAAACCCTGGAACCGTCTTGCTGTGAGGCAACAGCACTAATCACTGTTCCACCATGCTGCCCACTTTATCAAAATGTTCATCATATTTCTTAGGAGTTGATTTAATCCAAAAGTGTGGTTGATTACTTTTGTCTTGCAAGCTGCCCAGCGCTATCAGGATTATATAACTGTATAATTTCAGTAATGCTGTGGCAATAATCTGCAGTATAGACAAGTATTAGATATTTAGAATCACTCTGGCCTTGACATGCTTCTTCACAGTTTATGTGTCATCTTTAGATGGTAAAGGTGGAGGGTGACAACTGGTGGCTGGGGCTTCACACCTACGAAAATGACGGCCGTTTCCGCTGGTCTGACCACTCTGTACTCAACTATGTGTCCTGGACTCTTGGGAGCCCACGCCCGCTCAGCCGTGATCGTAAATGTATCTACATATCCGCCAGCAAAGGTAAGGACACCACAAATAAGAAATTTCAAGTAAACTAAGTCAAAGTACACATAGATGAGCTTGTATTTTTCACACTCAACAGGGGAGTGGGCTGATCAGAAGTGCCACTCTGACCTGCACTATATCTGTAAGAGAGTGAATGTCACAGGGACCATTCCTCCAACTCCAGCATCCCCCCACCCACCTTCGGGCTGTCCTGATGGATGGTCTTCCTATCAGCATAAGGTAAAGCTGCAACAAACCACGATTTATTATATTAGTTGCACAATGTCTAGAATACATCAAATAAGTAGAGTATACCATGTAGGTAGTGTGATGGAAAAATTAATATTAGCATCTTTATCAGCATCTTGGCTTCTTTGTCAAAGCATCTTCAGTGAAAAGCACGCCCTTGTATGGATGTTAAACCAGACAGCTTCTTTGCTGTGTGACAGATGTTTCCTTAAACCTGCATATGACCTCAACTGACTGAAACCACAACCAACACTCATGTCTATGTATAAAAAGAAATGCAGCTCTCCACTCAGAGAGCTTCTCCTTCAGACTGTTGTTTGACACTCTGTGAGAGTTCACTCCTTCCTGCAGGAATAAATGCGCATCAACCTCAAGAGTTAAGTTTTATTTTGCACTCACCGAATCCTGATAAGATTATTTTTGCCATAACAGTACTCTAGCTTAGCAAGTAATCAGTAAGTATCTAATGTTTTATTTCATGCACCTAACTCAACCTGGGCAGTCTTTTTTAAATGTGGTGCTGTTTCTGTAGTGTTTCAGAGTGTTTGATCAGTCATACAAGGTCACATGGTCTGCAGCCAAGCTGAAATGTGAGGCACAGAGAGGTGTACTGGCAGTGGTGTCCAATCATTTGGAGCAAGGTAATTACAGCAGCATATGGGTGGAAGCTAGACCCAGTTAAGATTTGTGCTGAATGTAGGTTACTTTTGTTTTTGGAATGTAAAGTTGTATAATCTGTCATTTTGAGTAGCATTAAATAGATGTAGTGTGTCATAGTACATTATAAGAATCAAAAAATTGTGTTCTTACAGGGTTTGTTTGCCTATTTATCACCAGCTGGTGGGTGGTTTAGATATTCTTGTTTGTGTTTTCCTCTGTGTATATTTATAACTGTTTAGAAGTATCTCTTCACAAATGCAACTGTTCCTCCTCCTCACAGCCTTTGTCACCACTCTGCTGAACAATGTCAGTGTTAACCTTTGGGTAGGTCTGACCTCAGACTCTAAAGGTCATTTCCAGTGGACCAAGGCTGGCCTGCTCAGCTACACCAACTGGGCTCCTGGAGAGCCTCTCGACAACAGCGGACCACACCACAACAGGACCCCGGTACAGCTATCACCTGTCGTCATGGTGTTGTTATTGATCCATTCTTGTTCTAATAATTTCTCTGTCACCTTTCAGGGAAACTGTGTGGTGATGATTCATGGGAACCCACAGAAGAACACGGGCATGTGGGCTTCCCGAGCCTGTGAGATGGAAAGTAATGGCTTCATCTGTCAAAGTCAACAAGGTGTGATATTCAGTAACACCCATGACAAGATAGATAGATGGATACTTTATTGATCTCGAGGGAAATTCAGGTTTACTCTAAAAGTGCAGAGGGCACCACAAAGTGAAGAGTGTTAAGTTATAGTAAATTAAATTGTCTGATTTTGTTGTGTCTCAGACCAAGGTCTCCCTCCGGCACCTCCCCTGATTCCTGCCTCCTTGTCAAAGCCTGTAGAGCTGGGTGGAGTGATGTACCGGGTGGTGGAGAAGCCCCTGGACTGGACTGGTGCTCTGCACCTGTGTGAATCTTTGAATGGGACCCTGGCTATAGTAAAGGACCCCTACCAACAGGCGTACCTCACGCTGCTGATCAACAGCCTGCGCCGGCCGGCCTGGGTTGCACTTTACAACGATGGAGTAAGCCCATTCACTTGCTGTATATGTTACTATAATTTGTTACTGGATTCACTAGTGTTTTCCAGGCTGAGGGGAACTGGCATTGCATTGCATTTCATGTTTTTTTAAACATATATATATATATATATAAACATATGTATTTGTAGGGGCGGAGCTTCACCTGGCTGGGTGAAGAAGAAGTGTCCTATTCAAACTGGAGAGATGGGGAGCCCTTTCAGATGGCTGGCTGTGGTCATATGACCCTTACTGGGCAATGGACTATGACTACAAAGTGTGATACTAAATTGGAGGCTGCTCTCTGTCAAATTAGTGGTATGTGTGTGTAATATAACAACAATATACAGTACTTTGCTGCACAGTTACAAATCACCAGGAGTCCATGCAGATGCAGAGTGCTATGATGTGCAGTGTAACATCCAAGTGAAAACACCTTATTGTTAGCATCTCAGCATTAATTTAGAATAATGTGTTCATTTCTGTCTTTGTTCTTTCTGCCAGAAGAACCTGTAACGCACCAGTGGAATTTCCCTGGCCAGTGCCCCCACTCTCTAGGAGAGTGGGCGTGGGTGTCTTTCAGAAACCACTGTTATGCCTTCAACCTGCAAAGACTTAAACTGCAGCAGGATGCACACACGTCCTGTAAGAAAGGTAGGAAAGAGTTTCAGAAGCTCCCCCACAGCTCCTCCACCTCGACCCGTCTTACACTCCTGCCCTGCTGCCTGTACAGCCCTTGTCACTGAACTGAAAGTCAATTAAGTACAACTCCCCTGCAAAAATCATTGACAAAAAGCATCAATATGTCTAAATTTAGAATTGATTTATGGAGCCTGCTGCCCCATTGTTAAATAACCCTACTCAACCAATTGTGTTTTGTTCCATCTTTGTCTGTTTCTTCTTTTCTGTTTCTTCTAGTGGGAGCAGAACTTCTTTCTATCTTGGATGAGACAGAAAATGGATTTATATGGGAACACATCCAGAGCTATGCAGAACAGGCACATGGAGCTTGGCTGGGCATCAGTGTGAAAGGTCAAACAGTCCCTTCCAACTCTCTCTACAGCAGCAGACTCATTAACCTTCAGCTTTTCAGAAATCAAAGCGTATTCATTTTAGTCAAATTTAGATAGTTCCCCCAATTTAATACGTTCTCCTGTACTGGATAAACGTGATAAAGTGTGCATAAAATAAAATATGATATGCGATTATAAAATGGGAATAACAAATAAGAATATAATATAATGCTTAGTAAGCTAATAGGAAGGAGTAACTCCAGTAGGGGAAGCCTCTATGACTGGACAGAGATGTCAGACCAAACATGGTATGATGAATTAGTTCTCCTTTAGATCAAACTGAAGACACTGCTCTGCTTGGGAGTGTTGGATGCTTCACTAACTGTGTGTGCTTGTGCTCCTGCCGCAGGTAGAGGTCTAGTGTGGAGTGAGGACACAGAGATGTCATACACCAACTGGGAAGCGCACAACGTTGCCTTCTCTGTTCTGTCTCCAAACTCGTGCTTCTGGATCCAGAGCAACAGTGGCCTGTGGAAGCCAGGCTCCTGCAAAAACCGCACACATGGAGTCATCTGCAAACGGCCACGCAGTAAGCACACACCCAAGATCACTGAAGATAAAGGGGAAGTAATGTTCTTGGCCAGGTCCAGTGGTGTCAGTTGTGTTTGAGTTCAAAAAGCCAGTGACACTAGAACAAAATAGATCATTTATAATGTTTCACTGATCCTAAAGAAGCTTCATATGCAGGAGCTGGTACAGTGTAAATTGATTATTGTTTTTAGAGAGTATAAATGAGCAGTGAAACAGCCTTGTAGACAGGGTGGACCAACTTAAGAAATCACCTAGTAGGGCTAAGTCTAAGTACAATTCAGTTTATTCCTAAATGTTAAAGCAATCCATGTTAACAAACTGACCTTTCTTCTAGTTGCAGGTGCTGACACCTCATATATAATGTGTAAGTATAATAATTGTTAGTCTTTATTTGAAACTTAGCAAATATTAGTTGTTTTTTTTTACTTGTGAATCATGTATGCTAATCTAGATCCTCTATTTGTATATAGCAGGTAATGACTACCGCCCCATTCTGATTTTCGTCGCGGTGACGGTCTTGCTGCTGATTTTCGTTGCTATATACATGTACCGCCGGCGAACTCTTGGGTCCCACGGTTCCTACGAGGGAGCCCGCTACAGCCGCACCAACTCCGGCCTTGCTGAGCAGACTGAGAAGAACATCCTGGTGTCTGACATGGAACTGAATGAGCAGCCGGAGTAGCAGAGCCGCCCTGGAACGACTGACTGACCAACCCATGGGACTGGACCCAACCTGACACACGAGAGGCTAATTTCAGTGTGCTAACTTGGAGACACTTTGTGGCATTTATGTTCTTTGTTGTCTCTTTTGAAACTAAAAAAAAATTTCGAAAGTGCTGAACAACTGTGTAGAGCGCAGCAGATATTTTGTTTTTCAATTGAACCCCCTCCTTTTCAGTCCTCTTTGGCCAAGACCTAACAGTTCTAGCAGTTTCTCTCCAGACAAATCAGATCATTCCATACTCCCCCAGAAAGCCATAAATACATCTACAGGGAGTTAATTTTGTCACAGCTAAAAAAGTTAAACATAAAATCAGTTTTATGAAATGACTCCTCACTGTTTTCCCGCGTGCCAAAATACATTTTTGCTTGGTGTCTATTTACTTTCTTGTTCCTATTTTGATTGAAAGACTTAAAGCCAAAGAAAGACTATAACGTCACAGATCTACTTTTACTAAAACAATTTGTCTCTGTTCACTAAATGCATGGTCAGTCTTCTTCAGGACCAAATTCATTTTTTCCACTTTTATTTGTTTGTTTTTTTTTCTTTTTTGCTGTGATGATATTTAGCTGAACTTGAGTGTCTTTGTTGTTTCATTGCATTCATGTCCTTCCCACTGATTTGTCCTTATCTGTGCAGCTGCAGAGAAGTGTTGCTGGTGATGTGTGTGGTTTTAGTGAGCCCGCCTCTCTCCTCCTCTCCGAGCCGACACGTCAGCACAAGCTGTCAGACGAGCAGAGGAGGAAGAAGAAAAGTGAATGTGTGGAAGGTGACAGGGACCAGTGACCTTGAACTGTCTGAGGGAAATACTCCAAAACTGTGCACATAAGTAGAACTTGGCACTGAAAGCTGGTGTTTAAGTAGACTACATTGTCTATGCTACACACTGCTTTGGTACACCAGGATTAGAGGTTGTCATCATATGATCAGACTTTCAGCTTCCATAGCTCTGTGTATATTTTGGCACTTTCTGCTGTTATCTTGATCTAATCATCCGCTTGCCCTGCCTAGTCATTGCTGCTCTGTGTTTGCAAACCTTTGGTTGTTTTCCCTCCATCTGGAGTTTTGTATCCGCCATGAGAAGAGGTTAGCAATTTGATAGTTTTTTTTATCTTTTAAATGATATTTCATTAGGTTTCTGACTCAAGTACAACTGGTAAAGACATTTGGAAACTTTCCTACTTTTAGGTTATGATTTTAACTCCTGGAACTCTCATTCACCTACAAGGGAAAACATCCCAGATGTGAATGAGACTTTGTATATATAGAGCCAAAGAATGTTTTTAAAGTGAATTCACTCTTTTGTAACAGAAAGCCTCCTTATGATCTTTTTACATGTCATTGTTAGAGTTTTCATTTGTGTAGCATAATGACCAGATTTTCAGAGTTCATTTGCTTTCTCAGACATTTCTCTTTTTGCTTCATCTCTCGCCCCTGAGCGCATTTCTCTCTTCCTGCTCGGAGGAATGCTTTGGAGCCATTTCACTCTGAGGCTTTTGGTATTTCACTGAGGTGCTATGAAAAAAAAACAGCCCTTTTTGCTCTGTGAGCTGGACCAAGATAGGGGGGAAGGGAGGAGGAGTGTGTATGTGTGTTTCAGTGTGTGTGTGAGCAGTCTCCAGCTGTGGAATGTTGAGTCGGCAAGAAGAGCTCAGTGGCACGTCTGGAACTAATCAGGAAAGGAGGGCTCAGGGACACGGAGGGTCAGAAAGAAGACTGAATAAAGGAAAACCATGAAGGAGAAAGGGGGGGAAAGAAACTGGGGATGTAGGAAGAGAGGATAGCAGGGAAGGAGGAGTGCAAAGGGTTTGGTGGTTTGTCCCAGGCCTACCCTGGCCTCTGCTGGTGGGTAACTGTACACGCCTGCCTCTATATGCCATAGATGTGAACTTACTGAGGTTTTGATGTGAAGATGTGGTGACTCTTAGTGTGTTCCCCAACAAGATCATGTTTGTGACGCAGGCTAGCTCTTGTCCCTGTGAATAGTACCTGAAGCACCTGTTTTTTTGTATTTTTTTTTTATATGAAATAAATAAAATCTGTTTTCAAAGCTTCTGATTTCACAGTTATTTATAGATTATTAGTCATCACTGAGCAAACTCTTATTTGAAGATGGAACCACTAAACTGTCCATTTGTTTGTAGCTAGCTTCAGCTTTCCAAATTAATGAGCTGAAAAATTAGGATGTGTAAAATGTGGACTGCAATGATGATGTTTTCCCACAAGAGGCCCCACCTCGCCTGCTGTA
>NW_018127965.1:1387915-1395377 GCF_001952655.1 Monopterus albus
GAGACTTACTCTACATTCAACCTACAGCTAAATGTATATTTATGACTGAATAAAATTCTGCTCTCTATTTTTCAGATTGCCTCAGTGTCTGCGGTTCAACTGTTTCATTCAAATCTGGCATGATTTGCCTGACAAGATGCTTTCATTGGCGACTACATTGATTTGACAGTATGTGCAAAATTACTGTTATTGGATTGTTTCATTTGCCTAAACCTGTTTAATGGCATCATTAAAATCAAGATGTCTTGCCATCAGACCTGTCGTGCACAAAAACAACGCTGATTAAAAATGTGAAACATAGAAACCTGATAACCAACACACATCCTGTATGTTTATTAATGACCCAAATTAACATAGCAATGCAGGAGTGGTGCAAGTAGTAAAATCTTTCTAATACCTTGCAATTTAATGTAAGTTGATACAATGCCCAAGCAATAAAATCGACCTTTGTGAAGATTTTGATATACATTTAAATGTAAATGTTGAGGCTGTAGTATGTAACTTTACTGTGCTTGTTTGGATTATATAGTGCAGGATCTCCAGCTAATTGTGTCCACCCCATCATTTATTCCTCATTCTAGTGCATTATTAAAGGTTCTGGACTCTGTGGCTGCACTGTGCAGCTTCTCTCCTCATCCCCAGTGTTAGAAGAGTCACTGTAACAACACTTCACAATTGTCCAGATCCCAGAGTCTGAATCTGCCATAGTGTAAGTCCAGGCACAGCAGAGACAAGCCGTGCTCCACCCTCTCCATCCCACAGCTGGACCATGTTCACACAGGTAGACCAACATGGAGACATGTGGACATTTTAAACCCAACATCTGGTGAGTCTGCGGTGACTGCCTGCCAGAGGCCTGCACCTCTGCAGTGTCAGAGCCAGTACATTGTTTGTTATTCAAATCAAACTGGCTCTGTGTAATCCATCTCACTTGGGATGAATGTCACAACTCATCCAAGTGCATACAGCAGGCACGCAGGGGTAACGTTCTCCAGCAATTGTTTATAAGTTTCCCAGCTCCACTGCCTGCTGTTTTTAATGTGTCTCTGGTGTGTGGAAACTATCCTCAAGGACATTTTTCTATCTATTGAATTTCAGATTTAGCTCTACCATTAGCCTTATTTGCACGGCCCAGCTGCTGCTTATTAATCATGGTACATTTTTTATTGCTTTGTTTTGTTCAGTATTTATCACAAAGCTTGCAAAGTTCTTGAATATTTCAGGAGCATTTTGAAGTGGCTGAGAAACACATTTAATTGAAATGTTTCCCTGGCAACAGCTGAAGGAAATTGAAAGTGTTAGAGTTTGATACTGTGTGTGTGTGTGTGTGTGTGTGTGTGTGTGTGTGTGTGTGTGTGTGTGAGACCTTGGTATTACCCACACTGTGGAGACCAACACAATGTTAACGCACTCACATTGTGGGGACTCTGCCTCTGGTCCCCACCATGTAAATCATTGAATTTTAGGGCGACAGCATGTCTCCAAATCCCCACAAGGAATGAAAACACGTGAGTGTGCACACATTCGCTACTGTTTCTGCCCATCTCTATCATCTATTGTTATTAGAAGACCTCACCTATCAACCTGAGACATTTCCTTGCAGTCGGCTTCTACCTACTTTTCATTTTAATGCCTTCAGTTTTTTAAGTATTCTTTACTAGCAACAGTTGCTCTGCTCTGGGGTTTCTTTCCCTTATTTCCTCATTTGAACATGCTGTACTGCCTCACTGAGAGGTCACATGGGTGGTATAAAAGTGTCCATGTGAGGTGAAAAGGGTCGAATCATGAGAAGGATTTGATGGTGGCCGGTGGGCTTCTCTTAGCACATGCACAGCATTTATTGCTAAGGAAGAAGCCAGCTTGCCTGAGGCATCGTGAATGCACCTGTCGAGGTATTGGAGTTTAAAGAGAGGTATGCAGTTCTCCTTTGAGAGTAACGGAACAATATTACTGCTTCATTCCTTCTCACCTCTGCTGAGATACCTGAGTGAAATCCTTAAAGATGAATTAATGAATGAGATAGAGGAATAAAGAGTAAAATAAGATTTGATATTTAGATCCTGCTCTTGTGTTGTTCATAAACTAATGTTTATTCCCCCTCTTCCTGATCCAAGTTTTCTTGCTATCTGGCAATGTTGGCACTGTAGGTTGAGGGAGAGAAAGGAGTGTTAACAACTGAAATTAAAAACCCATTCACTCTCCTCAGTCATCCATTTGGAGGCTGGCCAAAAGAGAAGCAGCTGTTGGGCTGGAGGAGAGACACAGAGAGCGAGACGCGGGGACAGAAAAAGGTTGAGGAGGAAAAAAGTGAATTCCCTCTGAACACCAGCAGTGAAACGGGCTTTTCAAAAGAAGCTGCTCTGAACTCTGAATTGTTGGCTTATATAATCACTTGCTTTTAATGTTTCTTGTCCAAAATGGCAACTATGAGACTGACTATGCAGCTTTTCAGCAAATAGCTCATAACCACACAGCACTTTCATTTTGTTCCCATTAACAAAACAGTATGCACTGATTAAGGTCCAGGGGGCAACAAAATGCAGTTTAGTGACAGTAATGGAAGTGGACTTCCAGATGTAATCTTTACCAGCAGGTGTCGGTTTTCAGGTCCATGACACTCATACCATAATACAAGACGAGGAAAGCCTGACCTAATGTTCGGTTTTGTTTATTCTTTTTCAAAATGAAGAAACGAGTACATGTTCTGTTCCATTCAGCACCTATAAATACTATTTTTTAAGTGCCAGTTCACTAAAATCTCACACCTATACACACAAAATAACTCTGTACTCCCAGAGGATTATGTAGCCAGTTTACATTTTAGCTGTATGTGCTATTTTAAATTGGTGCTGCCATCCCAGTGTAAGGGGTTGGCAATATGAAATTATTAATTCACAATGCATGTCTTTATGTCTCAGTATAGATATAGTAAACCAAATTACAGTACATTTTTGTGAATATTCAGCTGAGAAACCCTCCCTTGGTAAAGTAATCATTTTAAACTCAATGTTGCTAGAAGTCAAGCCTGCTGATTGATTTTCAGCTTTGCCCACAGTGGCCTAATACAATCAAATATTTTAAATGGATACCGTAGCTTCCTCAGTATGAACATTACAGAAGCATTTTTGGACATTAACAGATTTATACAGTATCTATTCATAGATACTGTATAAATCCAAATCCCAGTGACAGATAGTGCAGTTCAAAAACTCACTATGGCTGGATAGGAGTAAGAAAAGAAACATTTTGCGTGCACAAACTGAACCTCTATTTTAGGACTGACACTCTCCTACAAGGGGAACAGGCCTAATATTATGCTGTAAGGAGTCATAGTGTACTTGAGCTACACCTGCTTTATTTTTTATGGAGACACCACAAATGATGAAGTCCCAGTCCCTATTATCTGCAGTGGCAGGAGCTCTTGGCTGAGATTGCTTCTGGTGTGTCATCATGCAGTATCGCAGCTCTCTATCCACCTGTTGTCACTGCTAGATGCTTGTCATTGTCGAACTCCTTTGAACTGTGAGTGTGGAGTCAATATAATCATCTCCTTGGCCAGCGGGCTGCCTGATAAACACTTTGCAGGCAGGCCGACATACCCAGAGATGATGTACTTTACTCCCAGTCGAGAAGGCACCATCTGAAATCGGCCATTGATTTTTAGTCAGGATGATTTTTTTAAGGCCATGAAAACAGCCCCTTTGTGCCAGCTCTAGAATAGAGATCAAATTTCCTAATCTTTGTCCAAATCAAAGGCTGCACACTTCAAAGCCACTGGATCAGCAGAGAAACAAACCGAGTCGCCGATGCCAGAGCAGGAGGAAGAAAAAAAAAAGCTCTCACTTCACTGTCTAATCTTATTTTAACTCCTGTCTTCTTTCGCCTTCCTGATCTTTCCAGTGAGTTTTCAGCACCATTGTGCTTCAGTTTAAGTGCATGTGCTGAGATGGACAGTCGCAAGAGAGAAAACTTGGAGGGCAGGAAGAGATGGATGGCGTGCAGAGGCAAGTTGTTGGTAGGGGAGGGGGTGGACGACTGGATGGGTGTGGTGTGGTTATCTCCTCTGTGCAGCTGAGAACATGTCTTTGCCTGTGGGATGCTGCTCTCTCTCAGGCCAAGGACAGCATCTGTGCAGTGAAAGGGATTATGGCCACACTGTACCCAGGCTCTGCCTTTGGGGAAACTGGGACTTGCACTTGGTTGTCCTGTTTGTTGGCCTTGTTTCAGGTATGTAATTAACATCCTTAATGAGCCTAATTAGGGGCTGCACCGCTTGCACTAATTTCAAAAAACAGATAATGAAGTGATAAAGCAGCTGAGATTTAGCACCTCACAACCCAGGGACAGAATAACAACAATTATTTTGTATCATAAGATTATAGATTTAGCATTTTTATTCCCATTTTATACTAAAGTTTGTAGAAGTATTTTGGGGCGTGATGTTCAAAAGGAGCAGTCTTCATTTAGCTAAAGCCACAAAACGAAGTAAAGTCACATGGCAGTGATGAGATCGCTTCACAAGGTGCCCACTCCTCCACCTGCCGGATGACACGAATTCTTACTGTTAACCCCAAAAGGTATCATTATCATCCCTAACCAGGGACAGGATTAGACATGTCCTCATTTGCATGGATTTCCACGCCCAATTAATAATGAGGTACAAATAAGTAAAAAAAGATAGAGACAAAGGGTGAAGTTAATTTATGGAAAGCTTGGCTGCTCTGATGCTCACTGCTTTGATGCTTAATCTGTTATTAATCCTCCTACAACATTAGGCATACACACATGAACATGCATGCGCGCACATACCTTGAGGAGCTGAGGATTTCTGAGTCAAGGGATTCAGGTACTGAAGCCAATGTTACCCCTCTGGGAAATAAAGATAGGCTGAGGGTGCAGAATGAGCGAGATGAAGCTACTCCAAAGACACGCCGCAGAGCATCAACCCAATCCTGCTTGTATTTATTCTCGCAGGTTTCCAGGGTAATAGCAGGTTGCCTTTCCTGTTGAGGCAAACACACTTAGATGGGAACATTTCGGTCTTGATAAAAAAAAAACTGTTGTAGGGGAGAATGTTTTGTTACTGGGAGCGTTTTGAGTTCGGCCATCAGATTTCTCAGAATGTGAACATACAGGCTTTACGCAATTTTGTATGTGTGTGCACATGAATGTGTGTCTTAAAACTAGTTACATAAAACAAGAGAAACAGCCTCCTAGCATGAAAACTTTTTCGCTTAATGTCATTATTGTCTTGCCTTTGAGCAGGACATGAATGTCACATCTCCGGAATTATCTAGGATTCTGTAGGTGGTTTTTGTGTTAATAAATAAATTCCTGGTCAATTTGTGCGAAATAAACTGAATGTGTACTTATGACTGTCTTTTCGCTGTGTGTGTGTGTGTTTGTGGTTGTGTGTTTTCACCCATTAGCTTGCAGCAGAATGTTTTCCTCCGTGAAGCAGTCAGGATATGCAAAGATGAGCTTCATTGTTGGTATAAATTGCTTGGCCCAGGCATGCTGCCTCTCCAGTGGGCATCTCCCCCCATACCGATCGATCTAATCCTTAGCTATAATGAGTTTCTGTCTGAGAGAGAGGGGTGGGCCGGGCCATGGAGTGGAGAGGAGAGCAAAGGATACTGGTGGTGATGGAACACAGACTTAGTCAGTGTAGAAGTCGCTGTGATATTTACAACAGCTGAGAGTTAGAAGGTGCAAAGTTCAAGTTATGATCTGACAGCAGGTTCAAGAGGTGATCTTCTTTCATGAGGCGAACTGTCAACCCTTTTCAGAAACAGCTGGGGTGTGGGAGTCTCACACTGTTGCATTGCATGATGGGATACTGTGAGGTGCATTAGGATATACGGAAATATGGCGTGTTGGGATCCAGCAGTAAATTCCTCAAACCAGCTTTTCTGGATCGCATGTGTCAACTCAAGACTTCCTGAAGCAATACACACTCACCAATGCAGCCTCTTGAAAATTTTCAACACATGGCTGATTTTGCACATAACGTTGACATGCTAGTCTAGTTGTTTTACATCATCCAAAAGCTAGTGATCTTCACAGAATTCCTAGCACACATTCCTTGCATAAATCTATATGCCCTTTAAACTGGACAAAATGGAAGTATTAACGTTGGTGTATGTATATAATTTTTTAAGCCAGAACACACTAAGATCAACCCCCCAAAACATCCTGCATGCTCAGCTGGAACCGGCTACAGAGAAATAAAGCCAGTGACAAAACAGTGAAAGGCAATGTTGCTTCCCTCTTGCAGAGGCCACAGAGGCAAAGAGATGAATAACAAAACTGAAAAGCTGAGACAGAACAGAGAGATGTGCCTGTAGTTCACAGACTAACTGTCCATCATCTCACAGAGAGATGATACTCTGCACATCAACGTAGAAAACATTTTTGTAGAAGACATGAAGATTTTTCACCACATAAAAAGGCTTTAGAAGAGCAGTAAGTCACATCAGCCATGCATCAGCCATCTGTGAGCCTTCATGTGCTCTGTCCAGCAGGCCTCTATATGTCTGGTTGTCCTCTCTTCCCTTAAGGAATGTGAGACAGAAGAAAAGAGTACACAGTTTATTAGGTTTAGACATGATGTATTAGACCTTTCTCCTCTCTAAGAACGGGTCACTTTATCTTTCTTGTAGGTGATAGCTCTCTTCCATCTGTTACTGAAAACATAGCAGAGGTGTAGGCAAGTGCTGTACTGTAGGTGTACAAAAGCAAAGTTCAGGCAGGTAAACTGGCCTAGAGAACGCAACGCACCACAACTTACAAGCAAATTACAAGAACATTTTCACCAAGTTGAGAACAGGTGCACAGAAAAATGGTGCAAAGTGAGAAAACAATTAAAGCCTGAAACATTCTGCAAATATGTGACATTTCGGCAGCAGTGGTGTGCACTTGTTGATATGAAGGAAACACTTCACAACACTCATTTCAAATGTTACACATGTGACACATACCTTTGTCCCTTTGACGAGCAGAAAAGAGGTCCACTTTCATAATTTACAAACTTGTATTAAATTGTGGTGTTCCAAAACAGTGACCACGTTTGAGTTTCAAGAGTCATGTTTTATCAACTGTGAAGCATCTCAAAAATCAGTTCTCTTCTCTCTCAACTGGATCTTGAGACACTCATGCATGTTTTTTATGTTGCCTTGTTTAGATTGTTCCAATTCATCGTATTCGAGGTTAAGCCAAAATACAATTTCACAACTTTTAAAAACCGCTGCCGCTCTGCTTTAGGAACAATACTAGAAGACAAGAGCATATCGCCCCTGTTTTAGCCTTTCGTCATTGTTTTCTTGTGTATCCCTGCATTATCGAGCATCTATTAATAATTTAGCAGGTATGTAGCTAACGTGACCAGCACGTGCCTTCAAGGTAACGGCCTGGCGTGGCAGCAGTCCATGGGAAAGGCCTGTTTGTTGAGCTATGTATTGCT
>NW_018127965.1:1395419-1397753 GCF_001952655.1 Monopterus albus
CCATGGCTTATGTTGTTGGAGCAGTGAATGACAGTGTCAAGAGATGCAGAAGAGCTGTGAATTTACATAGAAATAGCTCTCGATATGAAGGAGTCAAACTAGAGTTCACAGTTTGGGATTGTGTGGCTATGTATCTGTGTCTGTCTCACGCTTGGCTGCCTCCGAGTGTGTTTGTGCATGTGAGCTGTGTGTGTTTGCAGCTGGATTCTTGAAGTCAACTTTATGGCTATTTTCTACCTTTATTGAGTATTATTACAGACAGGAAGAGAAAGAAAATTACAGACAAAGGAAATATTCAAGTTATTCCTATCCCCGTGATGCTGTGCTTGAACAAGACAATGTGATCACATTTCTGCCTCTTACTAGAAAGAGATGAGTGGACAAACTGAAGTGTTCAGGTAGCCCTAACAAAATTAATTGGAAAAATAAGTTGTCTGCATTTAGATGGATGAGGTTACCACCTCCTTTAGTGAACCACACCCAGATTTATATGCCTCAGAACTCAGATCGTTCATCACTGCACCACTGGTAGAAACAGAGATTAAATAGAGTAGCTCAATACGCTGCTGTGTGTTATTCACAGCCACTTTTTCAGGTCGTCCTCCCATCCCTCAGTAGCAGAGCGCTGGTAGAAATATTATCACATTTTATGCGTGACAGGTTGTGTTCTCACATAATTTATTTCAGTTAGCAGTGGAAACTGGTGGCCAAACTATGAACATAAGATGCAAGTTATTTAAAAAGACAAAGAATGATCCTTTAATACAGTTTTATATGTATAAATACACCGTTGATATTCTACACTTAAACAAAAGGATCACTCCTCCAAAAATACAAAAGGAAGGCACATGATTTGAATGTGGTCTTTTAGATTAACATTACACAATGGCTACAACTTAGTTATTCACGTATTCTAATGCTGTTAAAATGCAGTTTGTTTAAGTAAAGCAAGCCTATATTTTTATTTATGTCCAGCTGGGAAACAAAAAAATGTTGACACCTCATCTGTAATAAAAGTTATTTAATTATACTGTATAATGTAGTTCAGATACACGTTAAAGAATAAGGAATGGACCTTTAACCTTCAACAACACTAAACACAGAAGCTGTATATTTGTTAAGATGTGCACTGTAAAGACTGGTAACATCTTGATCACTGTTACCACATTAAAAACACACGAGTTTCACAAATTGGTCAGAGCAGCTTGCAGGCCTACAGGCGGCCACACGTCGCAGCCTGGTCTTTCTCCTCCTCATCACTGAGAGGACAGCTGTCACAGCATATATTGATTACATCTTCGTTATTAATTCCAACCCACAACAGAAAATCAATTGGGTCGTTTTAGACTTAATAAAGCTAACTTCTCCATACTCTTGCCAGGTGTGGTGCCGAAGCAACAGGCTTTTTTCTCGACTGTTTTTATCCTCCTCTGCTGTTCTTTTTTTTTTTACGCTAAAATGCAGGGAGAATCAGTCCTAGAGCCATTAAAACTTTAAAAACCACACCATGAAAGAAAAAGGTTAAGGCGTTATTTTAGAATTTGAATGAAGCAGAAACTTTCAATTGAACTGATAGTTTAGTGTAGTGGGACAGGACATTATGAGCCCTCTGAGCTCCTTTTTATTGAGGGTGAATATGAATCGAGCTGATCAAGCATTTCAGTTTTCTTCACAGCACCAAATTGACATAATATTCAGCGTTCCTGCACAGTATCTGAAATTGCAGAAGGTTTGTGCTCACATGTGCATGACCGGGCTATAGCCAGAGGACAACTGCCATCAAACTGCTCTCTGCTTTTATGAGAGAAGATGCAGGTCAACCAGCAGAACTGCACAAAACTATCAAGCCATCCAAATCAAGCTTAGTATGGGCAGCATCGTCCTGAATACTCAGGAAAGCTAAAAATGTTCAAAGTATTTTGCATGTTTGATCGACTAGTCTGTGCAGACGTAATGCAAGAAGTGGGCCCAGGTCTAATGACTGAAGACAGTGGCCTTGCTTTGGCCCGGGACTTGTTGTCTGTGCATGTCGACCTGAGGCTCGCGTGTTTATCATCTCATCTCTTCTCTTCGTGGTTGACACGCCTTTGAATTTAAATGAAATAAACTTATGAATTTTAATGTCCACTCCACTTCTGATCTTGACCCAGTGAGACCAAACATTTCAAATGCTAAAAAACACTGACACCGTTTCTCATCATGTGCATAGTGTCCCACCAAAACAGACACAAGGGAGCACAATTTCACTAAAATCAAGGAGTGTGCTACATTATTTAATGGACATTGAGAGGGAAAGTACTAAATAAGGAGAGAATAAGAAATAAATATATAACA
>NW_018127965.1:1398108-1402520 GCF_001952655.1 Monopterus albus
GATATTATCAATTATGTTACGGATAGTAGCAGATTTTATTTTGTCAGCATAGAAACTTAGAAGACACATATTTCTTTCCACTGAACAGAAAGGATAGAGGTTTATTAAAACTATCACTATGGATAATAACAAGAATGAAGCCACTAGATTCATTGCAAAGATCTGGGAACATGTCACCATCAGTAAACTAAACACACAGACAATCATACAGGTTAACTAGACTTACATGGGAGAGAAAACCAATTCCTGGTTTACCCTCTATAGTTGTGTGAAGAGGGATTAACACTGAAACAGTCGCTTTTTTGGTTTTACCTAGTGGTGGATAATCAGGCTAAACTCCCAGCTACCTGTCTGATAGCTACCTTGTCCTCAAATGTCAGCAGTTACCTTGGTGTGTACAATGTTTATCCTAAGCAACAGAAATTATGGGAGAAACTATGAACATTAGGGCCAAGAAACCGGAATAATGCTTTAATGTGCACCATAGCATTTATTTCACTGAAACACACAGCTACAGATAGGACCGTATTTGCTTTTACATGTGTGCGCATTGTTGTGTGCATACGAGGATGCACAAGTAGGAAGTCAGTGGGCAACCTGCCTTCACAGAGAGCCAGAGTGACATGATGGCTTTCATGCATGCTGTTTCTTTTATCCATGCTATCCACGCCTTCCCACTTACCACTCTTTCATTCACTCTCTCTTTGTTCATTCCCCGTTCTCTCTTGCACACAAACAGACACTAGTGATTTGCATGGAGCACCAGCCCCGTCATGCCAGTGAGACTGAGACTCGGTAACGTGACGCACATCAGCCTACTTTGTCTCATCAAGAAGTGACGCTGAGCTAGTGGGCAGTTTAAACCGGCACCTCGCTGCCTCCTGGCTGCTGCCTTTTTGACTTTGCGGGCTGCATTTGCTCACCTTTGGTGTCTGTTTGCAGACAAAGGTTAATCCCAAATCGACAGCTGCGCAGCACATTGCAAGCGATGAATACTGAGAGGTGCCACTGGTTGTTCATTGCTGCGTTGAAGCAGCTTTTTCTTTGCATCATCTTCTAGTTTTCTCATTTATCGCCACACATGTGTGGTGGTTGGTTAACATACTGTACATATCAGTACTGAGGGAACATGAGCAACATATGCCCACATTTTTGTCCAAAAGCTTGCAGTCTTGTTTGTGTGCATGCATCATTTTGTGTCTGAGCGCTTCATGAGTGATTCTGTCGACAGGCCAGGTTATAATGAGATCCCTGGGGCTGAACGCAAGCTGCCTGTAAAACAACAGATGTGGCTGGATTTGCTCAGTCTCCGCTCTCTCCCCACTCGCTGACAGAGCTGTCACTCAGAAGGAAGGAGCATGACTGACAGGTGAGGGGGGGCTCTGGTGTAGGGCAGGAAAGAGGAGGCAGTCACCTGGGTTGGCACTTGATCCTGCCACTCTGTGGTTCTACAAACAAAATTAATTAATGTCTTAAATGCAGGAGCACTGTAAGCAAATTGGGGTATGGTCAGAATTCTCAGGACTTACTCACCTGTCTTTCTTCTTTAATTCCCCAGTAAGAGCCAGCCAGGGGAACTGGCACAAGCCTCCAGTTAACTGTTACTGCTGAGTGCCAGAAACATCACAATAAAGGTTCTGTGTGAGGAAAAGAGCAAATGGGCACATACACAAAACATCCCTCTGCTCCTGGGCAGACAGCCACTGGCCCACTGCGGCCTCTCAGTCAATAGATGAGTATTGTGCTTCCTCCAACAGGATCCTGCTGCAGAAACCTGTTGCTGCACTGTGCACAGGCCCAACAAAATTTAACAATTAGCCAAAGCTTGCATGAGATACAACCCCGTGATTCTGTTTTTTTAATGATAACCCAAAATGCAAATTAAAACCAATCACATTTTTAGTCAGTGATTTTCAGTCAGTTAACAGTAGTGTTACATTGGTACCTCACAATGGGACATTCTGAGCAAAGGAACATGTTTGTTTGTACTCATAATCATCTCTAGTCTCCAAGTGGCTGCTCTTGTAATGCTGTGCCAGAGCCGAGCGAGCATACAGACAAAGTTGAATGCACACAGAGCCTACATGTCGAGAGAGCGAGAGTAAGGGTGAGCATGTGCAAGTGAGTGAGAAAATGTGCAAAACATTTATTGAGCAAAGAACAGATTTTTTTGTTGTTTGCACAGACTAAATTATTCTTAAATTACTCTTCTCTAACACTTTAACACTAACCCCCCCCCCCAATAGCTGAAAACTTAGTTTATATGGCAAAATACCACCTGTGAAAAAATCCCTCTGGAGTCAAAATTCCTAATTTTGGCTGAACAGACATTGACCCCGGCTGTTGTTTACAAAAGATCCAGTGTATTAGCACAGGCCATCTGCCTGTAGTGCTACAGTTATGTTCTGACAATGGATCTGAAGTATTTTAGGCTACGTAGTGTTGTACACTACTTAATCCCTGTGCTGTAGCTCCCTGGTTCTTTATGAGACAACATGTCATTAGCTAGATAATCAAGCTTGTTCTCATTATCGCTGCTCATTTTAATGAGCTGTGTACAGCCTCCAGAGATGAACCATCACACAACAAGGCCCAGTTTTCACCAGCGTTCGCTAATGCTCTTTTAGTGTGTTTAAACAAACAAAAACATTCTTTTGTAAATCTAATATCTTTGGGGCATGGCAATTAATGTTACATTGTCAAACACCATTTGCAGCCTGCTTTTTACAAACATGAAATTAATAGCAACCTTAGAGCTGCGTAGCAGCCTCATATCCGCTCCACTGCCATTCGATCAACACACACTGACTTGATATTTTGCTGGCAAAATATGATGTGGCTCCATCATCAGAGAAGGCTGTGATGCATGACCTGCTTGGCTCAGTTAATAAATGATTTATCAAAAGCACACACAACCAGTCTAGGTAAGGACTGTGGACACAGAGAGACTTGAACATGGAGAAGAACGAGAGGGAGTGCTGACTCTGAGAGCAGGAAGCTGGAGCTCCATATGGTGTTGGAGACAGGTGTGAATTACGCTTACACTTGTGATACGCTGCCTTGCACTGTATTTCAGCTCTAATTTCAGCTACACATCACACTACAAGAAAAGGACCTGTAACATGAATGGCTTTTGAAACTGACAGGAGTAATGTTACCAAGCAGGTAGCCAGTGTTTGTACTGTAGATTGACTGAAAATGATTTAAAACCCAAAAAGAGGTTTCCAAAGCATCAGACTAGCTTGTTAAATCTAAATGTTTGCGTTACTAAATTTGATTAAGTAAAAAAATCAATTTAGCTCTTCTTAGTTCCAAGTATTACATTTTGTCAGCTCAATGAATTTTATAATATTTAATTTAAGACAAAATCCAGTTCAAGAGTATCAGTATTTTATCTATTGCACCCTGGGGGTGGATGTACCCTTTAGGCCAGTAGGTCTTTGTTGAACCTCAGACTTCCTCTAATGCTGTTTTCAGTCACACCAGGGAATGTGTGTGCTTTAATTGAATGTCTCTTAGATGTTTCATAGTTGGGTAACATATATGCTGTGTGCAAAAACTGTATTCGTCCTAACCGTTCTCAGGTGGAAACACTGACATTCAGAGTTCAAAGTATTAAATGTGATGATAGTATATTATGTGACAAATGCTGTTTGTGTTTGTGTGTGACTTAAGTCTCCAAACACTTACCGCTTTCAAAAACCCTGCAAGTCTGCCAAAATAACTGTTTAGACTCCCTTTTCTTTTTTGGCAGTTGAGTAACTACAGCTATGAATTTGAGGGGATGTTCTTCTAGAAGAGCACTTTATCACCATTAACTTCCCTCTCAAGTGCAATCATTTTCTCTCCATTTATTCTATCTCCTCTGAACACAAGAGCACTTTGTCTCACTGTACCTCTGACTTCCTCATTCCTCTCCTCACTGTTTAAACTCACTTATTTTTACTTGATACAGGTGATGTTACTGCTGCCATCATCTCCATTTCTTACAGAATCTCTTTAACTTTATTTCACACCACCTCATTTGGATGAGAAGAGAATAGATGGGAACTTTTATAAGAAGATGGAGGAGAAATTTTGCTGCAAGTGTTGTCCATAACTTTGAATGCAATGTGCAGATGGAACACAAGTGATATTAACATTTAAATTTGTTGGCTTAACATCTAGCTGCATCTTCATCTCCAACACTCATTATAACTGGCATTAATTCAGTGTTAGCAAGCTGTGAAAATGTCATTTCCAGTTCAAGAGCTCCAGTTGAAGCTTGGCCGAAGTGGAGAGCATTATACTGTCTGTCGAATTGGTTTTGCTTGGCTGAGATTGCTGGGGCACCTCTGCTGGGGGGGACGGGTTAATAGATCAACAGAGGAAGCTGCGAGAGCAAAATGGGCAGAGAGAAAGAGAAAAGAGCA
>NW_018127965.1:1402665-1406423 GCF_001952655.1 Monopterus albus
TGTGGTTGTTTAGTGGTAAAGCGAGGAGAGAGGCATGAGAAGGTGTGCTTGTGTGGTGGTGGTGGGGGTAGCGAGTGATTGGCTTGATTTCCCCTGTGTGCCTGTCATCATTGGCGAGTCCGTCTGGCTCCATCAGCTGGCCTGGAGCTGTGCTGTAGCTAATGCTTCTTCTGCCTATATCATATGGCTATTTGCAGGAACGCGCTGTGGTTTGATGTACAGACATATTGGTCATCATTGCCTTTTTTCAGGAAATTAACAAACAGAGGGGAAAGGAAATTTCTTATTTGGCCTTCCTTTTCTTCCTCATTCTCTATAAATATGGTGTGGAGATGCGCTATATTGTGTTTATTCAAGCTGAAAGTCTTTTATTGGGCATTTGCTTTGATACACAGCTGTTGGCCATTTTTCTGTCTGTCTGTGATTTTGTTGCCTTGTTCTTTCTGTTGTTAAAATAATTTTTTATGTGTGTGTGTGTTGTCTTAGCCTGTGGCGCCTGCAGAACCGACTACAGCAGTGTATTGCTGCAACTATGAGGGAAAAAAATGAAGTATCCTGTTATAACAATAAACTTCCTGAGCTGGTTCAGTTCAGCAGTGGCCAGTGCTGTGGTCAGCAGGTGCACTCCAGCCAATGCTTGACCATCATGGATCTAACACTTAAATCCATGCACAATGATAAGCCCACAAAATAACACATGAATGTAGCTCATGGGCCATGATAAATAGACCATGTCCCAATGATGTTTCAGGCATTATTGACAGCAGGTAGAACAGCGTGTGCTGCTGCTGTCCCTCACTCCAAGCTGTGCAGGGCCCACATTACGGAGTAGAAATGATGTGATCCACTCTAGGTTTGTGTGATATCATATTAGAAACCTCCTTGGAGCATAAATTTGAAATTATAATTCTACATAGGCTGTAGCCTATACTATATGTTGATTTTGCAATGACCGCCAGACAGAAAAACTGAGCAAAATCATTAAAAATGTACCCACCATGGGTACAGGATTATGGCTGCAGGCACCACTGTTCTCAGCTTTGTTCTGTGTATTGGTTGCCTGAACGGTTTGGCTCCACCACAAGTCTGTGCGATAGCTGGACGTCTTTCAGGACTCCACGCAGCTAACTGGGCAGCGCTGGCACATCTTCGTGTTTAGAAGACAGTGGCCATGTGTTTGGTCCCACCTGGCAGGGGAAGATAGGCTGGGAGGGAGGGCTTGAAGGAGTGTGAATGAGAGGCCTGTTGTAACACTGTGGGGAGCGAGTGGGCATATTGGAGAGCAGCAGGTGCTCAGCCAATCTGGGAGGTGGCCTGAGCCCCCAAAATGGCTACCTCAAAGGAGGGAGAGTCCCTCATTGGCTGCTGATCAAAACCGACAGGGGCAGCGACCATGTTGCTTTGCCAAGGACCCAGTTTGTGTGCACCTGGCCTGGAATCACATGACCGGAGATGTCTGACACAGACCCTGTGTGTGGTGTTTGTGAGTGGCTGCTTTGAAGTCCTTGGCTCTTGCTTGTTTGTGTTGTGACCACATGGGGAGTGGAGACCCAGCTCTTCCTCTAAGGAGAGCTGGGAGGAGTGGCTTTGTCTGTCTGCCAATTGCCATAGAGGTGACTGCTTTTCAGCGGATGCCTCTTTGTTTCTCAGCTAATTTGATTTTATCCTCACAGTTCTCATCTACCTAGGGGTTTCCAGTCAATGTTCAGGTTCGTTTCTGTATAAACACCAAACACCAAGAGTTATGATGTTATGTTTTTAATCCAGAGACTGTTCACATGTATTCTTTAGAGTAAACTAGATCAGCAGAGATTAATAATTCACTACGTGTCCGAAGTTCTCCTCTCGTTCTTTTCTCATTGACTCTGAATGACCCCTGACTCCAGAGGGCCATGACCCAGGAAGGTGAAATTACCCAGAGGAAATAGCAACCCCCTACTTCTAACTACAACCAGTCCTCATCTACAGCTCTCTGAGAACTACTGCTATTATGTTATTATTCCCAGCCTCATCAATAAAAGCCTGAGGAAAATGAAGCAAGATAAGAGCAGGGAAGGGAACAGAAGACTGAATAGGACAGTCCGTTGTTGGGAAATTGTTCAGTTTTCTGTGTCAGAACCAACAAGAAATCAATAGGAGATATTGATGTAGAGCTCAAGACTCATATCATTGCTGCTTTGTCATCTTTCTCTGTCTCTCTGAATTGTGATGCTGAACTTGTGTGGCTGTCTCTTTTCAGTTCACTTTCCTTTTCACTGAATGACATCAGAAAATTGTTTTGGGAAGGCTTACACCTTATGAATACGTTTACACCAGGTATTGCATGTCACATGGAACTGGACAGACTGTTTTTTTTGTTACTGTTACTTTATATGGCAGCAGAATTACTTCAGCCTGGTAATGTTTGACGTAAAACACTCCTGTCACTCAAGAAAATCCTCAGTGTAACTACGTGACTGCTGCTGTAACCTCCTCTATGAAACTCTTTGACCTGATCCTCATTATGGAAGCAGCGTGCACGTTTATATGTGTGTGTTTGTGCTGGTGAGCCCTTGAGCAGATGGCAAAAGGACACCTCTGTGTCAGCGCCATACCCATCATTCACCTCTGTAAGTAATTAGTGTAGATGTTGAGATGAGAATGGCATTGAGAGATGTGCATGTGTGGTTTTACCTTTTCACATACGATCAAAGGCTAAACTGCAACAGTTTTAAGTAAACCAACATTAAAGTTCCTGTGTGATGAGTAAAAAACATTCTGGTCTTGGGGATTCCTAGTGATAATGTTAACAGCTCTTCAAGTCACATTATGTAGGCCCATCTCTAGGAATTAGGTCAAAATGAGATGATTCCCCTTCATGATTTAAGTCCGGTACCAATGCTCAGTGAGGATGCAGGAACCAATGAGCCCTTCATGCAGCAAAGTGGATACTGAGAGTGTTGAGATCAAGGTGGATATGTAGTCTGACATTCATGCAGGGGAGTTTGCATTCCATCTTAAACTTTCAGTTAACATTTGCTTTGTTATTGACTGTAACTACGGTCAACCTTTAACTTTTACCAAGCGTTTTTACTTGCCTGACCATACCCATGAACCTTAGAAATAGATTTTTTTAAAATCTTTATTTAACAAGGAAAACGTAGATTTTGTGTTGTTTTGATGTTAATGTTATTGTACTGCCAGAGGTTGTTGTTTTGCCAATTCTTAAATGTATCAAATGCAAAACAAAATTATAAAAGACATTTAAATTGTTGAGTGCAGGAACGATGAACAGATTGACAACCTCTAACTTCAGGTGGCTTCATTCTTGCTTTTTCCTGGAGCTGTAAAATGATTAGATCCACCCTCGCAGCGAATCTCAGGTTTTCATTATCTATACCCTTATAATCTCTGCTCACTTTTCATTCAGGTTGCCAGTAACATCTTTCTTTATTATTTCTGTTCATCCTTGTTTCCTGAGTCAAACTTATTTTTAAATCTTAAACAATTACCTTGAACTTGTGGTGCTATATTGATGCCCGTGCATGTGTTAAACCACACTCAGTCTACAAAATGTTCTTATTTCCATTTAGATCATATGTGCACAGTTGCTAAGTCACAGAACTTTACACAAAAAACATTTGCAAGCACACACCTAACAACACACACAGAGTGAAGTAATTAAGTCTGAGAATCTGAAATTAAATCACAAACAAGCTAATTTCCTTGGTGATGGCACCTCAACACATCTCTCCTCATAACTGGAAATTTACAGCGAG
>NW_018127965.1:1406504-1410210 GCF_001952655.1 Monopterus albus
GCAGAAAAAAGAGGATGGGAAACTGATGGAGAAAAAGAAAAAGAGCCTTTTTAAAATGCAAGTGCTGGAAGCATGAAACTATAATCTGCTTCATTTTACATGGTGTTTAAATAGGCTGTTCATTTTTTAAATACTTCAATTTTCCTTGGTAAGATCTTTTTGTGCCAAAGTAAGAGAGATCTTTTGTCACTGCCATTTACCGTCAGGCTCAGACACGGAGGAGAGCTGGAAGCACTAAAGCCATTACTGTAAAGTCAAAGTGAAGTTAGGTCAGTCATGGAAACATCTTTCACCGAAAACAATCAAAAAATTGTAGTATTTCTGTTTCGTTCTGCATCTCGAAGTGAGCTGTTTACTGAAGATATAAACCTTAGTTACTGTACATGTTGCTCTTCTTCCTCATACCCAGTTACATCTTAGCATATGCAAATGTTAAACCAATTCATATGTTTTAAGATGAGCAACATGTATTTTTATGTTTTATTTCTGCAAATACAACCTGTGTATGTAGCTGCCAGATGTCCAATATTTAACAAAAAGAGTTTTCTGAAGAAAAATGCTGCTCATGTGGAAGTGATGACTGTTCACTTTCATTTTGCTTTCACAGAATATCATATGAAATGCATTTAGCTGCCTTCAGTACATTTTCAAGGACTGTGTTAAATATCATTTAACAAAAAGCCCTACACAGCCATACAACCAGAGATGACTTGTGGAAAATGGAAAACAGAAGTGCAGCAAGGGAATTAAACCACTAAAAAATCCTTACTCTTTCTTTCAGCTTACCTCCTGTCTGCTGTCTATCTGCACCTCTAACAAAATCACACGTCCTTATGGGTGCTGATTTTTAGCCAAGTCAACAAACCTAAACGTGCACTTGTTTTTTGCCACAAGAAATTCCCCAGTGTGGGATTTGTTTATGCTTGCGTGGCAGCAGCGGCTGGCTCTAGGCGTTCAGCGAGGTCTTCCCACTCTTCTAGCTTTCCTCCAGTGTGTCAGGCCCTGACCCTGGCTCTGGCTCCGGGCCTGCCCTGGGGCTTCACAACTCATTTGAGCCAGGATGACATTTTGCTGTTGGATGTTTCCTCATAACCAGCTCAGTTGGACTTCTGACTGGTCTGAACATTGTTTTAGAAAAGTCACCAGCTGCAGCTTGTATGTTACAGGGATGAAAATAGGCAAATGAGGATCCAGCCTCTGTGGTTTGTAATTTTCCTCCTTTGTCCAGTAGTGGAAAGTACATTTACTCAAGTACAGTTTTGAGGAATCTCTACTTTACTTATTTTCATTCTCTGCTACCTCATACTTTGACTTCACTACATGTACATTTTAGAGGCAAATATTATACTTTTTACTCCACAACATTCATAACTTTAGTTACTAGTTACTTTTTAAAACCAGCCTAATTAAAAAATACAGTATGATTATAAGACTTTATTGATCCCTGGTGGGGAGTTCACAAGCTTCTCAGCAGTAATTGAAAATAAAAGCATATAAGGTAGTTAAAACTAGCTCTAATAATACTGTATATATATTAAATGTGCCATTCTGTATAATGAGTACATTTAGTACTTCAGGAATATTTTCATGCTAATACTTTTACATAGGTAACATATTGAGTGCAGGACTTTTACTTGTAACATTATTTTTACACTGTTGTACTGCTGCTTTTACTTGAGTAAGGGATCTGAGTACTTCTCCCAGCACCACCTTTGTCACTGTGTTAAGTCTAAAGAGAAAAGAGGAAAGGAGAGCAAAGGGAGAAAATATATTCTAAACGCCTAAATATATATATGTCAGCGAAGTAGCTAGTACAGAGTAGGGCCATCATTTATCTTCAGTACTCTGTGAAACAATTCCTCTTCCCCTGCTGAGTTAAAAAAGACTTCCTGTTTTACTAGTTTATTTGATTCTCTTTTAGCTCAAGGCTAATCACCCATGGATTCATCTTAAAATCACAGCAAGAGTATTTTAGTAACACTATAGACCTTTTATAGCGCACACACGTACACATCATGCATTCTTTGCTGTGGTCGGCCTTGCTTCGGGTGAAGGGTTTGTGTGGTGTAGTCATTCAGCAGCGAAGCCAGTGAGTTGTGTGTCATGCAGAAAGGAGACTACACATCTTGGTGACACAAATCCGCCATCAACAGGAGTTATGTCCACCTGCAAATACAATACAAACTCGGAAGGTGGACCAAAAGGACATAAAGTATGCTTTATATCACTCTTTCATACGCACACACAGCCTCCAGGCCAGCTCTGCTTCGCTCTGTTTGTTCATCTGTTCCTCTTTGCCCAGTAAGAAATGTATGCATTGCTGCGGAGCAAAAATAAACATGGACACACACGCACACAAGCAAAGGCATAGACGCACACATGCACATACAAAACAAACAAACCATATCACACTCTGAATAAACAATTCTGAACACACTCACACAAGCAAGCAAAATGCCCTCCCATTTCATAGCAAGTGTAGTTTGCTGGAAGGAAATATACTAATTGGTTTTGAAGGCTCAACACTATGTTTCCTTTGAATTAATGAGGTTGGCTCTCCTCATCCATACCAAAAAAATACACAGCATGCATTTGTTGTTCATAGAGTGGTCATGTGCTTGAGGTGTCAGTATTATCCTCACTTCACTCCTCTGAATTAACAGATGCAAGTCAGCTTTATAGGCTACCACTGCTGCTGCTGCTGTTTAATTGCAGAGGCAGCATTAAACAACCAACTCTGCAGCAGCAGTTCACATAACATTCTGTTTCTTGATCAGGCCGCTGAGTCTGAAAGCTGTTACTGCCAACTTGGTGACACACTATCCAAAACTGGCAATGATGGCTTAGCTGGGCTTGGACTGTGTCCAGGGTGTCCCCTTCTTATAAACTACACATGCTCACAGAAAAATACACAGCTGTGCTTGCAAAGTTCAGTATAATATACAGAAACTAGACAAATGCATTTCCTGAAGAAAATGTGTGTGGATGCTGATTGCTGAAGAATTGCCCTGAAAATGCTGAAATGGCTGAAATCCATAGCTTGGTGGTTAATGCCACTGACTTTGTAGATCCGAAACACTTACACACTGATATTCATATATCTTTCTCCCAGAGCCTTCAGTCCTACTGGGAGTGCTGGTGTTAGGGCCCTTCATGTATGCCAGAGGCCCTCAGCTGCAGCACTGGATGGACATGGTCAACACTCCACAGTATCCGGTGAAGCTGTGGCATGGATTGGGCAGAGCCATTAAGCAACCAAACATAAACAGATCCACAGACGCACATGTGCATGTACATACGCACAGAGTCTGAAATAATAAAATAAAACAAGTGCTAATAAATGTGCTCGTTTGTAAAATGCCTTGAGGCGATTTCCATCTCCTAATAAAAGCATGTCTAGATGAAAGGTGTGTTTGTAATTGCATGTGATTTTTACTTTCATTCTAAACAGAATAAATGAATGTATTAACGTTATGGAATTCTCATAATACAAACATTGAAAAATCTACCATTTCCCCTTAATACATCCGTGGGCAGAATGGTCTCCATCATGTGATTCGGTATCAAGCTGTTATAATATATTAATGGGACGTACAATAGTTGAATTTAGTTTATTGTTATAATTGGTCCTAATGGTGTTTGTGTCTGGTTTGGCATTATGAAGATAAACGAGAACACTCTATTTGAGGGGCACAAAATTGTGTTG
>NW_018127965.1:1411210-1412537 GCF_001952655.1 Monopterus albus
AGCTGGGCCCTAGGTGCGCAAACCTGCCAGCGGGGGCCTGTACCGGACCGGGGCTACACGCACACTGGAGGGCAGGAACCCAGGGGGGGTCACGCCTCACAAAGGTTCCCAAACCCACCAGCGGGGGCCTGTAACGAACCGGACTGGGGCCACATGCACACTGGAGGGGGGGAAACATTCTGAATAGAAGCATGAATGTCTTTGTGGAGCTGAACATGTTGATACCTGAAATAGTCCAAAGTATGCAGAGGTAGAATTGTCCTATTCATTTGAATGGTGCATAACTTTCAAAATAAAGCTACATATTTCAAAAGTATGAAGTTGAGAAAATGTCTGAATAGAATAGAATGTCCTTGAGGAGCTGAACATGAAATAGCTGAAAGCATGCGGAAGGAGAATTTTTTTCATTCATTTGAATGGTGCAGAATTTTCAGAATAAAGCTAAATAGCCTCAACACGGACAAGATGAAGGAAATGATAGTGGACATGAGGAAGGAGAGGAGATCTCATCAGCCACTGTTCATCCAGGGGCCTGAAGTGGAGAGGGTGAGCAGCTTCAAATACCTGGGCGTCCACATCAGTGAGGACCTCACTTGGACACTTAACACCACACATGGTCAAGAAGGCCCAATGGCGACTGTACTTCCTGAGGAGGTTTGGCATGTCGCCTAGAATCCTTTGCAACTTCTACAGCTGCATCATTGAGAGCATCTTGACCAGCTGCATCATTGTCTGGTATGGCAGCACTACTGCTATGGACCGCAAGTGCCTGCAGAGAGTGGTAAAGACTGTTGAGAAGATCACTAGGACTCCACTGCCCTCTCTGCAGAGCATTTACCACCGCAGGGTGCGTAGGAAAGCTGCCTCTATCCTCAAAGATCCCACCCACTCCCAGCACGGACTGCTCAATTCTCTGGCCTCTGGCCGGAGGCTCAGGAGTGTGAAATGTAGGACCTCTAGACTGAAAAACTCTCTTTCTGTCTGTCATCAGACTCCTGAACAGTTGACAGGAGCTATTACCAGAAAATATGCCATGTAATGATGACCTGTACTGTTACATTCTCAGTTTGCACATGCATAATTGCACATTGACTGTTGACTGCTGCACATGCTGCTCCAATGCAGCATACATGTATTATATTCTTTTATTATATTGCTGCATTTGTTGCTGCTTAAAGTGTCCTAGATTTTGTGTTACATGCATAATTGCACAATGACTCTGCTGCACATGCTGCTCCCATGCAGCATACATTCTGTTATATTCTTATATATTTTTTATTATATTGCTGCATCTGTTGCTGCTTAACCTCTTAGGACCTGGCGTACA
>NW_018127965.1:1417402-1419330 GCF_001952655.1 Monopterus albus
ACACACACACAGCAGTTAAGGAGTGGAAGTTTCCTGTCTGCAGACAGCATTCATGGACCTGACTGATGGACATCAAGTGGCATCCTGCAAAACCAGAAGCATCATCTCAGCAGACTACCAGAATTGTGTTGTTGATTTTGAATACAAGACTGTACACAAATATACAAGGGTTTAGGAAATTAACATTGCTTCTAACATTGAAAATACAACCATTATAAGATTCGGTTGCTGGTTCTGCTGGTAAGTCCAAACATTTGAGGATAAGGACAGATGGCTGTGATAACTTTTGAGTATGTGAAAAAATGTACACTAAAATGTTTTATGTGGAGTTTACTCCTTCACATATAATATTTGTCTGGCAGAATTGAAATAACTTTTACAAAGCAAACAGATTGTTGTATTTAATAAGAATAACTATGATTTTGTGTGAAATGCAATTAAATATACAATAAATAGCTGTCAGTGTCAGAGAAATGGTAAAATTTGTTATGTTTGAACATAAGGTTTGTCAAGAAAGTTGAAACTAAACCAAAAGGTTTGGTATGCTCACATTGTAAATAGATAATGTAACAATGATGAAGCAGAGCCTTGTCATTCAGTTAGCAAACCTGCAGACCTTAACCTTATTAGAAGTACTTGAAATCACGGTAGAAATAGTGAATGGGCTAGTACTGACAGATACTGTATTTGGAGCAAGTGAGGACGTGTAATAAATGACAAGATACAGATAACCGACTGCATGTAACACAGCTCACGGTGGAATGGAGGCTTACTTGAAAACGGCTCGGTTCTTACTGATATAATTCCCGTCAGTCCACGTTTGTTCATAACAGGGCACTATAGTGCAATATGTTTACATAACGCATTAAACTGTATGGAGCTACGGACCCACGTTATGTATAAAAGTTGTATACAAGCATAAATGCAAAATTATTAATTTCAGAAAGATTCGGAATAGAAGCATGAATGTCCTTGAAGAGCAGAACATTCTGATACCTGAAATAGCTGAAAGTATGCTGAAGCAGAATTTCGCCATTCATTTTTAGCCAACATTTTGTTTCAGCGGATCTTCTGTATTGACCGTAAGTCTATGGAGCAGTGAGACGGTATGCCTGGAATGTGTGACTTACGCAAATACCATTCATCCCATCTCAGTAACACTGACAGCTGAATTCGTGACAATTTTCTCTAGGATTGTCATCTATTATATGTGTATAAAGCTTAAGAACCGCATAATACGAGCACAAAAGCGGCAAGAGGAAGAGTAAAAGCAAGCGAGAGCTGCTAGACCGGGGAGTCACGTGACACACAGGCAGCCAATGGCATGGTTGTGTCCCACTTGTTGTTGATTCTTCACAAAAAATTACAGTTTTATATCTTTATGTGTGAAGCCTGAAATGTGGCAAAAGGTCACAAAGTTCAAGGGGGCCGAATACTTTCGCAAGGCACTGTAAATGAAGATTAGACCGAGTCTGTGAGAAAGAGAAGAAGGGAGTTGATGCTGAGGTTAAGGGAGGCCAGGGCGAGGGGAGACATCGCGTTCCTGCGGTATGACCGACTAGTGACCCGTCCTTGGAACCAGAATCCAGGACCTATGACCAGCACGCTGAGGACCGATAAACAGTTTGATGAAGGAGATGACGGGGTCGCTGGACCCTCAGATGTATGAAGAAACACGCAGGTATATTGATATCTGCGATGGCAGATGAGCGTTGGAACCACCAACAACAGGCATGACCCATGTACGGAATGAGACAAGTGATTTGTTACAGAAATTAATAGATTTTGAGGGACTGGAGCTGGAACTGAACACTATTGGAAATACTGAAATTCATTATCATGAACCGGACGAAGATTTTGACCCTGAAAAAAACTTTTTTAAGAACTCTGAAAATAACTGCAAGTATTACACGGATGAGCAGTTTAAC
>NW_018127965.1:1421019-1424134 GCF_001952655.1 Monopterus albus
GCTTAATGATTAATTAGATGGAACATTGTGGGTGTGGTGTATGAATGTTAACACCTTGTATTAATTCTTTAGTATGTTACTTGTGTGGTGTAGAAGATAATTATTTAAGAATGTAATTATGTAAGAATGTTAACACTCTGTTATAATTTTTTTAGTATATTACTTGTGTGGTGTAGAAGAGAATTATCTATGTAGAGATACTGCTTGCAAACCAATGATGGTAAGATGATGTCATGGGGTAGGACTGGATAAGTCTGACTTCTTCCTACTCCATTCAAGCATGTACTAGGTATAAGCAAATTGATATTGGATTATGTGTAAAATTATGTGTGTTGTCATATCAACTGTCTTTACATGCTTGAAAGAATAAATCAAATCAAATCAAACAGTTTGATACCTCAATGGCCTTTCTATGTGAAAGTATGCTGCAGAAATTAGATGCTGAAGAACAGTGGTAGAAACCAGAATACGCATCCACACAACAAAGAACAGGAGAGCATAGTGTGGATGCTTTACAGCATCCACACAACAAGTACTGTCTGTGTGTTACTGTAGGTGTATGCATGGAACTACAGGTGCATGTTCATACAGCCACACACTACAGCCATATGACAATAAGCCTGTCTGAGATGCAGCTTAAATTGAGGATACCTGAGGAGTTTTGTGTACTGATTAATAGGTTGGGACAACATTAGTGACCTTTCAGGAAGCAGGATGAGGGGAGAGGAGATGGGCAGCCAGTTAAACACACTCCAGCCTTTACATTATGTTTGAGTGTGTGCTCAGGGCAGCACAGGTCTGATTAGGAATGGCTCAGTGGCTTTTTCCGTACCAGTAAACCAGCTATGTCCATGCTTCCCCTCTTTCTATCTCTCTAATTTTTGCTTCTGCTCTTTCCTCTAAACATGTAGCACTTTTATTTTTGCTGCTGTGAACTCGTCAGTGACTCACCCCCGCCAGGTGACTGACAACACGTCTTGAGAATCAAATTTTTCATTAACATTCGGGATCTTCACCAGCCACAGTTGCCATGTCGTCAGTGTCTCTGTTGAAACTTAGGGATCAGGGTCAGAGTCACATTCTGCCATGATCATATTACTGTTCTGAATAGTTTATTGTATAATTGTCTGTTTTAAATGCTGAAAACAGCCATAATTTACGGACAACACTGTTTTTCTAAGCTGTTTGATATATACGTGCAGGGCACACTTATGGGAAGAAATGTCCAACATCAGTGAAAGGTGACAAAACACCTGACTGGCTCGCTAATGTCTGTTTAACTGGCCAAGTCAGACTCATTGCTTCTGATAGCCTATACTAGCTCATGTGAGTAGGAGGAGGGAGTTCAGCATCAGATCAGACAGCCTGAAAAACCTGCCCTGCAATACACAAGTGGACATGAGTTTTATTACTCAATAATCACCTCGAGTGAGCCAGCGAGAGGCTGAGACACTTTCTCCCCAGAGAGGTGACAGATGATGAGCCTGCCTCATCATGTTTGGACAGTTTGGGCTGCTGATTCTCATCCAGTGGGTGCAGCAAGATTGTGATTAGGGATGTATATTGATACTGGTCTCTCTCAATTCAATTTGATTTTGATTCCATTAATTTTGATTTCATTCATGATGAATCATTACAAATACCAGTGTTGCATGAAGTGCCTCTTGGCAACATAACATTTTTTTCCTACAGTCCACAAGTGAGTAATCTGCTGTTTTCTTCAGTATAAAATTATGTAAAATTCATATTATAGGCTCAAATGGGAACTCATTTTGTGGTTATAATATTTTGAACCAAGGATTTGTTTTTCTTGGCAAATGCAAAATGACAAATTCCTGAAACATCTGTATTTTTATAGGCTTACATGTGCATGACAGTTGTGCATGATAAAAACCTTGCACCACTTACAAGGACATCATCATTATGCAGAATTAAAAAATAATAAAGGTGATCCCATACAGCTACATACAGTATTAGATGTTTCAACCAAGTCCATGGATGGAGCCAGGGAGCAGCCAGGGGGTGGCACCAGCAACCTCTAGAATCTGATTGGGCAGCCCTGGTGCCACCCCTGCCAGAGTCAGAATGTGATGCTTGTCAATATAAATGAATATAAAACAAATACAACTAACATTTTTCTGGTGCTTTGTGATGGATATTGGTCACATTAGTTATATTTTATATGATGCATCCAGAATGATGCATTCATTTTTCTGTGTTGTTGCGGAGTACTTGGCTTGGTTCACGTCACTGGGGAACCACTGTGCAACAGTGATGTCCCCGACCAGGAGTAAATCAGGAGCGCAGCTAAAGTTAGCTAAAGATAGCCTTATGTGTGTCTCTTTTTTAATCCAAAAAAGCTATTTGATTCTTAATAATGTATTGTTTAGTAATTTATAAAACTAGGGATTTAATTAACTTTTTACATGTATTTCAAATGTGCCACCCTTCTCTGACTCTGTGCCCCAGCGTGGCCACCCCATCCAAAATGTTTTATATCCGCCCCTGCTCCAGGCAGGAACAGATTGAATGAAGTAGGATTCACACACTGTCCACTCAACTTTCGCAGCCTCACATTGTCTTCAGCAAAACAAAATGAGAACTCAGACCAGTCTGTTTTCTCTCTGACTCTCTCATTGACTGGATCTTTATAGGTTTCCTATGAGATCCTGAATCAGGACAGTCAGTTACTGTTTAAAGACCCCAGTCATTTAAGATGACGCTGTGCATTTGGTTTAAATATGTTAATTGTATGATGTTGAGTGTTAAAGTGGACACATTTACTAGCTGTATTTCTGGCTGACAGTGCCATTAGCTTCAAACCAAAAAATGTGTCATAAATGTTCATGTAAAATTACCTTTGTATGACAAAATCTGCATCATACCATGTGTATCATTTTATCAAATAATTTGTTTTATCATCTTTTTTAATGTGCAATAAGGTGGTCAGTGCAAGTTGTTGCAATGTGTTAATTATTTTGGTCTGCTGCTGCTGCTCACATATAAATTTTTATTAACCCCACACCAACCTTTATGCCCTGATTAGATTTTATACACGGCGTGGCTGGCTAAACCACAAAAATAAAGCGGTAATTATATTTTTAAAATGTTAAAA
>NW_018127965.1:1424201-1451097 GCF_001952655.1 Monopterus albus
CAAATTTCAAGGTATGAATTTAAGAAGAAGTTCTCACAACAGGTCAGATGGTAACAGTGCTAGGTGAAATTATCTTTCACACACACTCTGATGCTGTTTTATCTCCCTATTGGTAGCAGTGAATAGATAATGCTCTCGCTTCCCTCAGAGGTTGACAGTGATGTGCCCTTTATTAAAGCACTAAACCCCCAACTGCTGTAGTCGAGCTACCCAGTGGTCAAAGCGTGAACAGCTTAAAGGGCATCTTCCTAATGTTTGACTATTTAAATGGGTAGATGTGCTGCAGCAAATATTTCCCCATGCAACACTGAAAAAAGATGAGAGCCTGTTTAAATAAACTATTAATCTTCTGCATTGCAGTTTTAATTGTCAGGAGCCACATACAGTATGACGGTGGTGGTGTCAGCTGATTCAGTTTGTGTGGTGAGCAGCAGGCACAGCAGACTAATGAGTCCTCCACTCGTGACTTGAATAAAAAAAAAAAACTCAATGTGCTGGGTTGTTCTGAAATATAGAACAGCTGTTTGTGAGGTGACAAAGTATTTCAGCTGTGACTTACTGCTGTAGTTAATCACCAGATAATTAACAACTGAAAGGTGGTTATATGGGCTGTTCCTGGAGCAGAAAATGTATATAACGTAACACTGTAGGTGCTGTGAGCCAACCGCTGAGGGAACGTCAACAACAAAAGTACTGAACAAAGTGAAAGTTTTGTGAAATTTTGACCTGATGATGCCACTGGGTGAAAGGTCAGCAGGTCGCTGCAGTGATCGCAGTTCATTCTGAGGGGCAGGTTGATTTGTGTTCAGAATTTCATGGGCCCAATTCCAATGTCCTCCCTAAGGACTCGAGCCCTGAAACCTCAAAGACTTTAGCGATGTCACTGGTAAGTAATTGAGTGCGAGAGCCTGCGAGGGCTGGAAATTGTATAAATAGGCATGGGACAGCACTTTTTGACATCACCATGACAACGCTGAAATGACGCCATGGTTCTAACTATTGTGGATTTAGAGCTTTATATTTTATGTTTTTTACTTTCCTCACGGCCAAGATACTTTAGGGACCAACTGGCTGATTTGAACATGATCGAGACTCTTGCCTTACAGAGTGGACAAGAGGAAGTTGTCATTTACCTAATCAATTTAATGTATGCTTTCATCAATCTGGTATCATTAAGAAAAAAGAAAATAGATGGTTGAATGAAATAGGTGCGTGATATAGGATGTTTATGTTTAAGGTGTATTTAGCAGAAGCTTTTGTCCAAAGCAACACAAAAAAGAATATCAGTAAACATAAGAACGTTTATTCATTTACCTTTCTTCTTTTTTATTTTTCTTATCTCCCTTTTATGGCATTTGTTTAACTTTTTTATGCTTCCAGCCTACCTTGGATAAACTAATCCTGTGTTTCACGTCACAGCGTAATGAACTGTGGGGAATTCCCTCAGGTTCCATCTGCAGAAATACCAATTTACAGAAAGTGAGTATAAGGGGCTCAAAGTGAAGGTGAAAGGGCCCTCACGCATTTGATTTCACAGTGGGACAGCCCTGAGCCCTCACCGACTTAGTGGGGGCGCCTCAAAGTGTGTGGGTCTGTGAGTCTGGACGCTGGGACTGAGGACCGATATGTAGTTGTTGAGGCAAGAAGGAGGAAGGGAGAAGCTGTTGCTCTTACAGAGTCAGGAAGTAGTGAAAGTGAAGGAGTTAAATGAGGCACACCTGGGACTAACAAAGAGAACATGGTGAAGAACAGGAGAAGTGATAACTTTTAACCTAAATCAGGAATTCACCCTAAACTAAAGTAAAATTAGAGTGCAAAAGAGTAAATAAGGAACTGAATGAAACTGATGGTTTGAACCATTAAAGTGTTGATCTTTGGAGCGGGTTGGATGAGGACTTTCATCCTTCTTGATCCAGTTGGATGTGGCCTGTTCTTTCCCCAGATGTCAACCCCAGATGTCTGTACAGTTCTCTTTTCCTTCCACTCTCCAGGCTTTCTCATCACATTGTCGCGTTCCTAGCCCCGTCACATAAATTGAACTGAGTGAAGTTACACTTGAGTTGTATTATGTTGTGCATCTGTATGTTAATCTCTGTAACTGTGATTTTATTTCTGTTATTGTTTTGATGATTGATCAGAAAGAACTCTTTAATTAATTTACTTCTACATATTGATGATCACGTCTGCATCTTGAATTGTACATATTTTGTGAACTTTGGCCTTGGCAACATTCAATAAGCCTTATTTAATGCTGAGTGGTATGAGGCAGCTTACATGTAGCAGGTTTCTAGCTTTCCAGGAAGAATTTGTTTCTCTCTGTTATGCTGTAAAAGTGACGGGTTAGGAAAATAGATTATTGTTCTCTTCTCTGGCACCCAATCCTTTACTTTTACCTATGCTACAACTTAAAACCACAAATGTCCACCTTATGATGGGGCTAAAGGGAAAGTCCAATAGATCACCAAAGTAGGATTGAGGTTCTTTGTCTAGAAACCTTAAATGTCTGTACAAAATCTGGTGCTAATCCATCTCGTAGATGCTAAGACATTCCACAAGGGAAGTGAAAGTTTGACCTGAGTGTGGCACTAGAGGAACAGTGAGGAAATCACCACTGCCTTAAGGATTTATGTTTTAGACACCATATGTACCAAATTTAATGTCAATTCACCAAATAGCTGTTGAGATATTTCACTAAAGGTCAACCTCACTGGGGCACCAGAGGTAAGGTGAGAGGACCACACAGTAGCATTTATCCTCTGGGTCATGAATGTCTGTACAGAATTTCATGACAAGCATTAAAACAGTGGTTAAGAAATTTTAGTTAAAACCAAAGTGCTGGACCATCCAACACACCGCCATGCCTAGATTCATGCCTTAAGCAAAGAATTTAGCCTTGTGTCATGTGAAAACCCATCTTGCTTTCTAATCCATCTTTAAGAAAACAAACCCTTCCAGCCTCAGCCTTGCAGCCCTTGATAAATACTCTAAATGTATCCTCCACGATCACAGATAAAAGCTGGTTTATTTTCTATGGTTGCCCTCTACGATGTCTATCAGTCTGTGGAGTCTAATTTAAAAGCTCAAGAACTGGGTACTCAATATTATTGCCAACTCTCTCCATCTTTGACGTCTTATCTGACCTCCCCTTGCACAGCTTAGTCACACAAGCAATTCATACACACGCTCTAATCCCTCAGGGAAATGTGTGTGCATCCACCTGAAAACACATGATGGAAAGAAAATAGTACCATCTAAAATATCAGTAACTCCTTCAAACTTGTCAGTTTCTCCCTGCTCGGCTTTTGATGTTAAAAGACATTTTAAAAAATTATGTAATCACATGCTGGTCCCAGATGTAAATTCAGTCTTACAGACAAATACAGATAAAGACACGCAGTGTCACACTATACGAAGGCGCAGCACACACTCCCACATTTTAATTAGCGGCACTTTATTGCAGAAAGCAGTAAACCGTGGGTTAATTAATCTCTACAGTCTGTGTTTCTGCTGCCAAACCACCTCAGGGAGGGGCCCAGGTTGGTCTCGACTTTGTTGAGTCAATCTGCTGAGAAACAGAAAACAATAAAGTTGAAAATCTTGAGAGGTGACAAGGGAAAGGTCATCATTTTAATGTGCTGTTGAAGGCATTTTCTCACGCAGTTCACTGATGGGCAATTGCCGCACGATGAATGTGGAACGCCAACTATTTCTGCCAGTATGTGGTTGTGTGTTGAGTTCAGCTTCTCATTACAAATCCTCTCATGACTGTATGCAATTTGTGGCTTTGCTCTGTAGCCTTTTGTCAGCAGGCAGGCCAAGCACCATCTCTCTCTCTCTCTCTCTCTCTCTCTCTCTCTCTCTCTCTCTCTCTCTCTCTGTCTCCCTCATTCTCCATCACCCCTCCTGGGTGTGTCTCTGTCAATCGCTCTGCCATTTTTAGGGACACAAACCCAAATTATCATAACTAGCCAAAAACCCTGCTATTGTCTGCTTCCTGTGCACATGACGTCAGCACTGGCGGTTCAGGGATAGGATGACTGGGCTCTCTGTGCACGTCAGAGCCACTTGGAATAGCAGAATAGAGAAGGGAAATTCAGGAATGCAGATTCAGAGCGTGAACCCACAAAGGTACTTCTAATCCTCCTGGCGTCTCTGCAGTAAAGGGCAAATGGCTGATCAGATTGCTGAAATCGAGGCTAGACATCCTGCAGTAATAAACCTGCCTGTGAGTGGGAGTAGATTGCTGAGACAATCAGATGCTGGTCTAATTTCACAAGCAAAACAGCGGCTGATTTGTCTTCATCATGGCCAGTTGTAAACATCTGTATTAGCCTGGATGACTGCTTTATTTGCTAGATATGTAGGCCAGTGCAAAGGAGATGATGCTGCCCAGTGCCCCCACTGTTAAGTATTCAAGCAGATGCACACACTGGCAGGTACCACAAAACTAATCCTTTTAAGTGTGGATCTGAACAGCAGGGTCACAGCAGGTCTCGTGCCCCTGTTGTGGGTGCTGTTCTCACTTCTGCCATTCATTTCCTACTCCGGGCAACACCTTTCTGCACCTTCTCTGTGACTCTTGGTTCCATCCAAATACCCCACCTCATTTTTCTGTGTTGGGGACTCCCAATATATCTTTTGATTATCAACTGCTCACCTCGATGTCGGTTTAAAGACTGTTTCTGAACATTTGCATTTTGCTCCGTTGCTCACACTAGCATGTATGTGCAGCACTAGCACAGTAGATAAATTTATTTCGCCACAATGTAAACATCTCAAATCATTCTTGCAACATCACGTCTCCATCGAGGCAATGTATGTTCAGTTTCACTCAGTTTTCCCCAGTGGTGGAAAGTAACTAAGTACATTTACTCAAGTACTGCAATTATGTACAATTTTTGAGGTATCTCTATAACTTTAGTTACTTTTCAGAACCAATACAGAAATTACAGTATAATCATAAGATTTTATTGATCTCAGGTGGAAGATTCACAAGCTACTCAGCAGTCTAAAGTGTATGCATATAAGTTCTTTAAAAGTAGCTCCCCCCTTACCAGCTGCAACATTAAATAATGCATCAGTATTTATAATTCAATAATATGATATACATTAATGTGAATGTGCCATTCTGCATAACAAGTACTTTTACTTTTACTATGTTTTGATGCTAAAATTTTGTACCTTTTAATTAAGTATCATTTTAAATGTAAGACTTTTACTTGAAACGGTATTTTTACACTGTGGTGTTGCTAGGTGTGATCAGTTTCAGCAAAGTGATGTTTACTTCTCAGATTATTTCATTTGAATATTTTTTATAAGTATTTTACAAGCAGAGAGCAAACACTGAAGAAAGGCCAGACAAATGTCATTTTCCCTTTCTTACCAAGGATTTCTTACTATTGATTATCTTATGTTATTTTGTTGGAGGTCTTAATACATTTCTACCTCCTTTTTTTTTTTTTTTTTTTCAGAGTCCACTGTAAATGTGCTCCATGAAGGAATCGGCTGCAAATCCTTTCAAGCCTACAGAAAGTGAGTATTTTGGTGTAGTATTCCTGTGATAATTCCCCCACACACTTTCACTCCCCTTTTTGTCTCATCCTAATGTGTGTCTCATCATTTCTCCAAGTTTCTCTGGTATTTCACCCATGATTGCAGCTTGTCAATGGATTAATGTCTAGCAGGGACATAACAGCTACTGTAAATTATCGTACAACACTGACAGTTATAAGATAAAGCTTTCAGTTGCTGCTGGTGTGTTGTGACTTGCAGGAGATGGGCCTGTCTGCTCTCACCTATGCCTCAATGCTGTCAGGATACAGCAGATCACCAAGTGCAAAAACGCTCCAGACAGAAAGTCTTGCTGTCTAAGAGAAACTGCACTGAGACTGAACAACAGATTGTCGATGACTGAGTGGCAAAATTGTTGTCTGCAGTTGAAAGAGCTCAGGTCATGTCATTTGACGTACTGAACAGACTTAAAGCTCCTCAGACAGTATGGATGTTTTGTTTTTGCCAGCTTGGAGTCTACGCCTTCAAAGAGTGACTCATTCCTCAGGCTGCAGTACTGTTTGACTTGCAGGGCAACATGAGAGCAAAGAGACAGCGTTAACAAAGGAGACAGACTTTAAGACTGCCAGAGGGAAGCTGAAGAGAAAAGCATTGTAAATGACCAATTTGCTCCATCTGAGTATAGTGAGACAGTTTGTGATAATGATCTCAGATACCATTACAAATAGCAAGAAATCAGTCAAGCTGCTGTTTTATTTAAGTGTTTAGTGAAAGTACAACAAAATAGCCCTAACATTTTACCACTTTATTTTCCACAAAGATACATCTTTAAAACGGTGACAATGGCATTCATTTGAGTGAATCAAACTGACACAGTTGGGAGTTGTTGAGGAAAAATAGTGTTAAAATGCACTTGTGGTAGTAATGCTCTCTCTCACACACACACACACAACACACAAACACTCACAATTTTTCAGTCAGTGCTACAAAATCTCATTTCTAGCTCCTAGTTTGGTTTGCACCACCATTCACCTCAATGCTAGAATTAATTTTCAACATTACTGTACATACAAGGTTTCCTCTCGAACAGGAAGCAGCTTCAGGCAGCCGGCTGAATAACTGGTCCTCACATCCGCCGAGCAACACCAGGCTTCTTTCTCAAGTGTTCTGCTTCAACATGTTTCTCCTCACTCACACACACACACACACACACTTCAGTCTCCTCACCATCACTTTGCCGCTGTAACATCCTCTTATTGAGGTTTCAGGAAATTCATTACTTTTTTAATACCAGGGACTAGATGGCACTCCCACTGTCGCAGCCTCCTTGTGTTCGGAGGGTTAGTCTGATTTGCCATCATTTCAAAACACAAATATATAAACAGTTTAGAAAATATGCACACAGGCAACAACAAAAAAAAAAAAAAAAAAAAATCTGAAGCATTTGTTTCCACAGTGCAGTTTTCTATTTTCCTCTCTTCCGCAGTGCAAAAAATGAAAATGAGGAAAAAACAACAACAAAATACAATAAATAGACTTCCTCTGTTATATATTTCTGTGTTTATGCATATACATATGTATATTTGTAATACTGGTTCTCTACATGAGCACACAGCTCTTGGCCCGGTCCTTCCTTATGGCCGGGGCTTGGTCCATTTGGTCAGTCCGACCTGGTAGGGGCAGCTGTGAAACTCGCTTCAGGCCTCTGCGGGAACTGCTGCGTTTTAGCTGTGGCTTGTGCGGCTGCCGCACTGACGCGAGGGTGGTGATGTGGAACACATCTCGAACGCTGTTCTCTGAAACTTTGGAGGTGCACTCTACATAGGCCACCGCCCCCATCTGTCGAGCTATCGTGCTCCCCTGCAACACAAAACAGGCGATGCAAGAGATTAACAAAGTAGATTTCTTTAATACAGCATCTTTTAAAAGAGAAATTAGTGCTGTACAGTATGAACAAAATGGGAAAAAGGAGGATACACAGCATTTTATGAGCAGTGCTACAAAAACATCTGCTTTAACGTCTTGAATTTTTCTTGAGCTTCTGCTCCTTTCAGTTCATTTTAGTGGCTTTGTGTTCTGATTTGTTTCAAATAGAGCTTCTGATCATGAGTTTCTTCTCTTGTATCCTCAGGATTTTTGTGGTTACATTAAAGCTACTGTGTGAGCGCTTCATAAAGAAATGGAAATTTTACAATATGCATGCCATCCTTTGTTGTGCCTTAGCATAAGCAGTCACTTCATCTCAACAGGAGGAGACTAAAAGTCCCCTAAAGTAGCAGCAGCCCTGAGACAAAGATCTAAACCACTGACTGAATGTCAATGATCTAAACATGTCTGAAGACAAATGAAGCTCCTCCATCAGAGACATGAATAATGAATAAGGCTCTGACTCCTCAGTGGCAACAGAGCAACAAGGAGCAAGTCCACTGGACATGGTCTATGCAGCTATTTAAAGAGGAGAGACTATATTTTAACTCCTCCAGCACTAGAGCCTACCCCTGAGGAATGTTGCAACATGCCCAGCTAATTGAGGCTCTAAATTGTTTTCTTGAGATCAAATCGGAGTCAAATTTAATTTTCAAATCCCTTGCCCTCTCTCTTTGCTACAATACAGTGCAGCCATCTCTTTTATGATCAGACTTTAAACCCACGTTCACATAGGACCCACACATGAAAAGGTTGAGACAAAACTGCATTTCCCATGAGCCTTATATCGCACGGTAAGCAAGCAAAGTTTATTTATATAGCACCTTTCTAAACCTGCGTTACAAAGTGCTTTCCAGTAAAACATAAACAAATAATAATAATAATAATAAAGATACCTAAGACCAGATAAAACACATCTATACAGTAAAATAACAAGAAAAATACAGTCAAAACAAATACATCAATCAATAAAATTGTCGAAGGCCCGTGAATACAAATGCATTTTAAGAAGTGATTTAAAAACAGACAGGTTCGGAGCAGATCTAATCTCCCGTGGCAGACCATTCCACAGTATAGGAGCCCGAACTGAAAAAGCTCGGTCTCCCCAATGTTTCTGTCTGGACTTCGGCACTTCCAGGAACAACTGGTTCGAAGACCTAAGTGTCCTTTCTGGAGTATAAAAGATTAGTTAAAAGACGAGCTGCTGCATTTTGGACCAACTGTAGTCGGGACAATAAAGCTTGAGAAATGCCAGTATACAGTGCGTTACAATAATCTAGTCTAGTGCTAATAAAGGCATGAATTGCCTTTTCAAAATCACTAAAAGAAAGAAAGTGTTTAACCTTAGCCAAAAGTCTCAATTGAAAAAAAACACAGAGAGCTTTTCATCCCCAATGGATGAGGTTTAAATTTTTTTTTAAATAACTATATGTATATAGTTATAACTCACTATACCCTGAGCCACCTACAAGAAGCAATGAAGTTGTCCTCAGGTGGAACAGCCGAGGTAGAAGGTGTTGTGACGAAAGGGAACGCTTGATCTGAACTTGGGCAGATTAGTCTGGAAATGTCAGGAATTTGTCCAGTGGTAAGTTTCACTGGTGACTCCTAAGATGTGTTGGAATTCAAATTAAAAATTAACAACAGTATAGTAACGCATGTTATTGGCACCAAAATGTTTGTCGTGCATAGCTCTGGCAGCTGCTGTGACACACATTTTCTGCTGTTAGAGGCAAAAACAGTAGCTGTCCCAGACAAAAATAGCGACCGACAAGGAGAAAAACAATAGCTTAATGTAGGCCAGCCACAAATGGTCCCAGCTACTTTACATTAGCTCTGCAGTTTGCCACACCATCTTTTGTTGATGTATCTTATTTACATGAACTGTCTGTTTTTCAGTTGCTGTTTTTTGTTGGAGGCTGCATGCTTTTAGCCTCTGGTGAGCTCTGGAGCAGTGCGGGGAAAAAGGCTCCTTTGTTCTGAGAGCTTTTGTGTGGTGGTGAAAAAGCTCCTCCACTTTTTCTATGTCCAACATGGGAGAGCACAAAATGAACATGCTGAAAGCTGATTAAAATTCACAGATTTACAGAACAGTTCTCCCTCCCCTCCCTTTTCTCCACATTCCCTTGGCTTAGAGGTCATGGCGGCATGTGATAAAAGGGCTCAACTCATTTATCAGTGTCTGTTTTTCTATTCATCCTGCATTTTGAAAATCCCTAAATCTGCATGAATATTTCATTTCAGGGAAAAATGCATCCCTGGACATAAACTCCACTAACCGCCCTTGCCATAAGCGACCTCGCATCTCTTGTCAGCAAATTTTGGTTAAAATGCTAACACCAGCAACATGTCCCCAAGGGGTTTCACACAGCTCTTATTCTGCTGTGGTTGAATGTGTTGCATTACCCCCCTACTCACACCCTTCCTGTGGGACTTCACCAGACAGGCAGTGCCACTGCTGATCCAAGATGGGGGGGGAATCACATAATATTGCTAGCTTGCTTTCTAATTTCTTTCCATTCAGCCTTTCTTCTTTTCCAGGGCACCTCCCAAGTTCCTGTTTGATTTATTTATCCCACCTCTTTCTCCTCAGATATCCATCATGTGCCTGTTCTCACCTGCTCGTGGGTGACAGGGATGAGCCGCTGCTTGGAGAGTTCCCTTAGGGTGTTGACATCTGTCCTCATGTCCAGCTTGCAGCCCACCAGCACCACTTTGGCGTTGGGACAAAACTCCTGCGTCTCTCCTTGCCACTGAAGAACCGACAGAACAATGCATGGCTGGTTAATGCAGAGCTTCCTGAATTTCTCTCAGGATCAATAAAGTATGTTTATCTTAACTGGTGAGCTGAGGTACAGTGATGAGCTTTGGCTTCTCTGACACTGGATACAGTATCTGAGCTTGGGGAAAATGAATGCTCTCCTGATGAGACATTTGTTCAATTAAAGGGTCAAATGTCATATGTACATTCACCAGCCACTTTATTAGGTACACCTTTACAATTCTATGCAATTCAATGCAACTCTGACTCGACATCTGTGTTTATGAAGCTAAATGTTATATTTTGGTGAAATTGTCAAATGTATAAATTCAATTATATATACAGTATATTATTGAGGTCACAGTTAAACGTGGTGCCACACAGGGCTACATCTATGAGAGGATCAGAATATTAGGAACACCCCTGAATATAATGTAGTCCAGTACAACGCCAGCTTTAACTATGACCTCAATAATAAATAATTCTGTTGAAAATGTGGGTTTTTGACCATTTGATCCTTTTTATTTTAGTTATTTATTGTGAGCTTTGGTCAACTGGATGTTTTTAAAGTGCTATATAAATAAATTTGATTTACTGGACAAAATAAGCAATCTCAACTTTTTTTTTTTTACTTTCATATTTTTGGCACTGGAAAGGCTAAACAGACCAATTAATAAAAAAAAAAAATCTAGACAAAATAATTAGTTGAAGCCTATTAAACCAACCATCCAAAACCTAAATATACTGAATTTACTTTTACAAGACAAAGAAATTAGAGCAAAGGAATATTTGGCATTTTTGCTTTACAACTGACTGAAAATCAAAATAATTGATAACTTTCTGTAAAATTTTCTGTTGATTAATTGGCTAATCATGTCAACTAGCAGTGTTACTAAAGGCACATCTTCTCGTAAAGGAAAGCTCCAAGTAAAATCGTTACACAAGATTTAAAAAAAAAAAAAAAAAAAAAAGTTAAAATGGGCGGTTATTCATGGCAGGGTTCAGGTTTCTGCAGCACCTGAAATGAGTTATGCGTACCTCATGCAGCCCCTGCCAACAAATCTATTTCAGGTTCTGTACAGAAAAGGTTGAGCAGTCTTCTCTCTAAAATCACCCTGAGATTAAATGTCACTTCTGAAACTCAGCTGAATCAACACAGTCTCTCCTCCTTGCAATACAAATGCATGACGGCACCCGAATGCCCTGAAATGTTCCACATGCCGTGTGCAGAATGTCAGGAGGTCTATTCATCCTTCACTTTGAAAACAACCTTTGACCTTTAAGGCCCATCACTATTCTGCCAAGAACATCCAGTCAAAAGTTTTGATTGTTTAATCCTCTTTCCTCCCCCAGCTGTCAACCAGCAACCTTAGTGACCTTCTTGTTTCTAGAGCCTAATTTGGGACGGTGACTGTGCAAAAGGTTTTCCATGTGCTCCTGGGCTTCAGAAATTACCAGGGTGACAGCTTAGGGGTCTGGGGTCATGGAAGCCCCCTGCAAAGGGATTCATGGGAAAACCAAAAGCTTGACGGCAGTTCTGCTTCCCTCTGCTGACAGAGTGCACTGAGGCTTGTGAGATGTTTTGTGGGTTTAAAAAGGTGTCTTGGGGTAGATCTTAAGTCTACAAGGGCATTTTAGCAGGTCTCCTCAGACCACTAAACATGTCAGCAAGTCAGCCAGGAAACTGTCTTAGACCTGCAAGGATTATGGTTCAAAGGCAAACCCACACACACGGCTTTAAAATGGGAGAATACAAAAAAGGCACAGACCTGTTTTACACATGCACGTAAACATGCCCATTAAACTGGGTGTCACCTAAGGTATACTGCAGTATTTCACAATTCATGTGTGCATTCAACTGTAAAAACACAACCATGGCCGTAAACCTGGGCCAGCCAGTACCACACATTATCTACAAATGTTAACTCCCACCATCTGGCCAACTGTTCTGCATAAAACTCAATTTCAGAAGTCTACAGAAAGGCCATTTCTAGTACTTGAACAGGCTGTGCAACATCTCTTTAATATGGTCAGTTTGTGAGTCTGATATTCCTCTTGATCCCACTCAACAGGAAACCCTCTGATTCTTCACTCTGATCTTCTGCTCCTCATGAGGGTCAAGTAACCATGGATGAGATAAAGATTGGGTGGTGCTCTATTGTTGAGCCATGAAAATACCAGGTGTTGGCACAGAAATCGGAGTGGATAGAATATGCTGATCAGGAACGATGAATGGTTCTCTGGTGTCAGAGCAGAATGCTGATCCCAAGTGCTGAGAGAAAACAGGGAAAACCAAACAAACACTGACCTTCTTTATGACACTGTCCAAAGTCTCTGGGCGGCTGATGTCGAAGCAGATGAGAACCGCATCTGAATCAGGATACGCCAGTGGCCTCACGTTGTCGTAATAAGAGGAACCTGTGGACACACAATAACGTGGTATAAAATCACCCCTGAGAAATCCCCTTTGTGTTCTTGTGTTAACCTGATTTAACCCCACAGGATTCTCCATCCAAACCATATGGTTTATTCCATCAATTAGAGCCAAACTAGAAAGTGATTTAAAGGTCATGGGTAGCCCAGGGGCTGTGACATACACTTGGACATACTGAGGCTTGAATGCTCCTGCTCACACTCTGCAGATGCAAATGAGTCTTGATCTGAACAGTTGTGTGCACATAGCTCAGTATCTTCATCTCTTAGGCTTCCACACAGCTGTAGCCTCCCTTTATCACAGTGCTTCATGAGGAATGTTGAGAGGTTACTCAGAGATGCACGCATAGACCACACACACTCCCCAAAGTGAATTATAGTGGGTTGAGGACCAGAGGACTTGTGCACACTATCCATAATCTTCTTGAGACAACAGCGAATGCCAACGCAAAGGCTAAACTAAAGGTTGAACCCCTTAATTCTCTCAACTCTTCCCTCTTCCTGTCTCTCTTGCAAATGGTCCTTAATTTAAAAATTTCCTTGTTTTCCTGACAGTGTGACATTCACATGCACTCACCCACATCTACCCACTCTTGCTTTTCATTTCTGTACCTTGATCAAATTTGAAGGCAGAGCGGCGCCTCTGTACTTTCACGAGCCACTTGGTTACACAGCTTCTGCTCTCTTAACAGCTCTCATTAGGAGGCTTGTAAAAATATCTGGGCTCTCTGGGAAATCTGGCTGTGGGTGTTCTGTCCTGCTTCCCCTGGGAGCCGGTGCAGACCTGAACTCCTACATTTTGATAGCAAGAGAACCTTTCCAGCACACATTTATCCTTAACTCATTTTTGTTGACAATTTACCGCCACATAGAAAAGCTAGGAATTTTTTGAAGTATGCAAATCACATGCTGTAAATGGATGCAGCACAGGTATATATAAAATATCTCCAATATTACATTTAATTCCTTAAAGTCATACAAACTGATAATTGTAGAATTTGAATTAGTAATTATAGAATATGAATTACCTCTGCACTTGAAGCTATTGTGCTTCATACCAGAACAGACACTACATGCCTTTATCTGACAGGGTAAATGTCTACGTGGTGCCTGTAGCACCACGTAGCTTTGTTTTAGCTTTGCTATGTTCTCTTTGTTAATGAGGGACTGAGTCTAAGAGTCTATGACAATAGCTACACGCGACCCATAGCCCCCGTCATTCAGCTGGGTGTCCTGTGGTGACCTGCTCCCTCCCGACAGAGCAATGCCACAGGCTGCACATTCAAGATCGATGATTTTTCTGTCTCCAAGTGAGTGAAACCATGTCCATTCATTTTTTCCTCCAAAATGTGCTTTGTCATAAAGGTCTAACAAACATCGTCAATACCCATACTACATTTAAAGAGTCTTTATAAAATGTTTTTAAATGTGAACTGGCTTGCAGACTTCTTCTCTCCTTTTATAGTGGCATTAATACCACTGCCAATCTGCATTACCACCCTCTGCAGCCAGCAGAAATACATAGCCCTTTGTCATGGCGAATATCTCAGATCGTGTGTAGCAGTGAGAACCAGATATTTTGTTCCACCCCAGTTCATTCTAATGACATTTGCTCACCAGAAATATTAAGCCTTCTGTGATTTGTGGCCTATAGAGTATGTGTATTAAACAAGTCTGACTCTCTGTACACGGGACGCGCATACATACAACGTACTGATACAACTCTTAAAAGGCAGATTTTTACTGGACCTAATGTCTCACATTGTGGTTACACAGATTCATTGTTTTAACAGCAGATCTAGTTGTAATGACAGGTTATGGATGGAACAACATGTTTCTGGACCCCTGTGGGCTTGTGTATTTTTATGCTTACAGGATATTAAGAGGAATTTATTGTCCCTTCATCTTATTAACACAAGACAGCTATTGTTTTGACCTGCTGGGAGAGCAGGACTAACACACACACACACACACACACACACACACACACACACACACTCTCTCTCTCTCTCAACAAAGCCCAATCACATGGATGCCAAGTCCAGCAAAGCACACATTGTACAACAATGAGCTCTGATTGGTAGTGGTCACACATGAACTGCTGCAGCTGCTGAAGTTGTTCTTTAGTATTTATCACAGTGCAGCAGACCTGTACTGATGTTAGAACTGAATAAGAAAAGAGCCAGAGTATGTGGAGGTTGGGGGGGGGAGGTCAGAAAAGACTTGATGATGCTGCAAGGACAAGGTGGCAGATGCATGTGATCAGAGAAGCAACTGGGGAATTAATGCAGAATCCACATGATGAGAAAGAGATTTAAGATGAAGGAAAGTTGAGTCATGATGCTTGTTCAACTTAAGATGCAATTAGTGGCTGGAATGAGGCAGTCTGGATCAATTTGTCAATCCCAAAGATCTAAATGATTGACAGGTCACAGTCATGACAGGCCTCAACACGGCACAGCGCACTCCTGCTTGGATCGACAGGGAAGCTACCTCAGCACTTTTGCAAAGTCAAGAAGAAGTCCTCTGAGGCAGAGAGGAGGAGAAAAAGCGGTGTTTAAAAACAAGGCAAACAGGCACAAATAAAATCCAATCACCACAATGATCAGGAACATGAGGAGGACAGGAAGAGTTTCCTCCTGATTGTAAATTACATCACCTCTGCCACATGAAATGCACTCGCCACCCCTACCAGTGAAGACACTGGAAGGAATGGGGGAGAGGGGGTGTTTGGGTAGCTAATGAAAGCACTGGACTCTGCAGTACAAATCAAATAAAGAGGTATGAGAATTCTGGCTTGGCGATTGGTGGAGCTGGCCTGTGCACACTGACTGTGAGGTGGAACAAAAGGTCAGCCGAATTTCAGACAGAGGCAGAAGGAGATGGATGGGCCAGAGGGTGAAAGAGGGGAGCACAGCCTGGCAGGAAACACTAAAACCCACCACGTCCATCAAGGAACGGGACATTGCCACACAGTGCCAAGGACAGGCATAAAACACCCCTCACAAAACCTCCTCCAGCATTAGCCTGAATTCCTCTTGCAGTGGAAAGTGGATTTCTGTCTATATTTCCACAGGGCTAATTAGTGCTAAGCCACGCTGCAGTGCTATGCAGAAGGCTCTGCCGAGCAGAAGTGACAGATCTGGGAGGAAAGTGTTCCTCGCCAGCCGTCAGTCGAGCTTCATCAAAGGCCAGAAATATCCCAGAGGATGTTAAGGTGGACAGGTACTTAGTGGAGCGCTAATGTACAGTAATAAGGCTTGAGGGTTTGTGGTATGACTTCATTTAAGTCTCCTGACACTCTCCCAGAAGGACAATCTGTCTGAAACTTGACAGCTCGCTTTCTGCTCTTTCAAACCCTCTTCTGTGGGAATTTCTGTTTTATGAGGGCAAACGATAAAATAAACTTAACAACAAGGCACCAAAGTTGCAGTTTGATGGTGAAGATTCTTCAGGAAACCCGTGAAATTGAATGTGCATCAGCATCTAACAAAGCCTTGTAGTTTTCAGTGCATTAACACCACAGCAGGATTTCTTCTGTTTGTTGCATCCTCATGGCATACGCAGCTAGAAAGCAAACCATTATGAGTGAGAGGAAAGAATAGTCTTTGCCTCGAGGCGCTCTGATGTGTCTATGCACATATGGCAGGGAGTCAAAAACAACTAACAGCATCATTAGGCACTCTGAAAAACACCCAGACACAAAAAAAGGCAGGATACAAGAAACCAAATCACCAAATAAATGAAAACAGTGTGATTAAGTTAGTCACAACGTTAGAAACAAAACACATTCAGCACCATATACAGTTTTTTTTTTATTTTCCTGCAGCTGTTTTTCTCTTGAAATCTACCTTCAAAGCAAAGGCAAAACATTTCATTTTGTGGTGGCCGAGTATCATAGCAACCTGGAGGGATGCAAATGGCTTCATTGTGAAGCTCTGAAAGGAAGGAAGGAGGACGAGAGCAAGGAGAGCGAGGGGATCGCGGAGGCTAATGACTCCAGTGCACTGCCGATTAAAGGAGAGAGGAAGAGGGTTGGAGCACCATCCTTATAAGAGATTGAGCAAACTTCATAGCTGAAGGTGTGATCTTTGTGTCAACTGTTGTGGCTCATCTTCAATTAAGGTTGTGCTCAAACAGAGATAAACAGAAACTGGTGCCAGGAGGAGGTGGAGTTACTTTGGCCCAGAGCACCATTCCACTGTCTAACACAGCATGTGTGTTTAAGCCTGCACAAAACCTTCAAGCCTTCATTCCCATATCCAGGATTCAATACAGTCTGCACATTTTGTGCCACTATTTCATTGGCAGAAATTACAAAACTACACTTCAATATATATGATTTTCATGCCGCTGCAGGAAACCTTTGGTTTTCATTCATTTCATACAATATCAAAAACATTTAGGGGATATTTACAAAGCATGTCACAAATTACTGTCAGGCACGGAATATATTGCAGCACCCCACTTTTTTATTTAGCAGTGTATTTACTAACACTGATGATGCAAATGAACGCAGCCACAGCTGTTTTAATTTGATTACACCTTCGGATCTCCTGCCTGAAGGCTGTTGCGCCATGGGGACCGGGAGGAAGCATGAGTGTAAAGTGTAAATTTACAAGGACTGAACAATAATATAGTTAAAGAAATCAACAAACATTTCAGAACTTCAGTCACATCTCCTGCCAGTCAAACCATCTTTTGTTTCAGTCAGTAACTGAAAGCCTGTAAAAGGCCCTCATATTCTCCCCTGGTGAGTGATGTGATTTACAAATAGCCTTTCTCTCGTCAAACATGTTCTTAACTCAGGTGAGGTCTCAGATGACTAAAAGCTGCTGTGGTGAAAGCACCTGCTTTCTCCTGATGTTACATTTCAGCCACAGCTTCCTCTGTCACAGCGGTGGTAAATCAGGCACTGAGGATATCTGTATACATTTCCGTTCTCTCATTCCTGATTTTTGTGTCCCTGAATGAGAACGCCTTTAAAATACATATTGCATGAAACCCAACATGCATTTCTTTTGTGTGTCTGTAGCAAAACTGCACTGTGACTCCTCAGTAAATATGAACACAAGCAATTTCACTGTTTAGCACCAGAAAATGAGCTGCAAAGCCTTAGTAAATTCCCCCCTTAGACTCTTAAGTCTGGTTTGTTATGCAATCAATAGCAGTGAAGAAAGTCTGAATTAATTCACTTCACCATTATATTGTCATTGTGCGGTAACATAGTTTAAGACCGATTTGCAATAACTCATTTGATGAGACTATAGTACTAAATTGCTGGAGTAACCCGTTAAAATCTGCAAAAACAATCAAAATTACTGGTATTGGCCTTGCTAGTCATAGTGGAAGCCACTCATTTTTTATTTATTTGTGGTTTATTCTGAATCTGTCATGTAAATGTTTCTAATGTTAAGTGTAAGATCCATATCTGAAATGTTGAACCTGGGAGGCAAGATTGAAACTTTCAGTTTACGCAAACACATATGCAATATGCAAAAGGAACAGACGCATTAAAAAAAAATAATTTACGGCTTTGATGAAGTCAACACATGCAAACCTCCACAACCTTAAATAAGTAGGCTGCAAGTGATAAATCCACAGAAGGAAATCATTAAAAAGCTTGTAAAGAAGCAGCCTCATCTGGGTTGCACTAAACTGGGGCCTATATCTTTGGTTGCCTATTGAGTCATATAGGCTACAAGTGTCCAGTATACTGTATATACCACACATACATGCACACACAAAAGCTTCTGATCTGTAATAGCGATAGCTGTGTTAAGTTTTCAAAGGCATTAGCACACAGCCAAGACAGTGGAGGTGGCACTGGGTTAAATGGCCATTAACCTTCCATGTTTGCAGCCTTCACACAAGGGATATTGATCAAAGCCCCAAGACATTCCCTCTGGAGGAAGTGCTGCATTTGAAGGGCATCGAGCACCTTCCACGGATCTGCTCTGAGCTCTGATGTCGAAGAGTTAATGCCTCTGTCTGTCAGCGGGGCAGGCCACGGTACTGACAGCACAGGCAACAGACAGAACAGCCGTTTGCCCCGCTTGAAAGCAAGGTAGGCTAAGGTGTTGCGTTGGTAAGGGGCGTGTTATGTATCATGTACCAGAGAGAGAATGAACTACCATCCAGGAGGGCCAGTTGAAGGAATAGATTTTTTGTTTAGAGCTTAGTAGATGCAAAAACACAGACCAGTCATTTGTAATAGTCACAGACAGGGTTGTGCAACTATCACTGCAGCAGCTGTTTCATCTTTGATCATGAGGATGTCATGGTAAAATAAAACGGAACATTCGAGTTACAGTGTGATCCAGAAAGTATGCGTGCTTGCATGTACACGATTGGCTGACAGTACCTTGCCAGGTAACAATGAAAAATTTGAAAAACTTTTTCGCCACACAACATAGTATCACTCTGGAAACCTCCTCCTTGATACCTCTGACCCCCTCCCGCTGTGTCAGCCCACTTCTCGCATTCAGATGAATGAGAACAGTTGCATCTCAACACCCAGAGTGAAAGTCTGTCTGAACACAGACTTTCCGTCTGTCTCCTCCCTGCCCAAGGGTTATGGAGATGGAGCAGTGCATGCGCTTTCAGTTTGTCTTCACCCACAGCCCTTCTTTTATAATCACACACACACACACACACACACACACACACACTTTACTGAGAAATACAACCCCGAATCAGAAAAAGGTGAGGCAGTGTGTAAAATCTAAATTAAAGCTGAAAGTGATTTGTAAATCAAACGCTTTACTGTCCCAACTGTTTCTGGAATGTGTTGCAGGTATCAGAATCAAAGTGAGTTATTTTGAGCAAAGAATAAACTTGATGAGGTATCACATCAAATAATATGCTGCTGTATTGTTTTGAATGAATACAGGACACAAGATGATTTACAAAATCACTATTTGTCTTCATTTTGATTTTACGTACTGTCCCAACTTTTTTCAAGGTTCTTCTCCTGTTGTTTGATCTGTATCTATCCAAGGCTCTGTTTTGCATTTAAAGATCACTGTTTCTTTTACAACTCTCTCTTACTGATCTACAGATGAGTGACAAGTTAAAGGAATAACCTGAATAAATGATTGGATAAATGATTGGAAGTTAAGTAGCTATGAAAGACTGCTAGCTGTGTGCAGGGCGGATGTGCAGAGCCTGGTTTTAATCACTTTCTGTGTTTTAAGCTCTGCCTTTTCATACCAGAAGTGCTGAATCTCAACACAGCAGCACCAGCAGCAGATTGTTTGACTAACCAAATAACAGTTTAAAAGAAAAAAAAAACAGAAGAGCAAGACAAAGAAGACCAGATGCTGCCTTCAGGATTATTTGCTTTTTGCACAACCTCTTTCACACCTCAAACCAATCAATGTTGGACCCCAGCTGGTTCCGATATCCCCAACACAGACTGCAAGTCTTTTTGCTTTATTTGTTTTTGTCTGGTTGCAGAGCTAGAACATATAAAAGCTAAAAGGATCTCAGAGGGGCAGAAGGCATTTTTAAAAGGATGTAGGCTGGTTGGAATATCCAGTGTCACTGCTCAAAAGTTAAACAGATTGAATAAAAGGTCTTCAGGGCTCTATTTGGTCTGTTATATTTACACACTGTGACATACACAACATTAAATTATATTATCACAGCCCACACTAGGAACTATTTTCATGGGGGCTCTTTCTTCAATGGAACATAACTGATGTGGACTTTTGTTGTCCCAAAAAGCAAACTACATTCCCTTGCATTGTACCAGTGAACTTTCAGAGACTGATATCTCAAACTGAAGCCATCTAGATGGCAAGATACAACTGGAGAAGTCTAAACTTTTAAAAAATATGAGGGAAAATGGTTCACCTTTGTGAAGCCCCAGGAAAAAAGACACAGGCCTATGGTCAAACACAAATTCCTGTCCAGTAAAACTAGACATATCATGCTGAGTAAAAAAAGTAGGCCTGCTATCTGTTGCCTTATACTTTATTTATTTCAGCGATTAGGCAAGTCCCATACGTGCAGTAATGCTGCAGATATTGCATTTAAGGAGCAAAACTGAAAAGTCCCTGTAGTAAACCATCCAACAAGGCTGAAAAAGGATTAGCATTCTCAAGAGGAAATGATATTTGGAGTTCTGTTGAAAATATAAATGAACCGCCAGTTTTTGATGGTGCTGAAATCATCCTGAGCACAGCTCTGTCAAAACCATAGACCGTATAAATTATGGTCGACATGACAGTTACCTGAAGCAAAGCCACTGCAAGTAGATTGCCCCCCTAGTGGCTTTGGTTGCAGTTTACACCATGACACCATCAATTCTGCTCTGAAAAGCTCCCCACCCTCAAAGACTACTGTCACATTATACACACACACACACACACACACACACACACACACACACAGTATTCAGATCCAACTCATTATATTCCTTTTCACCTGTAAAACAGCAGAGATCACCGACTTTATTTCTACTCCTACACATTTTTCAATTTCATACACTCTCCTTTCGAAACTTGTTATCCCGCTTGAGGATTTTCATTAAAACTTGTAATAACCCTGACTGCAGCTTCTCTATTCACCCTGTCTGTATGATATGAAAAAAGCAGCGAGAATATTCAGGCAGTAGCTACACAGGCATATGAAAGAAAAACCTGTGAGTGGAAAAGGACACCAGCCACTCCATCAGCTCCACTTCCATCCATACACAAGCCTATCATGGTGCTATCTATCCCCCAGCCCGCTCTGCAACCCCCCAGGGAGCCCGCCAGCAAGACATGGCATTACATGGAGTGCAATTTCACTTCCACAAAAGCAGCAGCAGCAAGAAAGAGAGCACTGGATCTTGTTTATAAATAAAGTCATCCATAAATGATGGGATCTGCTGAGTGTGTGTGAGCGAGGTGCAGGTGGAGGCTGAAGGATGGAGGTAAAAGATGACCTCTCCTCCCTCTATGCCTTTACACTCAGATGGGTCACAGACTGATGCTGAAAGAGTTTGAAAAGGGCCACAGGGGACTGAGTGTCAGTGTCACAGTTTCAGCTGGATCTTCATTATTCTCTTGCCTTTTCTTTGACTCCAACTCCCCTGTGGTTACAGATCCAGCCACCTCTTCTTGCCCTGCTGTAACCCCAGTGTTCCTGCCACTCTCATCACCTAACCTCACCACTCATTCACCTGTTCCCACTTCCACAGTAGCTCTTTTAACACATTCTCTCACCAATTTTCAGATAGTCTATTGTGCATCTGCCGTAACTTTCCAGCCTGCCTAATCTCAGCCTGTTTGACCACCTGCCTAGCCCATTTGGGATAAGTTTGCCTTCCTTTGCTTGTTTGCCAGGTTCTAACCTCTGCTCTGTATTCATGCTTTGAATAAACCTGAGCTGCCCTTTCATCTGTTTGTATTTGAGTCCTGCCTTTTTGCTTCTATTGTGCATTTACTGAGCCATTACAGCTAGGTTTGGGAGTAGCCAGCAACTAGTCCGTGTGGCAGCTTGCGGTGGGCTGATCAAAGCTGGCCCTGTAGTGGGTTCTATTGCACTCAGCTGAAGGAGGGAACCAGGAGAAAACAGACAGAGCCACAGTCCCCTGGGTGGATTTCCTGCCTGCCTGGTTGACTGAGGTATTCACTGCTGCCGAACAGGAATACATGCCTGGTTTAGAGTCTGGGTGGATTAGTTTGTGTTTCTTATTTTGTAGAAGGCAATTTGCCAAGCACATGAATAGTGTCGGGGAAACAGGGTTAATGGTATTATTGCGTTAGAAACCAAACTACTGCGTTACTTACAGTAGTGACCGTTAACAAGTATGTTTCCCAGAAGAACCAAGTTAAACATTTTCAAATGTATCATTTTATAATTTTCATGTATTTATTAAGTTAGAATTAAGGTGCTGTTATTTGACCATCTATCAGGGAGAATGATTTTGTCCCAGCTCATTGGCCTATGAGCAGAGCTGGATGCTTTGCAACAACTTCTCCAACCTATAAAATCCATATAGTCATTTGTCCCTTCCCCCTCATCCAACCCATAAATTGTACTCCTACAGTAGCAGGAGTAATTGCAACAATTCCCCCAACATTAACAACAACATACATTGCGCTACCAAGCTTTACAAACCTTGGTCATCATGGAAACAGCCATAAACACAATGGCTATGGCAGGCTAGCTAACACTATCATCTTGGAAACTGTCAAATGTATCACGTTACGATTATGAAACCGTCATGGTTTCATTACATTTTGCCACACAAACTACTTGGTTAGGTTTAAGGCACAAAAACTACTTCATCATCATGTTTAGGAGCAAAACATGATGATGAAGAACAAAAACTTGTGAAAAACACAAGCCACACACGCTGGAATTGAACATTGAGTGAAAGTCCTGTGTTGTGCGTACCTAGCCACCCGCTCTAATGTCGTCCTAATGCAGACTTTGTACATCTACAGTATATAATACGTCATATTACTTGCTCCTTTCCTTGTGTCATAATAATGAATATGGTCACTAGATGTCACCAATCTATAACACATAACAGATCCATTTAGGATCAATAACCTCCTACTGCATAAATGAACTCCTCTGTAGCGTGTCCCCCCCGGTAAATGAAGACAAAAGGTTGCACAATTAAAGCATGCTTCCTCCTAATACAATTGAAAATAAGTGTATAAAATCCCCAACAGGAGTGTATATGTAGATGTGTGTTTAGCATGTGACACAGTTGGCATTTGTGTGTCTGCTTCCCCAAGGTCCAGAGTTGCTCAGGTCCCAAGGGTACCACCAATAAGCCTTATTCACAACACAAAGCCTGCTGGGGTGGGGTGATGGGTGTGAGTGGGAAAAGCACAGATGTACACTTGTCCTTCTGTCTACTCCTTCTGTCCCCTTTCCCAGTTTTCAATCTAGTGAACACTTGCTGCTCTCAAAACATGCTCTTAGGCCCCTATTTCTTTGCCTATCGGTTGATGCAGCTGCTGCTATTTCCAGCCTCTTTGTGCCCCAGCTCCACCCCAGCACCCCTCATCAGCCCCCATTACACCTCTGGCCAGCTGAGAAACAGTAGAAGGGGTTACAGGGTCAGAGCTTTTGTGATTCCCATTCACTCAAACACACTGATGCACAAACACATGTATACATGCACTCACAGGTATCCAACATTTTTTTTTTGTATCCATCTGTCTTTCACTTTTATACAAAGCTTGTAATTGCAGGATGTCAATATACTGAATCAGGCAGCTAAAGTACAGCAAAAGGTGCCTGTGGAGTTTCTTGTAAACAAACGAACATTACTTGTATTACTTGCATCCTTGAGGTCTGAATGCATTTCCTTCCTCACAGTGAAAAACATTTTTTTTATATTATATCTCAGTGTTTACCAACTAGCAGGCTACTGTGCACATCCTCTTTGCTTTGTGTATTACTGTCACTTAGTATGTACATTATGAATGAGCACTTGTGTGTTGTGTTTTCGTCCTTCTGTGCTTTAGTCAGTTATTTCATCTCATTTAAATTTTTCAATGAAATATTTTTTTAAGAATAGATCACATGTATTGTTTAAAAAAAGGTAAATACTGGAAGAAAATAAATGGTATTGCTCTCAAATGAATATTGGTGGAATGAATAAAAATAAACAGTAACAATGTCAGTATTGTGCATTCCTATTATTCATATCAATGTATCTAATATCTGCCTTTTTGTATTTCTGCCACCTTTCATGCTCGGCAACAAAACACATCTTTATTTGATCCTTTATCCTCTATAATAAATTCTCACCCTGTTAGCAGCACAGTATGTAGCAAGTCTCAATACAAGCCTGGAGTCAGTGTAGGCCCATCAAAAACCTTACAATAAGTGCTCCTTTTCTTTACAAGGTACCAAAAGACTGCTTTAAACCTTCGCTCCCTAATAATGTAGCACTTACTGTAGATTTTCCCAGCAGCATATTAATTAACTAAGTAAAATCAGCCTATCAGCAGCATAATCTGATATACATGTTTGCCTGGTGCTCAGCATTAATCTGACAGTACATGGGTTGGTTCTCAGCTCACAGCTGTACCTGTGGTCACATTTCCAGGCCCCACGGACAGAGATAAGAGACAGAAGGAGTGGGGAGTCATATGCTCTGAGGCCTCCCACAAGTGTCTGTTTACGAGTGGGTGGACATACGGTCTGCTCAGCACAGTTTACATACATGTAAAATCTGGCAGAACAGTGGTTATATGCCTGTGAGGTGCAGGTTGCATGTCTGTGTGTAGGTGTCTGTGCGTAGGTGTCTGTGCAAGTGAATGTTTCACTGTGTCACTGAGGAGAGCGGATATTCTGTGGTAATTACAGCCTGTGTGTTCCTGTCAGTACGGCTGACTGCCTTTCATGCAGCACCACCCCTGCTTAACACAGTCCCTGACTGCTGGTGACCTCACTGCAGCGCTCCAGTGCCTCGATCAACAAGCTATCAGAGATGGAAAAGAAATAGAGTAGGATAAATAAACAGCACAAAAAGAAGATAACTGACAAGTCCATTTGCAGAGAAGATACATTTTGCTCTCCCACACTAGTTTCCTTTGTCTTTTCATATGTAGCTACTGCACCTTATGGGCAGACATGCTCCAGGGATGGCGTACAGCTGCCTGCCTGCCTGCTTGGTCAAGAACCAACTCCTGGCTGTCCTCCACTTTCCATAATGCCACACAAAGCCACTCAGAGAATCAGGGTGTAATGAAGTGCAACACCACACAAGGAGATGATCATTATTCAACAAGTTTAGCACTGGAGACCATTTGCCAAGAGGAAAAGAAGAAAACAAAAATGCCACACAGAGGGGATTTGTTCTTGTAATGTCAAAATAACTACAAGTATTTATAGTCAGAGGTATTCATGCATCTGTATTTCTGTAGACACCATTTCAGTTATATGCATTCATGTGTGACAATGCAACACTAATGTTTGGTGAGCTGTAAAATACATTTTAGTTATTATTTATTAAGAAACTTGGACATGTAAGGTTCTCAACAATGGCCATTAAAGTAAAGCAGTGACCATTAAATTAAAGCAAAAGGTCACTACATTTACATTTTTTCTTATTTGGAGTTGGTACATCTTTATTTGCATTAGTGGGTGAATTCAGATAATTGGAATCAACGATTTTCTTCCCCACATTTTTACCCTAATTATTCTTGATCATAATCACTGTAAAGGTCCAGTCAATCGATCCAAGGTTATACAGTATGTGGTCTACTCACGTGTATAATTTACAATACAAGACAGCTCAACCACTTCACTATAGTCACCATTCATCATTTCATTTCTAATATGTAAAATGTCTTTGCAGGTTTAACCATTAACGGTAATCCCCGGGATTATCAAGTGCAGCCTGCCCAGGAAGCTATGACTCATCCCAAACCTGACACCAGGGGGATGGGAGTCATGGGGTTATAAGAATCTTGTCTGTGATTCTGTGTTGAGCTCATAAGGCTACAAAGCACAAAATGTAACCCCCTCTGGCCAAAAATATCCTCACAGGCATTCCAGTACCTGCCTACGGGAGATAGTTCTTGTGCTCACACTCGTAAGTAAAAATAAAAAGGGAAACTTCCTTTAAATTTGGAAAGTTGGTTCACAACTGCAGTACAAAATGATACACCTGGCATGCCTTTTAATGCTTTAAGAGGAGTCTACAGCCATGCCTGTGACTCGGTGAGGCTTTAATGAGGCACAGGTTTTGAGCTAAATGCTAACACTACCATGCTAACAATGCAACAAACTGGTATCAGAACCAGAATCAGCTTTATTGGCCAGGTGTGTTGGACACGAGCAAGTTAACTCTGGTACAGAGGCTCTCAATGTGTATGTACATATCCCCATGCAAGGCAACAGCAAGGGACAAGTAAACAATATACCAATATACCAGTATAAGGCTGTGTAGTATAACAACATAAACAGTATAAACAAGCAATAAACAATGCAATCAATACAAAATAAACAGTACGAGCAGGCAATAAACTATGCAACCAGACAAAGGAATGGTCAGGTATTGCACTGGGGGTTATTGTCCAGTCACACTGCCATGGGTTAACTGTTAATCAGAGTGACGGCTCGGGGAAAGAAACTGTCCTTGTGCCTGGTCATCTTGGTGCACAGTGACCTGTAACGCCGTTCAGAGGGGAGGAGTCCAAACAAATTGTGTCCTGGGTGTGAGGGGTGTGTCAATAGATCATTTTGAATACTAATAAAAATGCTAACAACATTCACTGAGCTATCATCCAAAATGTGACGATA
>NW_018127965.1:1452167-1457085 GCF_001952655.1 Monopterus albus
CTGAAAATGTATTTGTTTAATTAATAATTTGTTTAATTACTAAGACACAAACAGTTGTAATATTTCATCAAACCTGCACTATCTTCTGTTTACTCATTACCTGAAACTGTCATGTAGGTGCAAGGGAGTGCCTTCCAGCCTGATATGCATCATCAAGACAGGTTTTGTTTAGGCAGTTATTGCCCTGGGCTGATCAGTCAAAGAGTGGGAGCAAGTTTCAGGGGCTTTCAGCTTAGTGCATACATTCTGTGCACAGCAGCTGAAAGGGTGTCGTCATCCTCCCTTCAGGATGCTTACAAAAATAAACAAAAAGGTATATTTACAGTCTGTGGTTAAATACACAGCTGCGTTTCCAGCCAATAATTCTTTAACTGGAACTTGTTCAGAGGAAAGTAAAAGAAACCAAGATGTTGGTATTTAATCATCTAACCCTGAGTTTACAGCAGTGATTCAGAGAAACCCACTGTGAGAGCCAAGAGCAGATGTTATCTCTTATGATCAACATGCTCGCTACTCTGATCACATCAGGTCCGATAGCACTTTCTGAGCAACCTCCGGCTCAAGTGAGCAATAGGCTTGATTTCAGACGGGGGGTTTGATTTTATTCCTGCTCTACATTGCAGTTGTAGGTCACTCTATTAAAGATTAATCAAGTGGAAAGTGCTGAGGCCCACTGGATTCAGCCTGTTTTTACAGGCCTCTGGATGCCCTGCTGGTCCAGTGCACTGAGAATGTGGAGTTTAAAGAACACAAAGATACCAGCAAGGTTTGAAAAATCTATGTGAGAAGAGGGAGACAGACAGACTGTGATTCCAAGTGAGCACTGGGAGTGGTGTTACACACTGGCACTGCCTTGTTATTGTCTCACAAGTCAAAAACAAATCACACCTCTGACTGTATCACCATCAGACAGCTCTGAGCCACAAAAGACATTAATGACGTCCGTAACAAAGGAAGACTAAGAAGAAAATGCACTATAATTTTATTTAAGAGTGTCTCAAGAGTACTAATCACTGACATTTCAAACAAAGAAATATTTTCTGCTTTCTATATCTGACTGTGCAGCACAACAGTGCTTCAAACTGCAGCCAGCTCCTAAAAGCTTTTATATTTGTTGTTGTGAACACCCGGTGTCAAGCAGGTCTATTGCAGGAAAAATCCTGCGCCGCACAGCAAGTGATGCGTTTCATGTTCCCAGCGCTAGAAACAGCACTTTGTTTGGAAATAAATAGACAAAGGACTCTGTGGTTAGTTAGAACGGGAAGCCAACATCGCTGATCAGCCAAAGACGCTCAACAGAAACTCAAATTTCATCCACAGACCTTCTCAGGATAAAAGGAGATGGGCACGTGCTTCAAATGACAATTTCTGGGAAGTACAGTGCAAAATTTAAATCAGCGTGAATGATTGGTGGAAAGATTTCAGCTAAAGAAGAAAAACAAACAAGATTCTTGTGGCCTGCCTCTTCAAAGCACACTAGCATGACTAAACAGAATGTAAGAGTTCCAGTTTTCATGTAAGAATCAGTTCACGCATTAGAGAAGAGAAACCAAAAGAAATGTGAGTCTACTGCCATAGGAACTTTGGGGAAACCCAGTCTGGGGGTATTAGTCTGAGGCCAACACTGGAGAGAATCTTTCCCAGACACTCGTACCATACTGGGAGAAAAGGGAGAGCACTCTAATGCCTCAGGCTCTGTAAAAACCCAGACTGGCTGACTACCAATGAGGGTTGACAGTAATCACTAATGGCCCTTAGACAAGTTGTCACCGTGCCACATTGACATTTAGACCACTTAACAGCTTGGGTTGCTTTAAAAGTCATGCAGTGCTGAAATAGACGACGTCATTCACTCAGCAACATAGATGCAGATGTACAGTCGTTCTTCTCATCTGAATTCCTTTCGGTCACTAATTGATGTAATTCTCCAGATGGTCCCGACTGAACGCAGGGCAGAATACAAAGCACCGCTGAGAGTTGCCCTCTGGTGCCCAGAAGCTATAAGACCTCCATGTTTTTGTTTAATGCTTCTTAAAATACTCATTCGTTTAGGTAGTGCAACACAAACATACAGATTTTCACTCAGTAATGACCTCAATTAGACAAACAACTCACCCCTGTTCTCACCCATCCTGCAAGGACTAGACCATGTGGAAGAATTAATGAGACCAAACTATGGAACAGAACTAATGAGACAAAACTAATCGATGGTCGACTTCCATACTGCAGCAATGAACACTGGAAGTGTTTTTAATGACAATACAGATCTAACTACGCCAGAGGAACATGTATCAGACGAGACACAATTTGTTTAACTAGCCTTGCCTCACATAGCATTCAATAATGTTCCTTGTGAACAGAGCCAGACCACAGCAGGAAGACTTCACCAACGATTAAGAGCTAGACAATACTTTGTTAAAAGGCAGTAAACGCTGTTGTCAGGAAAAAAATAACTGTACATCTGGGGTGGAATGGGTTGTGGCTTCAGAGGAGCGAGTGGAGGACTGACTGTGGAAATGTCAGTTTGAAATTAAACTGTTCAATGGAATGTGGCGCAGTGAAATCCATTTGCAAGTCCTTCCAAAATAGCAGATACTGGAGGCTTTGTGATGTAGCTGTGGGTCATGCAGAGGCTGCTGGACGTGATTACTTTTATTAAAAGCAAAATGGAAATGAAGAGGAAAGCTCTAATGGCATCGCAACAACTATATGAGGTTCCTCCATTTTGGGTACTCTTGTTTTGTTCCCTTAAAGGTCAGCACTGCCAAAACAGCTTGCAAGTGATCCACAGGTCAGAGTTTACCAGGGATTAACTCCATATCAAAGAGCACTTACTTCACCTCTGCAAATACATCCACTGATAACAGCAATTCCTCTTAAATAAGCCGATTTCTGTGATGTATTATGATGGAAGGACTGAGTTCTCAGAGTCTGGGCAGTGAACTGCTGCCACTGCTAGGGTGATTACAAATAAAAACAGGTAGAACATAGAAGCTGAAGGAGGAGATGGGATGAAGCAATAAAAAACTAATCTGATTCCAAAAGAAGAACGATACGAGACGTGCTCTTTTCTCCAGATGAAAGCCTTTTACATCTAAGTGTGAGCCAATTATTTTTCTTGTTGAGAGAAAATATGAACATCTGTGTCTGTGTGAATCAGTGAATAATGGTACACTACACAAGGACCTCTGAACGCACACACACACACAAAGGCACACATGCTTACAAAACACACACACGTGCATTTGCACTGTGGGTCAGGTGACTTCATATTTGTTGTGAGGTGGGCAGCTCCTTGCTGAAGATTAAAGACTAACACTGCCAAAGGTGGTTTAGGGTTTTAGAGATGGACAGAAGCACAACATTCCCACTTCATCATTAGGCCCTTAAAGCCAAGAGATAAGGAACTCTTTGTTGTGGCCCCGAGCCCCAGCGGACATCCACCCCTGATTGACAGGCTCTAGCGGATTTAGCCTCTGGGTCGACATGAGGTCCAGGGAAAAAACAACATTCTTTCACTGACTGGCCATATAACATAAAAATACTCCCATAATCTCTCCCGGAAGATAGTTTTGGGTTTGGGAATGTTTATGTTAAATTCCATATCCAGTCCTCTGCCTGTCATTAGCCACATCACTGGTCAGATAGCTGGCAGGAGCCCCTGGCATGAGGTGATTATGATGCGATGCAGATCTCAGCGCAGAGCAGTGAATCCACCTTCGCTGACTTGACTGGGATGAAAGTAGAGCTTGGCTTTCTATGCAGTGCTAATGATGCTACTTCCTGTCTCGTAATCAAAAATACTTCCCCAGCAAAACACAGCATGTATGAAAACAGAGAAATTATCCTTCTGATCACACAAGACTGCTTACTGATTCTGTGTCCAAATGCAACTTGAAAAAGAACTAAAACAATATCAAAGCAAGCTGTCTAATCTTCTGAAGATGTGGCAAAAGGAGGAGCCTTCATCACATTAGCAGACATACAATATCTCAGATCCAGCCAATATCAGAACTTGTTGGTAAAGCAATACTTTGGCCTATGTCAGATGAAAATGTTTAAACATTTAGGACAATTACTGGTCCCTCTGGGAAAGTGCTGTCTGAATAACCCACGCCCCCACCCCTGTCTCAGACCCACAGTTCCCTGACCCCGGCCAGAGCATGGGAAGAGCGAGCCACCCACAGTGGACAGCACAGGAAGGAATGCAAACTCAAGACACAGAGAAACATGGCTGGCAAAGATAACAGTCATAAATAACAGATGTTCCAAGCTTAAAAAAAAGAAAGAAAGAAAGAAAACTAAAAGCAAAAGCCACCCATCTAAAGCCGGCTAGGTCAAAGTAATTTGTCATAGACATGACTGCTAGAAAAGTTGGGATAGGGGAGCTGGAGGCAGTCGTCCCATGGTCACAGCTCCCAGCCCACAGCAGGGTGGGAGTGAATTGATTTGATGTCATCCTTTAACACATGTACAGACAGAGATATGAAATTGTCTTACCTGACGTGTCCCACATATTCAACTCAATCCGATGCTTGTCTATCTCAAAACTGGCTGTGTAGTTTTCAAACACTGTGGGCACATAGTTCTGAAAAAAAAATAGATGCATTTTAGTTATGTAATTAAGAGGAACAAGATAAGCCTGTGTTTACATGGGCTTCAAAAGTGTAGAATGGTGAGAATGCCATCTGTAAAATGATGCACCTGGCAAATAAAATAATAGCAGACTCATTTCACAGCAAAGCTATAACTGTAAATCCTTTTGGGGATATAGTGATATTAAGACAGCCTTAAAGTTTTATGGGCAGCACTGCAGGCACGGTAAAAGTCCATTCAGACATTTCAACCCCGTCATTTTACAGGCGTTTATTACAGCTCCCTTTACACCAGTGTTTTTCCCTCCTGTTTTAACACAGAC
>NW_018127965.1:1457130-1460651 GCF_001952655.1 Monopterus albus
GGAGTTGTTCAGCTTTACATTTTAATGACAACGCACTTCAATATCTCCAGCCGCTGAAAAATAAAAAGACTAAGTTCAGACTTTTAACAGACAAACCTCTGGATAGCAGTCCTTGGCAAAAACATGCAGGAGTGCCGTTTTCCCACACTGCGTGTCCCCGACCACCACAATCTTACAGCGGCTGCCTAGACTGTCCATGGTTTGTCCGTCAGAGGCGTGTTCTTGACGCGGGGACGGATTGCATCCAGCATCCGATACGAGACTCAATGGAATCGAAGACTGGAAAGAAAACTGGGCAAATACATGCGCCAACCCGGTGCGCTTTATCCAGCTGCTCCTATCGGACGCGCAGCTCTCCGATCCCGCTGACAGACTGGTGTGACTGGTCGCCTACCAAAACCGCAGGCTGGACCCACACAGCCCTCCCTGGAAACTCTTTGATTAGTGGCCACGCCTTCATGTTCATGTCTGAGACGCATCACTCAAACACGGTAGGCTGCTCTTACGAGAAATAATGGGTCTGTGGGTCACATGGTTTTTAATGATTTTACATATGGCATTCTTATGATATCTCAATAATATTGATAAATACTTAAATCGGGACTCCAGAGTTCATGGAAACAATTGCGCATCTTCTCTTGTTACCTTTAGGTCTATGAAACTATGAATTATGTGCTACTATTATCATAATATAAACTTTTTGTAGGCTATTATATTCATATAAGAAACTTGTCAGTGGTTGGACTCAATTGTCTTGTTGAAAGCATAGTCCTGTTGTGTTTTTGTTAGTAAACCAATGTGATGAGGTAATTTACTCAAATCAGTTACTGCAGTAGGCTACTGGGAGGATTTCTTGTTCAAATTAGTGACTTCAACTCATGCAGCTCAGGCGTTTATTTATTCAGTAACAGATATACAGTGAAAAAATCACACTTCTGTTAGCTGCTGTGAGGTGATCATTTCATTAGCCTCCTGCAGCCCTGAATGCTGCAGGAGGGCAAATAGTTTTACCTTTCATTCCGCCTTTTAATCTGCTAGATGAATATAGGGGTATAAGCAGTATTTCTAGTTCAAGGGCAGAATATGTAAAATTAAAGTGTTTGTAAATTATAATATTCTGTGATCATTTTTTCTTAACGTTAATAAGTGTGTCTCTTTTATGCTAATAATCACTTAGTGTAAAGATCGATTTTCTTCATCATTGTTGGGAAAGCAACATAAGAACCGTACATTTCTCCTCTCGATTTAGAACCAGCAGAACCCGTCCGAATACAATAAATGCGGTATGCCTAGATGAAATAGTTACTGTAGAAGGGACTGGGCTGTTTTTATGGGTCTCATTAGCATCAAATGATGTGATATTCTTTGGATGTACCCCACAGAGGAGTTACTGGTTTTGTGAATGAGATAAGTGAATGATGCTGGACCACGTGCCAGGACAGCACTGTTGAGTCATCTTTTGCCCTCTGAAGACCGACACTCCCTCCTCCTGGACATAAATGGTGTTACAGCACATGTAAGAAGACTCCTTGTACTCTCGGTTCAGTCCAGATCCGTTATGGGATGGGAAATCATGAGTGGAAATGGCACAACGGGAAAAACGAACTCTAATAATTCCTCGGACTTGGAGTTTGAACTTTTGCTTTGATAAAAATCCCCGGACCTGTATGATGGAGAGCGGGAGTCATCCTGCAGACAACTTGTGATTTTATTGTTCAGCCTGAAATCCATGAGACCGATCGAGCCCGTGAGATCTAGGTAATCTGTGGAGCTGCTACCCTGCCATCCATTACGCACATATGTACGCACGGCTGTTCTTCACTGCACAGCGGCATGTGAGGACCTGAAGATAAATTGCAGCACATTAACAAAACAGCATAATCCCACAGAACAGTAAACAGCAGCCTGTTTACTGTCAGAAAATGTGGCCACCATATCCTGGCAGCAGCCCACAAATTTTGATCATGAATCAGAAACTCTTCAGATGGACATATGAATCATGCTGAGCTTGAAAATGCATTCATTGATCTAGACTGTGTAAAATCATGACTGGATTAAATAAAACCCACAAAGTCACAATTGATATTCAGATGGTGTCCTGGGCTCTTTGGGGCAGTGGTATAGGCTGGCAGCACAAATATTTTTATCTACAACATCTATGTTTGATATTTTGTCACTGGTGTGAAACTAAATGAATCTTCATGGTTTTGTGGTATATGTATCCATGGATGACTGTCTGACTGTGTATGAATTGTTTCTTTCTCCACAGTTGTCTGTGGCAGTATGTACAGGCTTCCTGGGTGCCTGGACTCCATATGCTGCCCTGGCCATGCGGGCTGCTTTCGGAGATGCCACATGGGTTCCTCCTGCTGCGTTGACCCTGGCCGCTGTGTTTCCCAAGTCTTCAACTATCTACAACCCTATGGTCTACCTGGTGTGTAAGTCCAACTTGTGCAAGTGTCTCTACAGATACACATCTATGTTACGACAGAGGATCTACATAGGATGTCCACAATCAAATCCAAATGAACACGTTGGATCCTCTTGACGGCGCAACAAGGCCATAAGCATCTACACAGGCTTCTCAAATGAACAGCATCTGCGCTGTACTGAGAATACAGTATTGTGTCATGTGACCACACCCCAGAGGACTACCTGTATCCTGACTGGATCCACCTGCATAAAGATGGCAATTAGCCAACTCTCAGCCAAACCACAGGATGATTTCCTCTGTAGGTAGCTGCCTACAACCTCCATCTTTAGTGAATAAAATAAGAAAGCAAAGGTGACAACAAAGACAAAAAGACCACAGAGACAACAAATGGCATTGGTCTGTGTCCAAGGAAACATCAGTGAGGACAGTATTTTAAAAAGTCACAAAGCACAGACAAAATAAAACAAACTACATCCCTTCAGCTCAACAGAATGTCCATGGTTTAGTTTGATGGTTCATTACTGTAGTTTCTATTAGTGACCAATTGTGTTATGGTTAGAAAATGAAGGATTTTGTTAAACAGTTAGTTTGTTGCATTACTAAGTGAAATTTAAAAAACAAAGTTTTTTTAATTAAACTTCCGAATTACATTTGATAAGCGATTTAAAAGGATTTGGATTTGATAATTGGATTCAGAACTGGGCAAGAAGAAAAACAGAAGCAGGAAAATGCTTGTCAAAGGCAGCTTGCCAAACAAGCTTTGGATACTTTTAATCTTGAACAACTGAAAGACAAGCAGCAGCTGAGAAAGAAAGAGATTCAGGTGGAGAAGCAGAGCTTCAAAGAACTGCACACAGAGCAACTAAGAGATAAACAAGAACCAAAACTAAGGTGCTTGGAAAGTAAATTGGAGGATATCGCCAATAAAAACCTCCACAGAGAAATGGAGGCACGGAAACTGGATGAGGAGGAAAAAGAAATAATGCATGTTCACTGTGACATAGAACAAAAGCTGCAGCAACACAAAAATGACCAAGCAGATAAGTTCAGAAAGCTTCAGATACCAATACAAATTGTGTTTGACATT
>NW_018127966.1:0-27960 GCF_001952655.1 Monopterus albus
ACTATTAAATATGATCATTTTTACACTGTTGTCAGATCTTTGCAGAGGCCGTTGAATACCATCTCCATCAGCAGGAGCTCGTCAGCACTGCTAATTTCACATGCAACCCGCCCTTTCATCTCGATCACATCAGAGGGGCTGGCAAAGCCAAGGCGCCGCAGAACTCTCTTCCTGCACTTCAGTTTGTGGAACTTATAGAGCCAAAAGATATTTAATGTTTGAAAACTGTTTGTATAAAATATATAAATGTCAAAATGATGCATAAAACATCTTATATTTGTCTTCTCAGTTAAATCAGTGCATTTTGCACACTGTGTGCCACATCACATCAGTAAGTACATCCAGTGTTTGGATCGTTAATCGTTCACAGAAGCCCTGACCCTGGTGTAGATCGTCTCCTCCTTTGCTGTTGCATTTCTTCTTCCTGCTTTGCCAGCTTTTCTCCCAGTAAAGACTGCCGTAGAATAAACCAAAGAGTCCTCAGTTCTCTGAGGAAATAAAATGTTTTAACACATGCACATGGAAACATAAAATAGCTGATAACTTTTTTAGCTACATCTTTAAAAACCTTACCTGCTGACTATGCTGATCACCACTGGCTGTTGCAGCAGTTGTTTGTAGACCAACATTTGTAGCTACATTATAGAAAAAAGTATTAAAAGATTCACTGGATTTTACTTTAAAGATGGATGATTCTCTAACAGGACACAAACATGAATCTAATGACATTAGGTTTTTGGGAAAAACAGCTTAATAAATTGATGAACGAGTAACTTCTCTTACCATTGCAACAATCACAAGATTCTTTCCTGATGACATAAACAAGGACGGCAATAACAAAGTCAAAGCAGCACCCAAGAGCATTATATGTCCTGTCTGTGAATCACATGTGCTGACGACTAAAACACAAAGGAAAACCAAAGTTATGAAACTATAGCTATAGATAATTTTCAATATTTGATAAAAATGTATTAAGATTTTGGTAATTTCCTTATTATATAGACATATTGTGCAGTTACCTTCAATGTCCAGTTTTGTCCCATTTCCAAATAATATCTGTCCACATGCGGCCACAGCACAGTAATAAGTCCCAGCATCAGAGGAGCTGACGTTCCTGGAGAAGCTGTAGGCACATTTCTGTGGAGAATAAGCCTCAGCACTCTTTTCACATTGATCACCACTGTTTCCTTGGGCATAAATGACACTGGGATGGGATTCATCTGATCCGACTTTGAACCAGTACACACTGTGTTCTCCTGGACACGTTTTACTTTCAGAGCCAGAGAAGACTGAACACTGTAAAGTCACTGAGTCTCCTGGACGGGCCGAATCAGGTGGAAAGTCTTGAATAACTGCAGAGATATCTGGTTCTGGTCCTGGGGAATTTAAAACACATTTATATATTTTCAATAAATCAAAAATAGCATTACAGCAAGAATGTTTATGTTTATATTTATTCAAATCGATAGTGAAGACAAAACCTTGTATCATGGCTAAATAAATATGCTTCCATAAAATACTTAATACTGGTTAAATACAGCTAATATGAACACAGACATAACACTGTTATGCTTTTTGTTATATTTACCTTTGATTCTCAGAAATATTCCTTTCAAAAAAGAAATGTTAAAACGCTCTGATTTTAAACAGTAGTAAAATGCAGTATCACTCAGCTTTGTTTCTGCAATTTGGAGAACAAATGTTCCAGGCTCTTGTTTTGTTGCAACACGAGAAACATTAGCCACGCCATCATAATCAAAGTTAAATGCTCTCCCCAAGACTTCAGGCATGTTTCCAGCAACAAGCTTCACCCAATAAATTCTTCCAACATCCCCAGATGTCTGGCGGACACATCTTAGAATCACGTTTTCCCCAACACCGACAGTCTTTGTCACAATCTTTTGATCATCTCTGCATCCTGAAAGGCAAATTTAACACACAACAGTGATTAACAGATACATTTGTATACCTCATCAGTTACTGTAGGAAGATGACAGTATGGTTGAAATACATTTGCAGACAATTTGATAATCAGTATAAGGTACTTACGCCCAACTTGCAGCATCAGCAGGAGATAAAATATGACTGACATTTTTTGTTTTTGAGACTGCAGTTAATTCAGAATGCATTATAGGATGATTGCATTAATATAATTATATCAAATGGGAGGGAACAATGTTAGAGCAACCTGATTGGCCTCTTGTTATGTTGGTGTTTCACTTTGCCACCCCTGTGGAAATGCGTCAGTTAAAACTTTCCAACTTAAACACATGAAACAACACCAGCTCTACTCTTTTGTCATCTCATGTGAGTTTCTAATACTGACACGTGCTGTATAAAGGTAAAAGATAAAGACAGAAGGTTTTTGAGGAGAGACCCTGTAAACAAAAGATGTATTGTGTGCACAGGGTCTCTCTCCTGTGGAAGTTCTTTTTGAAGAAAATTTTGTTGCAGGATGCCACAAACTAAATGATGATTTTATTAATTAAAACAATCTGTGCATGGGAGCTTATATCAGGTCAAGGTCAAGGTCAAAGTGTTTATTGTCATATGCACAGTTAGGAAACGTGTTTCCCTGTGCAATGAAATTCTTACTTTGCCGTCCACATGAATGCCACAAAATACAAATGAAATATAAAGTAGATAAATAAGTAATACAAAATCTAAGGCACTTTAAGCAGCAAATGCAGCAATACAATAAAAATATATAAGAATATAATAGAGAATGTATGCTGCATGGGAGCAGCATGTGCAGCAGTCAAAAGTCAATGTGCAATTATGCATGTGCAAACTGAGAATGTAAACAGTACATTACCTATTTCCTGGTAATAAACTCCTCAGCTGTTTAGGAGTCTGATGGCAGAGGGAAAGAAAGAGTTTTTCAGTCTAGTGGTCCTGCATTTCACACTTCTGAAACTTCGGCCAGAGGGTAGGGAGGTGAACAGTCCGTGATGGGGGTGGGTGGGATCTTTGAGGATGGAGGCAGATTTGATTAACTGTGGCTATGTGATTAATTGTACAAAATATTACAATCCATCTAATAGTTTTTCAGGTTTTTCATCTTGGACCAAATTGGCGGAGTGACAAACTGACTAGCATGACTTAAACTGTATCCCTAGGTATTTATAACAGAAACCCAGAGAAGGACTGACCAGTCCAGATGCCCCACATCAGGAGTGAGCAGCCCACTCCGTCTGTCAGTCATCTGTGGTGATATCTACAGATACTGTATGGCACGCAGAGTCACATCCATTTAACAGGACTGTTTTCATTGCTTTTCTGTTGAATGGAAGACAAGCCCAACATGCTGTATGTGCAGTACTAGTTATTAGGAGAATACCAAACTACTGCGGCAGTAACAGACATTGACCTACAGCGTGTACAATTTAATGTTTTATTTTAAGGAAGTTTTATAGTTATATAAATCTCAAATACTGAGGTAATTCACAAATCCTGGGCCACTGTTAGAACAGTGATGAACCCTTTCTCAGCGTACCAGGGGCACAAACACCTGGCCATCAAATGCTATGCTGTATTGCACTAGAGACTCTGGCAACAAAAAGTGCGCAATGAAATGCACACTTCCAGGATCTTGTCTCAGTTTCCATCCTGCACGGGACAGACACGCATATAATTGTCTTCTTTCCTTGTGGGGACACTGACTAACATTCATTTTCTAGAAACCTTTTCATAAAAATCATAACCACTACTTGCCTAACCCTAAAACATAACCTAACTCCTGGCACTAACTTTGAACAAAGTCATCATCCCAAAGCTTCTCTCAGATATGGTACCCAGGAATTTGCGGGCTGCATGTAATAGTGTAGTGGTTGCTTTTCTGGCATTCAGACATAGAGCTGCTGTGTGCAAAATTCCTGGCAAAGCTTTGTTCAGGCATAGCAGGACCTAGCCAGGTTGAGCCACAATGTTCACGCAATATCCAACATCACGACACAAGCACATATAGCCTCACAGTGATAATGTAACTCATAAAGCATCAATTGCTCTTGACATTTATAACTTGCACTTACAAATGTATGTCTTCTTCTGTGATTTTGTTGGTTGCTACAAACACACAACAAATAATGTACACATCTAAAAGAGGACTAAAATTCAGTGATTACAAGGTAAGGGCGCGATGTGAGTCACCAAGGGGGAAGCCTGAGTCCTCACGGTGTGAGTGTGTAAAGGTTTCATACTGTCAGCAAACCAGGTGTGCACACATGGACACACACACACACACACAATCATGTCTGTCTATAATTGTGCATGCTTAACATAATGCATTTCCTATTGCCTTAGCCTAATCCTACTCATCACGACTAAATGACTAACACCTAACCTAAATAGAACTTTAATCTGAACCCATAAACCAGCCCTCTGAAGTTGTGAGGACCAGTCAAAATGTCTGCACAACAGTGGTTAGAACAAAATGTTGTCCACACGACATAAGGACATGTACACACACACATTAAATATAGAGAAGGGAAGATAGAGAAAAGCAATTATAAAATTAAATTCAAAATGAAACCTCTTCAACTCTTCTCCTGCTTTCTACTTTCGCTCTGCTTGTACTCACAATCTATTCACACACAAACAAATGATGCATGGAAACTTCAGCACTGTTGTGGTCAGGCTTTTAAGCTACAGTAAGATGCATTCAAAGGGTCTTTGCTTCCTGCCTCACTTTTAGTGTAACCCAGACTTGAGAGCTGCTGTTTGACCTTGTGAACAAGGCAAGTATACAATAATAACACCTACATAACTGTGGTGTTACTGTTCTTCAGTACAGTCACATGGGTAAGTACGGGTTCGACACCCACACATTTGCCAAATCACAACTTTTCATAACACTTCTCTGTGGTTTGGTGTATGCATTCACTGATCTACCCAACTGTTTAAGACATTTAAACCGTCATCTTACCTTTCCCTGATGAGTTGCAAAAAGCTCTGGTAGTCAAGATCTGTTCCTGTGTGCAGACACAAGAGTAATATTTTACAACTACATGAAAATAGATTTTATATATATATGAGGTTAGAGTAGGCACATTAGCAATGAGAAAGAGGTCAGATATTAGATTCAATTATGATATTAAAAATGGTAAAGATTTCACATTTTGAGATAAATTCATTCACCTAAATTGCATATGCAATGTAAAGAAGATATGACATGAGGTTATTATAGTGAAAATATGTAAGAATCGATACACGGTTTTATCCTCTACTAGAAAGAGATTTGAGTGATCTAATATAACTCAGCCAGCAGTATTCAGATTTTATTCCTTGGATATTAAAACAAGTAAGCACAGTGCAGTTTGTGTGCAGCTTGCATGTTGCTCTTGTACTTGCAGTGGTTTCCTTTCTCTGTCCAAAAGCAGTCAAATCAATCTGAAACTCTAAATGACATGAGTAGGTGTGTGTGGCCTTAAATGCATCTCTTGAGAATCTGTACATGCTCACAAATAGCAGCATTTTTAAACATTTATGTATTGTTTCCCATGGGTTTATCAAGACATAAATGAAGAATCGGTCGTGAACGATTCAGCAAGTTTATAAGAGCATATGTAAAACATTTACTGGTTAAACGGAAACAAGCTTTCTGATGCCTCGTTTAACTCTCTGCTCCTTGCAACTTTAGTCAGTGCATATCCTGTTAAAGCCCAGAGTCAGGTCTGTTCTGAGTAAACAACTTGTAAACAAATGGCAAAGAAATGGCCCACCACCCCTTATGAACATTGTTGTAGCTGTTTCATGTGGCTTTGCTTGTTGTTCCCAAGACAGACATGCAGAATTCTTTACAAAGTGCTGAGAGACGACAAAGACAAACACATTTTGTTCATACATTTTATTTTATACTATCCTGACAAAGGGATTTAGTGCACCTACAACACACAAAGCTCCCTGTCTGCTTCTGTTAGCTATTCCCATCTACATTCTCACAAAGTTGAAAGGACATTCTCACCTGGGGATGTAATTCGCTCCTTCCCTGTATTATTTCCTCTTCACTATTACTGTTCAGGTTGTCTTTTTTACTAAAATCTCTAATTCTCTATGAACACTGTCCTCTGATTGTCCAGCCACATACAAAACCAGAGACGAGACAAGAGAAGCTGATAAAGGTTGATCAGCTCACGTTAGAGCTATTACTGTATGAAAAGAGCAACGAACTCCACAAGTGGCAGCGAGAAATTATACTTCCTTGTGTGGTTGGCCCAATTAACTTGATTTTTAATAAATGCATTTATATTAATTAAGGCTGAGTTATGATTAATTGAGGCTTAGTATTCTTAGCTTTGGTCATGAACAATACTTTGCACGAGTATAAAGACTGTAAACATTTTTTTACACAGTGAGTGGCTGTCTGGTTGTTTCCTGTTCTTTGATATCCTTCATCCATCCATCCTCTCTATCTTCTGCTTTTGTACATAGTGTAGCTTCCAATTTTCATGGAAATACTTGATCATTTTGAAAGATACATTTGCTCCCTTCTTGCCAAAAGTCAGTTGTGAAAATTTATATCAATTTAATCACTTTGTATTCAATTGGGATCATTTTTTAATTGCTATACCGATGTTTTGAAGTAAATATACTGTATATAAAATGGACTTGCATTGTTTAAATAAAGCCTTGCAGTTGTAAGAAGATTTTCTGTGTTCCAAGGTTAAACTATAGTAAACTAGCCAAAGTAAAGAAAGAAGATCTCAGAGACTTCAAGTGTTGTAGCTCAACTTCAGTAAGAATTCAGTCATAATAATAAGGGGTTAGAATAGACAATTGATTAGAAATAACCAAACAAATCTTGGTTGAACAGAAAATGGATATTGCGCTTGTGCGTGTGACATGCTGGAAACTTTTGGGGCAAGTTCATTTTCTACATTTCAGCCAATCACAGTGATTTTTTAGTTGGTATATGTTGGTGATCTTGTGACTAAATCTTCCATTTGGGTAGCAAGACATCAGTAGTGACAGACAAAGGTACTGCACCACAATGACGGGAAGACTGCCTGCTTTGATTCTTCTTAGTACAGTGTGTAAGTGCTATTCTTACATAGCGGGAGAAAAATACTACTGGAAACTATGGTTTGCACTATAAAGTGTGTGAATACGCAGTTCATATAATTATCTTTGAATTGGCAAAAACTCTTTTTCATTGACTTTGTCTTGTGCTGTAACTCTGTTATTTTTTGTTTCTCTTTCTTCCAGCTCTGATTCAACCTGCAGAGGTTCCTCACCAGATCTCTTTGACTTTGGCCAGGCTTGGTGACAATATTACTTTGATGTGTCCAGTCTCTGAGAAGGAAGGCAAATTCTTTCATTGGTATAAGCAGTCTCTTGGATATATGGTCCAAAGGGTTGCTACAGAAATACTTAGTTCAATAACAGTCAGTGAACCCTTTAAAAACTCGCGTTTCACAGTAACAAAAGAGCATAATCAGCATGTTCTGTCCATCAGAAATATCAGCAAAGAAGATGAGGCAACATATCTTTGTCAGAATGGAACGGCATATTCACAGACTTTCATCAAAGGCACATTCTTGGCTGTAAACGGTAAAATGACTTTCTTATATTTTTTGTGTGAATAATCATGTTTAAAAGTCATACAGATAATTAGGATTATGAATTGCTTTTGTGGTTCACTTCTCTCCAAGAGCCAAGAAAACAGAGTCCAGTGTCCAGGTGAACACAATGTGCACTGGTTCAGAGCTGGATCAGGATACTCCCATCCAAGTGTCCTTTACACTCAGAGGAACAGCAGTGATGGACAAGAGGAGAGAAGCTGTGTCTACAGTTTGTCCAAAACTATACAGGACTCCTCTGATACTGGGACTTACTACTGTGCTGTGGCCACATGTGGACAGATCCTGTTTGGGGAAGGAACTAAAGTGGAGGCAAGTACGTATTTTAAAATTTTTAACATCCTCAGATTTATAATGCATCCTAACCAGTCAAGTTTGATTAGATTAGATTTAATCTGAATAAAATATTCAACAGTTTGATAAAACATGTAGCTAGTAGGACTGTTTTATGGCATATTTCATGAAGGAACTAAAGTAGACACAAGTGCATAACAGCTGTATTGAAATCGTAAATGCATATTTATACGCTGAAGCAACAAAACATAATTTAGGCTGATCAAACACTGTGTGTGAAAAGATTATCTGTTTTCTGTAGGTTTCTGTAGAGTTATAAATACATGCAGCAACTGTTAAGTTTGACAAACTCTGTAGTTGAGACCTTGAACCTTTGCAAAACAACTTGACATGTAAATTACACAAGCCAGTTATATAAAAGGTTCAATTTTTTTTTTTAATAACATTTCCTGTTCCTTTGCAATTGTTTCCTCTTTCTTAAAAGGTGAAACAGCTAGTATAAACATAAACTGTCAAGAGTTTGGCCATAAATTGGAAAAAACAAGTCCTTTAACCTATGTGACCCATATGGTCGCTTGTCCCTTCTCTTTCATACGACTCACAGAGGCATATCATTAAAAAGCGCTCCCTATGGTCGTGTCAGGAACTGCAACTATTCCACCAACATTAACGACAACTCATGTGACACTACCAAGTTTTACGGACCTCTGTCACCACAGAAACAGCCATAAACATGATGGATACTTAGTACACTAGCTAGCACGCTAGTTGTTATCTTGGAAACTGTCATAAATATAACGCCATTACATTTTGCTACAAAAAATACTTGGTTCAGTTTAGGAGGAAAAATACTTGGCTGGATTGGCTCCAGCCCCCCACAACCCTCTTCAGGATCAGAGGTATAGATAATGGATGGATGGGTTGGGAGGGCAGTAGCTCTTGTAGGGCCACCAAGTGCTTTGTGTCTCTGAACATTTTTCTGATTCAGGACCAGAATTAGACCCACTTGTTCTGGTACTTGGGGTACTGTTGGCCTGCTGTGTGGTTGTGATTGCTGCCCTTATTTTCTTCACCTGTCGAAGGAGAGTTTGTGAACAATGCCAAGGTAGGAGAATCATATATTTTTCTGAAGTACTGTAATACCAAAAGTAAATGTTCTGTAGTCATACAATTTGTATGTGTAACATCAGAGCATATGAGTAAAGTGAAGCAGAGAGAATCTCCTCCTCACTCACGGAGCTGTTTGACCGCTCCACTTCCCCGTTCAAAGCTCCACCAGGCAGCTCCACTTATTATCGTTCAAGGCTCAACACAGATTGCATCTTGCCCCACTCAAACTGCACTCACTCACTCCAAAAAAAAGAAAAATTCTGCACGGATTTCATTTTGGCATAAACTGTAGCCCTACATCCCAAAGAATGACGACTGTTTTTTTTCCAAATCTAAATGATTTATTTCAAATTACAGTTAGGCCTATGTAACAAGAAATATAACACAAAAAGTCAAGTAAAATTCAATGAATCAGTGGGTCTAATTAAATAAAAACTTAATGAACTCCATTATTGAGCAGGCAATGGCTGATTTTTGAATGAAAAGTGCTGGTTGACTGATGCAGATGCATTCTGGGCCAGGTTTGGCAATCATGGTGTGAACGCTACCGGAGTAAAATTGGAGTGGGACACAGGGCAACACTCCCTCCGTGGTAAAAAATAAATAAAACATTTGGCCAAAATCCATCCACTCATGTGCCACTTCTTTCACATGCTCTGTGTAACAAAGTTTCACAGATCAACTTATAGGAAGGGCTTGTTTTTGTTGGTTGTGTGTTGCATTAGAAAGAATGTACACTTACTGCTTGACGAGACAACCACTTACTTTACTTTCATTAACAGGAGCAATGAGTGCTTCCCCTCACCAAGGACATAACAGGTCAACTGTTGAGCAATCGAATGATTTGGTAAATATGCTTTTAAACTGCTATAATCAGTATTTCTATATTGACAAAAAATCTGATTATTAATGTTAAAAGTGTCACTTGTAGTGAGGAATCCACTAAGAATTATCATGACTCCGCAGTTCCCCTTTGTATTTTTACTGTTTCAGTTTCAAGGCTTCAGACTTGGCTAATTTACGTTCACTCTCACTGCTATAATTCATATTAAAAAAAAATTGGTTCACTTTATGCCTTGGTCTGTAAAGCATGATTTACATTAAGCCAAAATGTACACACTGACTTTTACTTCAGAGAGTAAAATGTTAGTTCTCAGTTGCACATGATCGATTACCAAACCCCCATGACGCATGATCTGTATAACTGGTCTTGATGTTATAGTCCTAACCTCAGAAATATTTAACACCATCAATGTGTTTATTTGCAGGACAGTGATGCAGAGACAGTGAACTATGCAGCAGTGAGCTTCTCTACAAACAACGCAAAAAGAGCAAAGAAGAGAGAGTCACAGGATTGTTTGTACTCTACTGTAGTGTTCAGTACAGCAGGTTACCATGTGCAGCACCAACCCAGTTTATAGGCACAGCAGGGTCTAGTTGTGGATCAACCATGTGAACTTACTGCCCTGTGAGCATCTAAGCTCAGGTCCTTACTGTAACTGACTGTTAGCAAGTTTAGCTCATGAAGTTTTCTTTTCCCTCTTCCCCTCCCAATAACTTTTTTATTGAACAAAATGCCTGTTGACCTTTGGTTGGTGGTTTAAAGTGAACACATTCAGTCACAACTCTTTTTTTTTTCCAATATCATGTTGTATAATATAATTTGTTATTAAATAAACAGTAAACACTTGCTAATGTGTTGTTGTTTTTAGAATGGATATTTATATCGTTTTCTTGTCAGGTGAATAAAGCCCATACCTCCTCCCCCACTGAAGGAAAAATCCATGTTAATAAAAAATATCCATCAAGTATTTTTCACATCACACTTAATGATTCTGAACATTAACATTAAAATATTACAAACAGGAGTATGTTTTAGGTGTAGTCACACCTTCAGTTCTCTCTCGTATGTAACAGTTATGAATGTATGGCAGCTGTTTACTCCGGTTAAAGTTTCTCACCAGAAGTACCCCCCACTTTGTTTCACCTTCATGAGGTGACATCACAGAAATGAAAACAAACAGTAATAATAAAGCTTGTGTGCAGAAAGAGGTGTCCAGTCATTTTACAGGTGTCACTTTTATAATGACAGTATTGGGAAATACTGTAGTTTTGGGTCCTACTGTAGTTCCTCTTGGGTCGAGTTAATGTCGTGATCAAGTTTATTTAATATAATATTTTGGATTTGCTTTTCTGGACTGGTTATTTGGGTCGAGGTGAATGAGAGAATGCATGAAAAATGTGTTTATACTGGGATACAAATGTCAATGTAATTAATTCCTTTTTTTTCTTATTTAAATACTTATTTGGCAGTAGGATCATTTATACTGAAAGCCAATTGTAATCTACAGTATGTAACAAAAATTAAGTTATACTGGAGCCAGGATAAAGCAATATAATTTAAAAATACTACTACTCTATTTTTACATTACTATTGAAAATAAAGTTACAAGGTACTGGACATGGAAAAAATAAGAATAAAATATTTCAGGGCTATGAGTGGCAACAATGGAAAGCAAAATCAAAGTACAAAAATGAAATCACAATAATCATTTACGATTAAAAAAGAATTAAACAGAGGAGAATGCAAACTATTAAGAACGTGTAGAAAGGTTCATATAAAACATGCAGAACATGCTAAAAGAAAACTACAAGTAAAGCTGTTAATAACCTCTTAATCGTAACAGATTTTGTTAATTCTGGCAATTTCGTGATTGGCTTTAAGTTTAATAATCAGAATGTATATAGTACCATATCAGGTAAAACAGAATGGAAAATGTTTACATATTTGTTAAGATTCTTTAAACGTGTTCTGATTTTTTTAGTGGTCTACCTGTAGCTCTTTATTTAACTCATTCTGTGTGGATGAAGTGGTCAGATGTGTTTGATGCTTTAACCAAAATTAAAAAATATTGACATAAACAGGTATGCTTCAGTTTCCAGGTCAATGACTTATAAAAACACAGCTGATACTAAATGATTGGATTGCTAGTCCAACCCAAAAGCTCTGACAGCATTGGATATCTTCTTTTTCTCCAGTGCTTTTGGATCCTTTGCTCCACCGCAGCCATACTTCATCATGGTAAAAACAACAGCTGAACAAACCCGCATGTCCTCACCTCTCTGAGACAATGTACGACAAATTCAATGAGATGACTGACATGATAAGAGCATTTAAAATGAAAAAGGAAACCTGAATTTTTCAGTCGTACCCAAAAACTCCTCAAATTCTGATTCTGATGTCTGCCAGTGGTTGCTGTGCCTGTTATGATGAAGAACAAGATTTGCATTATAAAACACATTGTAAATAAAGACAATAAATACATAAAGATTAGGAAAAGAAACAGATTTACTGAGATTTACAAAATTAAGGAGGTTAATTTATAACCAGCACTAATGTGAAGTTAGATTTCCCCAAATAAAACTAGGCATAAGTAATGTTCCCCTACCTGTGTAATAATCACAAGCCTTTATAGAAGAAATGAGGAAAGCTATAACAATCAGAGTTATAGCCAAAGCAACACACAGTATAAACAAAACAGTATGGTCCCTCTGAGAATCTCCTGTGTTGACTTCTGAAAAATATTGAAAAGGAACAAAAAAAATTAATACAAATATAATGAAGCATATTTCACCATCTTATTTGATAGTACTGTAATTATTTGTTATAGTTTCTAAATGAATTCTGCCTGTTTCCAATTAAGCACATTTATCTAAAAATGTCTTGCAGTTACCTTCAATGTCCAGTTTTGTTCCATTTCCAGAAAATATTTCCTCACATGTGGCCACAGCACAGTAACACGTCCCAGCATCAGAGGAGCTGATGTTCTTGAAGAAGCTGTAGACACATTTCTTTCTTGAGAAGCCCTCAGGGTTCCTTTTGTATTCATCAAAGATGTGAGTGTGATAAAAACTTTGGTGAGACTGATGTGATCCAGCTCTAAAACAGCAAACAGAGTTTTCTTCTGAACAGGTTTTGTTCTCAGAGTCAGAGAGAAGTGAACACTGCAGAGTCACAGAGTCTCCTGGATGGCATGGAGCAGGTGAAGGATCAGCAGTGACATCAAGTTCTGCTCCTGAAAATTAAACAACAACAAAAAATGTATGCAAAAGACAGTTTATCAACTTTATGTGCATGTAAGGAAACTGATGTATAAATTCACCATTAAGTAATCTACAAAAGATACTGGCTGTTTGTTTAAATTTACCTTCAACTCTCAGCGCTGTTCCTTTCAAAAATATTGAAGATTGTTGTTGTTTATTTATACAGAAGTAGAAAGCAGTATCACTTAGCCGTGCTTTTGTAATGTGTAGAACAAATGTTTCGGACTCTTCGCTGGTTGTAATGCGAGGATGCACGGTCTTGAGGCTAAATGACTTCCCTAAGGCTTGAGGAGCTTTTCCAGAAGCAAGCCTGGCCCAAACCAAGTTTCCAACTCCCTTGCGGGTACAGGTCAGGTTCACATCATCTCCAACATAAACAGTCTCTGTCTCAAAGATCTGATCTTCTCTGCATCCTGGAAAGACATTAAATAGATTTAGAATATACCCTCTTTACTCTAAAATGACAGTGTGAGGAAATACATTTGACCTTTCTACATATACTTATGCCCCACTCTAAGTATCAGCAGCATATAAAATATTATCAGCATGTCTTGGTTATTCCACTTCAGGTTTGTTGAATGTAGAACTCAGAAAAAGATTCACATTATTAATCATATCAAGTAGGAGGGAACAATTTCCAAGCAATCTGATTGGCTTCTAATTATATTACCACAGAGGAAATACCAAGCATCTGAAGCAAAACCAACAGCGTGTTTATTTCAGGTATCACTGTGGGCGTTAACAAAAAATCTGTCTATGATGAACATCAACATCCAAAACAGAAATGTCTTGGATGTTGAATAGCTAGTGTCACTTTTTGTCATGCACATCTGAGGGGATGGCATTAACCCTTTCAACATACAGTATTTTACTGGAAATTGGTCGGATTGATCAATATTACTGACACTAAACCACTAAACCAGCATCATACTGGATTTCTGCCAAAGCCTGAATTACATTATCTTCATTTTTTAAAATTATAAAGTAATGTGCAAAGGGTTTGTGTACAGATGTTTAGATTCAAAGTGATCATGCAAACCACTGGGGAGACATCTGGATGATCACATATTTATCCTGCAGCATGACAACAACTTCAAACACAGCTAGAGTCATACAGAACTATTTTCAGCAACAAGAATAGTTAGTCCTGCAACAGTTGGTCTGGCCCCCGTCAGTCCTGATCTCATCATGGAATCAGTCTGGGATTACATAAAGAGACGGGACACCAGGTGAATCCCAGTTCCCTTATTTCATCATTCTTTGGTCCTCGACTCAGAGATAATCATCTGCATTGATGAAGTTTGTCCCAAAGCTCTTATTTCTGCTCTGAGGGGCGAGGAGGCTGCCTGGAGGAGCCAAAACAAAGGATACACAAGAGCACCCTTTGGGAGGCTGATCCAGTAATTTAATAAGTGATCATTTACACAGTATAAGTGTGTGTGGTTGCATATAATGAACATCCAGACTGACCACTGAGAAAATAGGCTTCACATATCAAAAACGACACAACTGCCATTTAATTAGCACTAAACATAAGTAACTAAGTCCTACAGTGATCTTGTTGTTTTGGGATGTAACTTATTTAAAACAATTTTAATTCAAAATACATATTCTGTCTGGATTGAAGCATCAACAAGCCACAAAATCCAGTATTTGCATTATCTGTTGTCTAAGGTTTTACATATTGACAGCACTGGACTTTGCCACACATTCTCTGCCATGTCTTAACATCACTGCCATCTCTTGGTGAAAATCAGATGACTCAGCAAACAGCAGATACCGTAAAACTCGCAATTAACTCGTTTTATTCACCAGCTCATGTAATACTGTATGTTTCATCGTTTTATTAACCAGCTCATGTAATACTGTATGTTTCAAAACTATTTCTTATGACAGTATAAAATCCAATGTCACACTGAAGCCAGAGGAGTCATACCCCAGGATGAATTCAGTATCTTCACATCATCAGTGGTGACCCTGCCCACTCTGTCAATGTGACATCTGAAAAGAAACATCAACAGGAAAAGTCAGTGCACAGACTCGGTGGGGGTGGGGGGCCGTGCTGTCACATTATCTTTTACATTTACACTGAGTAAAATTTAGACTTTCAGATTTGTTTTCAGACAGAGGAAGATGTCCCACGCTAAGATCTTCAGCTGTCTGGTCACAAGGCAACATTTTTATCACAACAAGACCTTTGCAATGACTTTAAAAGTGAAGCCTTGTGTTTGCAGAAGCTACTGTAGAAGAACTGAGGCGACATAAAGAAATACGATGCCCATCATTTGTGTATTCCTGGTACAGATAAACTAATAGGAATGCCACAATTTAACCCAGTACAATAACACCCCAGAAAGGTCAAAGGATTGCAGAGGAGTTCTGTGACGCTAACTCGTGCCCATCCCCATGTGCACAATATTGTGCAGTTAAACAGACGGGGTAAACATGAGGAAAGAAACAAATGGTAAGATCTAATTCAACATAACAGCTCTGTCATATATCTACATTTTATGTATACATGTGCACATACTGCAGACACTTGATGGTCAAATAGTGCATGGAAAGTTGAACATTGCTGTGGCTGGGCTGCCAAAATGAGGTGTGATTTGAGAGCTGCTTTTCTTCCTGTCATTCTCACAATTCTAGTTTTATAAGGGGAGGGCCTGGTGGTTGGTGGGGGATGGGTGGGTCTCTTTAGTGGTTGAAATGAGCAAATGGAACAATGGTTTCATGAAGGCTTAAATAAACCTGCCCCCGGGCAGTGATATTTTAGTCGTGAATTGCCAGTCTGTAGTTTCACTGCACTTGTAGGTATTTTTGTTATTGAGAAAGCGGGCAGTGCTACATTCTCACTGGTCCAATCCAGATCTGTGAGTCAGAACTATGATCCTCCTGCTCTGACTGTGACCTGCTTCATTTATCTCATAACGGAAACCGTCAACTTGTTTTTATCTGTTTGTGCAGGTCAACTAACAAAAAACATGCAGCACATCCATGTTTAAATGTACAACAGCATAATAATGATCTTTAACGCTCTATCATTTATTCATGCCAGAAAGACATTCAGATATATAAAATGTTATCTTAGAATGACTTCTATGATTTACCTGGGCTTCACATACTCATCAACCAAGAGTGAAACATGCAGTTTGGAGAACATATGAAGATGTAACTGATCTTTGGTGAATTTGTCCTCATGCACGTGATGTGCCTGCAGGGCAGATGGAAACAGTACAGACCACACTGTCACTGCGGCTGACTCAAAAGTCATTGCTCTTCCTTTATTTTGCAGGGTGATGCACAGCACATATAGCAAACACACAGCATGCAGTTTGTTGAAAAGGCCTAGAATTCTTTTGAAAATCTATATCTGTGTGCATACTGTAAGTGTAATAATACTAAAAACTTTGATCTGACTAAAATCCCATTCCTTTTTGAATGCAGTTTAGTGTTTCTATGTGGAACTAATGACTATGAATGTTAACTGTGTGTTGCTGCAAATGAACTGTACTTGCTGTTTTAATGCTGAGTGTGTTTTTCTTGTGCAAAGGTTTTAATCTTGTTTAAATCTGCTCGAGTAAAACTCCACTGCCCTCTCTGCAGAGCAGGGTGCGTAGGAAGGCTACCTCCATCCTCAAAGATCCCTCCCATCCCCAGCATGGAAGACTGTTCATAGCCCTACCCTCCGGATGGAGGCTGAGGTGTGTGGAATGCAGGACCTCTAGTCTGAAAAACTCTTTCTTTCCAACTTCCATCAGACTCCTAAACAGCTGCCTCAGGATCTACCTCATGTAATTCCATCTGTACCATTTACATACTCATTTTTCACATGCATAATTGCGTAATACACTCTGCATTATATTGTGTTCCTGTTGTATTTTTATTTGCTTCCTTCACCTGTTGGTTTAAAGTGCCTTAGATTTGCGTTACTGCCTATTTTGATTTGCTTTATTGCTCATCTACTTTATATTTCACTTGTTTTATGTGGCATTCATGTGGACGGCAAAGTAGGAATTTCATTGTACAGGGAAACATGTTTCCTAACTGTGCATATGACAAATAAACACTTTGACCTTGACCTAAGATCACTTGATAAAGACTGAGCTTGATAGTTACTAACTTCCTACAAAGGCTGCCTGTCTGGCAGTTTAAATGTTGTTTGAATAAAGGATTAACTAACATCCTTTGATGAATCATACAAATACAGACTACAGCTGAACACTGGAGCATGTAAGCAGACTAATCATGACTGTTAATCTTCTTACTGGTTCATCTAAAGCTTTCTAATGCTTCTTGCAGGGTTTCCCTTCTTACACCTCTGCTCTCACTACACATCCTGTTGAAGCCCATAGTCGGGTCTCTTCTGAGTAAACAGCTTCAGTGGTTGGTCAAAGGCAGAGAAAATGGCCCACCACAACTTCTGCTGTCAGTGTAGGTGCTGTGTGTAGCTTTGCTTGTTGTTTTCACTGCAAATTGCTTTTACAAACCGTTGATACTACAAACACAGAGTACTCACCTCCAGAATTTTATTTACCGCAGTCATAAAATATACCTGAAACAAACTGACGGTACTTACAAGTTTAAAAGCTCCCTGCTTCTATTTGTTAGCTTATCTTAAATTGTAAAACATTGCAGTGGACAATAAAAAACAGACAATTCATCAAAGCCACTGTTGTGTCTGTTTGCTCTCTCTCTTGCAAAATTAATGCATTTTCTACTGTAATAACAATTCATTCTTTAAACAGATTACCTTTAGATAGCCATACACTTTATTTCAACTACTGCAGCTTCTTCTAAGGACATTTTACAAATAGGAAATGTAAAATCAGTACATGGCCATCCCCTATGGGAAGTTACAAATTGTGAAAAACTCTGCACAGGAAAAGGAAACAGACTGTGTAACATAAATTAAGAGTGGTAGAAGCATCTTGTTGACTTTGGCATAATTACAGTGATTGCAGCTCAGTACTACAAACACCATTTGCTTCTTCATCGTACTGTGGGCCTAAGCATTAGCACCAGACCAGTGTTGGACAAGTTACCTGAAATCTATAATTACTCATTTAAAAAAATACATGGCTAATTACTCGGCAGCAAATGCTATGCATTACATTATTTATTACTTTGCTTTTAAACAACATCAAATCCCCCAATTCCTCTGCATTCAGGGGAAGTTGTGGTCGACAAATGTATAGACAGCTACACTCTGAACACAGCAGGTGTGTCGGCGTGCTCTCTTTTCATCTCTCTCTTTCAAGAGAATCTTAATGGTCTATTAAGTTATAAACAACTTTCTCATTAGAAATGCAGGACAAGAAAAAGACAGGTCATTTTAATAGATGATGGCGTGAAACCAGATTAACAATATCATTATATATTAATTGTAAAAAACTGGTTATGACAAACAAAAACTAAAAGGCTGTAGTCGAACCTGAATTGAAACTGCTTTGGAAATATCAGCTTTCCTTCAAAGTAGAAATAGCAACTGACAGTCATGTAGATCTAAAAGTCATGAAAAATGTATCATGAATTTGCTGCATTTGGGGGTGGAGTGTATTTTTAGGCTTTCAGCCAATCAGGATAGTTTCCACTTTGTTCTTGTGACTAAACCTTCCTTTGGGCAGAAAGACAACAGCAGTGCAAGAGAAAGGTGCTTTATCACAATGACTGGCTGCTTTGATTCTTCTAGGTTAAGTGTGTAAGTGCAGCTTTTAACTAACTTTTTTTCTCCCATTTTTTGCAACAACAAATGCCAAAGAATATAAGTTTAAGTATAAAATAGATAAATTATAATACAAAATAAAAGCAATTTTAAAAACAACATGTGAAAAATATACTAGAAATACAAGCTACATCAGCTGTATGTGCAACAGTCAGCAATAAGTGTGCGATTACACATGTACAAAATGAAAATGTAAACAATCAAGTGCAGTTACATGAAGTAGTCCAAGATTATAAACTCCTGTCAACTGTTTGAGTCTGATGGCAGTGGGAAAAAAAGAGTCTAGAAGTCCTGCATTTCACACTTTGGTAGCACCGGCCTGAGCGTAGAGGTGTGAACAGTCCATGCTGGGGGTGGGTGCGGTCCTTAAGGATGGAGGTAGCTGTCCTGTGGACTCTGCGGTGGTAGATGCTCTGCAGAGCGGGCAATGGAGTCCTTGTGATCTTCTCAGCAGCCTTCACCACCCTCTGCAGGTGTTTGCGGTCCATAGCAGTAGTGTTGTGGTACCACATGGTGATGCAGCTGGTCAAGATGCTCTTGATGATGCAGCTGTAGAAATTGCTGAGGATCCTAGGCGACATGCCAAACCTCCTCAGGAAGTACAGCCGCTATTAGGCCTTCTTTGCCAACTGTGTGGTATTAAGTGTCCAAGTGAGGTCCTCACTGATGTGGACGCCCTCTCCACTTTAAGCTCCTGGATGAACAGTAGCTGATGAGATCTCCTCTCCTTCCTCATGTCCACTATCATCTCCTTCATCTTGTCTGTGTTGAGGCTGAGATTATTGTCCTTGCACCGTTGTCTTTGTGGGAGGCGACACAGTCGTGGGTGAACAGGGTGTAGAGGATGGGACTGAGGACACATCCCTGTGGGGTGCCAGTGTTTGTAACAATGCTGTCTGAGATCCTATTGCCAATTCTGACAGTCTGGGGCCTGCCAGTCAGAAAGTCCAGGAGCCAGTAACAGAGGGTGGGGTGCAGACCTAGTGTGGACAGTTTGTGGGTGAGTTTGTGGGGGACAACTGTGTTGAAGGCGGAGCTGTAGTCGATAAAGAGTATCCTGATGTAGGAGTCTTTATTTTCAAGGTTGCAAGGTGAATAATGAAGGGCAACAGCGATAGCATCTGAGGTGGCCCTGTTGGGCCGGTAGGCATACTGTAGGGGGTCCAGGGGGTCCGATATACTGCTCTGAATGCGGGCCAGAACCACTCTCTCAAAACACTTCATGATGATCAGAGTGAGTGCCACTGGCCTGTAGTCATTCAGGCAGGTGGGTGGGCTCTTCTTGGGAAGGGGGATGATGGTTGTGGTCTTAAAGCAAGAAGGAACAGTGTTCTGGCTGAGGAAGAGATTTAAGATGGAGGTCAGAACATCAGCCAGCTCATTGGCACACATCTCTTCATGGCTGATAATTATTGTGCAAATAACGGGGCTGAACTGGACTAGATGACCTTTTGACCTCTTGATTTTGTTCATAATGACTTTGTTTATAACCACATTGTTTCAAATAAACAAAGTTGGCAAACTGCATGATGGTAAAGTTGACACCAAAACTATGTGAGCATCAGTGTCTCAGGAAGAAAATATGTATTTAACATGTCTAAAATATTAACTCCAAACTGGACTGCACCTGTCTTACTACTGAGTTCAGTGCTAATAAAATCAATCATGCTATTATTCCCTTTATTACTGTGCAGAAAGTACTTTTGGCATTCTACCTGGTGGCTGTGGCTCAGGAGGTAGAGCAAATCAGAAGGGTGGCGATTTGATTCCCGGTGTCCCCAGGCCACATGTCAAAGCGTCCCTGGACCAGACACTGAGCACCTAGTACCCCCTGATGGCCAGGCAGCGACTGTCAGCACCGCCATTAGAAAGAAATTTCCCCATGGGGATTAATAAAGTATAAAAAATTATCCAGAAAACAGTGTTTGTATAGGAAGTTTAAAAAAAAACTAACTAAAAATCAACGCTGATCCTCATTTGAAATGTTCCAGGCAGAATTTCTTTTAGACAAAAAAATCGTGTGTGTGAAACCTCCAGGTGTTGCATGAAGCAGGAAAAACACATAGTTGGTTTTTTAATATATTGTACACCACTGTACCACTGCAATGTGGCACAATGCTATCCAGAATGTATCTCTGGTGAGCAATCTGTTGTTTTCTGGGTTTTTAGGTTTTTTCTTGGAGAAACGTCCTATAGGTATGGCTACAATTTGAATGTTATGTACCGTATATATGTTTATAAAAACACATGAATGAGCAGTTGAACATGGCTCTTACAAGTTGTGTTATGTCAAGGTCACCCAAAAAAATCTTCTTTTGACACACTGTCATATCAGCATTATAAATGTGGTACAGGAAAGTATGTTTTATTTACTAACACCCAGAACCACACAGATAACAGTGTGGTCACACAACAGCAACAACAGGTAAAAGTGAATATAGAGTACTTTAACACTTTTTTATACATCTCAACACTCACACAGTCATTATCAAGACCATGGGTCAGACCTATAACTTACTTTTTGTGCTCTTTCATTTTGACTGCAGAAGCTTTTCCTGTCATGCATATCACTGACCAGCACAACAACACTGGCCTTTACTATAAAAATATTAGAAATGTACAGCTGAACTTTAGTTTTAAACACACAAAGAGATTAAACCCAAACATATATACCCTGTGTACAGCTTCCTGATACCTAGTATTAATAAAAAAAGAATTACTAATACCCACCTCTAAACCGCCAGCTTGCACATATGGCACTAAATGATCTCAAACAATTCCACTTGCTAATCCAACCCAAAAGCCTTGACAGCAGCATAGATCCTCTCTCTGTCCGTCACGTTTGGATTTCTCATTCCTGCACTGCCAGTTTTCAGCATGGTAAAGACAACAGCTGAGTAAACCCGCATGTCCTCACCTGTCTGAGAAAATGTATTGCAAATTAAGTGAGATGAGAAATACAGATCAAAATACTTTATAACTTTTGCTAAACTTATCTTACCTTCAAATTCCTTTTTGCAACGTTTTCTTGAAGGAAAACAGCAGCTGCAGTTAAAACAGTTATGTTACTACTAATGAAATTAATATTAACAAATTAACATGAGTTGTTTTATTACCGTTGCAATGGTCACACTTGGTTTTCTTGACAGCATAAATGAGGAAGGCTATAACAATCACACTTATAGCCAAGAGAGCACACAGCAGGTGAAGAATTATATTGTCCTTCAGTAAAACACTAAAGAACCACAAGCTGGTTTCTGAAACATGAAAAGGAAGAAAAAGTTAATATTTATCATTAAAATGAAATCAATATGTAACTCCACTTAGGAGGATTTTTACTTGTCAAAAACATTTGCTTAAATTTACCTGTATGGATAAAAAAAAACTTAAAATCAAATATGCCATTTAGAGAAACAGTTAAACAGAATACAGATACCTTCAATCTCCAGTTTAGTTCCACTTCCAAATAATATCTCACCACACGTGGCCACAGCACAGTAATAAGTCCCAGCATCAGAGGAGCTGACGTTCCTGGACAAGTTGTAGACACATTTTTGTGAAGAGGAAATCTCAGGACTCCTCTCACAGTGATCACCACTGTTTAAATGAGCGTAAATGACACTGGGATGAGAGTCATCTGATCTGGTTCTGAACCAGTACACACTGTGTTCTTGTAGACATGTTTTGTTGTCAAAGAGAACTGAACACTGCAGAGTCACCAAGTCTCCTGGACGAACTGGATCAGATGGGAAGTCTTGAAAGACAGTGATATGAAGTTCTGGTCCTGGAAAAAGAGTGAGTTAAAATAGTTAATAGTTAATAGGGTTAAAACACACAAAAATGTGATATTTGCAGTTTTACACAGAGGTATGTATCACCTTTGAAAAACAAGTATGTGCCACTCCACTGATCCTCACTCCAGGTAGAGACCGCACAGTGATACACTGCCTGATCTTCTTGCATTGTCTTCTTAATGGTCAGAGTGGTGAAGGCTGTGGTATCGTTTACATCAAATCGAGAGGGTGGAAACCCTTGTTCATATGTAGGATTTGCAATAGCTTTCATCAGTGTAGTAATTAATGTAAGAGTATCACCAATACTCTGTTTGTACCACTTGACTCGTGTATTACTGTACTCCCAATGAGGGTAAAAACATGTGAAGGTCACAGGCTCACCAAGTTGAACTGTAGTCACTGACACCAGTGCATCTGAATTTTAAAAAGAAGGACAATATACTGTGTAATTACTGCATTATACACAGTAATAATCTGAATATATAACACTATAATTATGGAACAAAGACGAGACAAAATATTTTAAAATATACACAATCATGAACAAGAGCTGCAAATATAAAATTGCTTTACATTTGTTATAATATTATATACTAACTGTTAAGAGAAAAATGGTCACCTTCCCTTACTAGACTTAAAAATTATTTTGCTGCTAACAAAATAATCAAATAATAAATATTTGGTACATACTGCAGTAGAAAGTGCATCCTTGACAGAGAAGCAGTAGTATAATCCATGAAACAGTCATCTTAATGTTGTTTGTCGTTAGGATATTTGTTGGTTTTTCCAAAAAGTAAAAGGTGATGATATGGGATGGTCACAATATGCCACACTGTCTAATGCATCCACTTGGTAATCACAGCAGAACAGTTATAAAAGTGTATTTCCTGGTACACTGTTCTTATGCAGCTTTTTTGTCTTTTGAGGTTTTGTGGTTTGGCTGAAACAGAAGAAACGTCAAACTACAGCATAATTACTGGACATTTAGTTTCTATGGCTGGCTGCTGCTATTCAGCAACTTGTTACATAATAAAGGAATCCTGGTATGTGTGAAAAACTACAGAGATACTTAAATCGCAGTATCCATTTGCTTATGATCAGTCCCTGAGGTTGCTTTCACACCTTCACCTTTCACATTTAGTTCCCTCTGGCTGGTTCAAGAAAAAAAAATGCACTGATTCCTTTTGTTCGAATCAGTTTTGGGTCCACAGGGACTTAGTGTACAGATGAACCATAGGTTGAACTGATAAATGTTCATGGAACTGTTTTGGTGACTAGTCATTCTGCATCACCAGTGTTTTTCAAATGCACTAGTAAACCGGTCTAAGAGCCTGCAGCCATGTTAGCAGCTCTGTGAAGCTGCACCTAGGCCACACGCTAAGCAATAACAACAATGATGTTTAGAACATAGTCTTTATTACAGTATTATTACTATTGTTCCATTGTGCATTTTACTATACTCTAGCTTTTAAATGTTCAATTTGATTACTTTTATGTATTTTTTGCCCTGCTCCTGTAACACCTTTTCCTTATTGAAGTATTATTTTTACTACTATTGAACCATGAATACCTGTAACATATTTTGCACCAATCACTTGCCCAGATATCTTGCAGGACGTACAAACTTTGACCTGCTAGTGGCGATACATCAGGGGATCAACATAATCATTAGCATTCATGTTGGAGCTCAACAAGACAAGGGATCACATTATTAGGATTCATCTTTCAGGACAATGATACCAACATAATTTCATGGGAATCCAGCAAATCAGTCAACTGACACAGTGATCTTCAAAGTGTTGCTGCTAGTGTTTCTAAGCCTAAAACCAAAACAAAACTTAACTAAAACAATGCCATCCTTAGAAAATGTGCATTATTATTCAGGCCTTTAAGTGTGACACAGTGTAGTCATAGACAGTCTGTCTTATATGACAGTATGATGGGGTAATGGCTGCTCTAAAAAACAATAAAGTGTGGTTACTCCTTAACACTTTCAGTAAGGAAATGGCTATGTGTATGAAGTAGGACACATACACAACAAACCTCTGTTTTAAGCCACTTTCATTTTCTGAGAACCTAGGGCATACTCTTATTGTATTTGTTATCATGGTTCATACCCAGCCGCCTGCTAATACTCTTATTGTATTTGTTATCATGGTTTCCAAATCATCTAAGTAATGTGCAACAACCGAATCACATCACATGGTTTAGTTTAGTTTACACAATCACTCAAATAAGACAGTGGTTTAACCATTTATGTTCGACAGACCCTCTCTTAGAAGTGGACTGTCACCTTGCTTTTCAAAATGTCTTAGTGTGGTTGTTTTGTCTGGGCCAGAGTTGGAATGAAAGCCTTCTTAGTAACTAAAATGTGCTGGACCACAAGGGAATCATCTCAGTCATTTGTTCAAATGCTTAAAATAACTTTTTTGTTTTAACTGTTTTATGACAGGTGACCTCTCGTGGTTCTCCAAATAATGACTGCCCTTTCTTAAAGCCAGGGTCAGCACATTGTCGTTACAGTTGTACCAAATGCTATAGAGAGTTGAGGTGAATTATTGGCCCGAAGAAGCGTTTGGCCTTGACACCAGAGAGCACATTTGAAACCTCCAAGTGTCATACTTTTTCACCACTACTATACCATCCACCAACAGGATAGGGTTCTGAATTTTGCTTTGTTAAGCAAGTGGAATATAGTTTACTTCTCCCGGCAGCTCACAAAACCTAAGTGAATTTAGTAACAGCCTGATAGCAGGATCAACAATATTCCATTAGTTAAATCCAGTTTTCTTTTGAGTCATACTTACAAAAATAATTTGTTAAATGTCTGATCACATTTAGAAGCTTTGTTTTTCTTTGTGTCAGACTTATAATGCACTTGATCACATCAAACCAAAGGCAGGTTTTTAATGTTTTAAAGTGGAAAATGTTAATTAAATCCAAATGTAAACTTAGTATGTTGTCAATATCAGTCACCATAAGACCTACTCATCAATTCTACATTAACCAGTTCTTTCAAATATGATTCCAAGGTCGATTTTTGGTTGAACATTATAAAATTAGGTTTCTTGTGTTCAAACATCTCTTCAATTACACAGTGCGGATACCCAAACAATCTATTACTGTACGTTAAATTTTGAAGACTTCATTCTTTAATCCCATATGTCAATTAGTTACCACAGAGTTAAAACCATTTTACTATTTGCAAAAGAAAGAAAACATTCAACACAATTTTTATCTCTCAACACCATCAAGGAGGAACCTAACCGGTCCCTGATTCTTTGTGTAGTGTGGCACCAAGTTCAAAACATGCAGCCAAAGTGATAAAGTACTATCCCCAGCAACAAGAAGAACGAAGTGTCTCACAAAGCCCTGATCTTAACATCATGGAGTCAGGCTGGGATTACACAAAAAGACAGGAGACATACAGTTTAAATCCTCAGATGAACTGTAGTAAGTTCTTCAATATGCTTTAAACAATCTACCCACAAAGTACCTTGAAAAACGAGTGTTAAAATGGCAAAAGGTTGGTCACATCAAATATTCTTTTTAGATTTTGTTCCGTTTATTGCAGTGTGTGGAAACTGCCAAAAAACCTTTCATGGAATAATAAAAGCATTCTCACTATTTTACTTTTATGCTGACAAACTAAGATGACAAAAAATGTTTTAAATAAAACAAACAATTAAAAGCCAGTAGATGTATAGCTCGGATCCAAATGCTCACAATAAAAGAACACTCATGCCATATAATATCATAATATACAAGCATTAAACAAACATCACTTAGGATCTTCTGTGTATACGTCGCTATTCCTACTCCAAAACCCTGACATCAGCATAAATGCTTTGTCCCTCGGCAACATTTGAATCTCTCCTTACATCATGGCCAGCTTTCCTTCTTGCAAAATTTGGCACAGAATAAACCAAAGAGTCTTCAGCTGTCTGTATAAATATATGGGAAAACATTATTAGAAAACAGATGTTAACATAAACGTTCCAACAAAATACCTTTAAAAATCACTTACCTGCTGACTTTGTCGCTCATTCTGGGGTGTTGGAGCATTTGTTTGCAAAGCAGCAGCTGGATTAAAGAATGAAAAACCATGAACAGTCAGTAAATATGTAAGGATGCACTGACTTTCATTGTAAACTGAAAATTAATTGTATATTGATTTTGTTTTATTACCACTGAAGCAACCATACTTGTTCTTCATGGTGGTATAAATCAGTATGGAAATAAGCAAACTTAGAGCCAATACAACACACAGCAGAATTAGAATTGCATTTGCTCTCTGACAATCGCTGAAAGACCACATGTCGGCTGCTGAAACATTAGGAAAAGGAACAAAGGACAAGTTAAATACTAGTAAAATAACATCATTGTTTAATGTTGCTGCTTCATGAGATAACTGTGTGAATTTGATTGGACAAATTTACATGACAATTAAGTGGTTACCTTCAACCTCCAGTTTAGTTCCACTTCCAAATAATATCTCACCACACGTGGCCACAGCACAGTAATAAGTCCCAGCATCAGAGGAGCTGACGTTCCTGGACAAGTTGTAGACACATTTTTGTGAAGAGGAAATCTCAGGACTCCTCTCACAGTGATCACCACTGTTTAAATGAGCGTAAATGACACTGGGATGAGAGTCATCTGATCTGGCTCTGAACCAGTACACACTGTGTTCTTGTAGACATGTTTTGTTGTCAAAGAGAACTGAACACTGCAGAGTCACCAAGTCTCCTGGACGAACTGGATCAGATGGGAAGTCTTGAAAGACAGTGATATGAAGTTCTGGTCCTGGAAAAAGAGTGAAAAACTATCTGCTTACTCTATTGAATTTCAAATTCATTGTAAAAACATGTGGTTACATAACAAAGATATGAACTGAATCCAATGACTTATGCAAATTCAATGTCAAGTACCTACTGTACAAGGTGAATGCGGCTCCATTTACCCTTGACTCTCAGAAAAGTAATATTCAGAAATGTTCTTCGACGTTCAACCTATTGAATTTCAAATTCATTGTAAAAACATGTGGTTACATAACAAAGATATGAACTGAATCCAATGACTACAAATTCAAGACAAACAAATGCAATGTCAAGTACCTACAAGGTGAATGCGGCTCCATTTACCTTTGACTCTCAGAAAAGTAATATTCAGAAATGTTCTTCGAAGTTCAACAAGTTTCTCACAGTAGTAAAATGCAGTGTCACTCAGCTGTGCTTTGAGAATATGTAGAACAAAGGTTCCAGGCTCTTGTTTTACTGTGATTCGAGGAGTCTTATTAAAAAGGTTACTATCAAAAGTATAAGTGGCTCCTAAGACTTCAGGCAAGTTTTCAGCAGCA
>NW_018127966.1:28022-33441 GCF_001952655.1 Monopterus albus
GTTGCACATCTTTGAACAGAACCGTCTGGAAAAGTGATGTCCACATGTCTGGGTGACCTCATCATGGTCACATTCAGAGAACACAAAATATCACGTGCAAGAAGATTAACGGGACAAGATGGAGAAAGTAGAAATGAATGATAAAATGAAAGATTATTCTATGAACAAGGAACTTCTTCAGAGAATGGCCACTCCTCTTTCATACCCGAGAAGCCAATAACCGATGTGGTACGCCTTGAACGTGAGAGTGGCGCGTTTAAAGTGGAGTACCTAGCTCCTGAGTCAATCAAGCACAAATGCTCCAGACCATTGATAGTCACACGGACTAGGGGCTCAAGAAACATGTTCGCTTGGCTCAGGGAGTCACCTGTTACAGACTTTCAGCAGCCCTATTGCTGATGCATCTGGTGGAATCCAGGTGCCTGATGTTGAGCTGGAGGTGTATGTGGTAGCACATTTGTCGTCTGAGCAGGATATGATCCTGCTTGTCCTGGCACCTGCTGATAAAGGACAGGGCAGTTGCGTGCCCAGTGTCCTCTTTTGTGACAAATATTACATCTGTCATCTCTCACAAAATTTCTCCTGTATCCCCTGGAACCTCGATCACGTGTCCATTCTAATAAATATGCCTCTTACTCTTCATACTTCTACCATGTTTTGGTCAGAAGAGACTGATTTACCAAAAAAAAAAAAGAAAAAAAAAAAGGGCTTGCATTTGAATTTGATTTGATTTGATTTATTTATTCTTTCAAACATGTAACAACAGTCAATATGTAAACACACATAATTCCACACATATCCACAAATGTATTTTCAATTTGCTTCTACCTAGTAGAGTAGGAAGAAGTTACACTTATCTAGTCCTACCCCCTAACATCATCTTATCATCATTGGTTTGCAAGCCGTATTACTACATGGATAATTTTGTTCTACATCCACACTCCCACCTGATTAATCATTAAGCCCTGCATTTGAATTTAGCCAATTATTTGCTGAACATAGTTTGTTTAAAGTTAAGAAATGTACTGTGTCACAGTTCATGGTGTGGGCAACAGAGAAGATGATCAACATCAGAAATGAAAGGGCCTCACTTGCACTGATTTAAAAAAAGAGCTTACAGTCTGCAATGAGGTAATTTATGAATACTCACTGTGCATTGACCACTAGTTCTGTAATCAATGATGTTACTGTATTTCTACAATATTAACTACAAGATGACTTAAGCTGTCAAATGTATTTTATTTAACAGGATGCTTAATTATACAGTTAATGTTTAATCAGTGGTCAAAGTGTACAATATCTCCGTCAAAGTGCACAGGAAAACCTTGTTCACATTTGATTGCAATCTTCCTGGTGCTAGATTGACCACGGTACTGACAGCGGGGATGGGTGGCACCCTGGTTTCTCAGTTGACAGACAACAATGTCGAAGGTTTGGAGGCTCTTGGTCATTTCACCATATGGTTCCCCTGCTTGTCCACAGATGGATTTGACCAAGTTGGTGGTAGCTCGGATGAAGGTGTTGGTCTCCTTACACCTATTGCTGTTGGTTTCGGAGATGCGCAGACGTCCTATCACCTCATCACACTTATTAGTACGCATCTGCCCATTGATATGCTGTTCTATAAACTTTCTGTAACGGAGGATGGTGGTTGCATCCTGACAGAGCACAGTGGCAGAAAGCAGCAGCAAACAAGCAAGTGAGATCCTCATGATTCCCTGGTAGAAAAAAAAAAAATGTGGGAAAAGGTCAAGTTTGTCTTGTTTTCATGACACTGTCAGTGGAGTCTGAATATTCTCCGTACTGCAACCAGCTTGTTGGCTTAAAAAGTTCTGTAAATAAAATTGGCTATACACTGAGGGAACACTAAATCACACACTGGATTTGGTGAACAAATTATTCAAGTTGATAACCTTTATTAATGTATACTGCATAATTTGTTCAAAACCAAATGACATTAACAGTCAAAGGAAACCAATCATCAACCCATGGAGAGCTGTATTCACACTGAAAATCAAAATGAAAATTTGAAATCACAGGCTCATCCAAGTTGCCTGAGTTTCATCACAGCAACTCAACGTGGCTCAGAAGTGTGTATGACCCCCTCATGCCTGTATGCCCTCCTGATAATGTCTGGTACCTCACAGCAGTGAAAGCACCATTGGGCTGCAGGTACTGCCTCATGCTACCAGTAATGACACTAGCAAAACACTAAACTTGAGATGAATCAGTCAGGAAGGAAAAGGAGAGAGCATCTGTCTGTGGCCACCACATGCAAAACCATTCCCTTTTTTGGAGGTTGTCTTGCTTTTGCGTCTCCATCGCACTTGTTACTTTCATTTGCACTAAAGCAGGTGAAACTGGTTCACAATGACTTGTGCTTCCTAAATGGACAGAGTGATAACTCTGAAGTTGAACTGACTTAGTGTTATACTGTGATGATGTGAGGTTTACATAATTCTGAATGTTTAAAATTAAATCTCATATTTTGCTCAAAATAAGTCAAATCTACAGAGCACCCAAATACCCCCTCCAAACTCATCAATTTTATGACTTATAGTGATTGTATTGACAGCAAAATAATAAAAAGATAAGAAAAACAAACCTTTTGTGCAAAGCAGAAAGGTCGGCTCAGTTCTTTGTTGCTTTTGTCTCGTCCTTACAGCTAAAACCGAATAGAAAAATCTATGAAAATATGTCTTTGTTAACAAGTGTGTTAAACATATTATACCCTACTATCAACTGTAACAAAGAGCATATTTACCTGTATGACGAGCACAGTGACCAGTAACAACAAAGTCTCTGTAAACTGCTGACCCTTTTATAGAATTCATTGTGAACTTTGGTTTTGGTTTCTTGGCGCAGCACAGCACCACAGCGGGAGGGAGATCCAAACTGCCACATTGTTATATTAGGCAAAAGCAAAACCATTTTTACTGTTTTGAGAACATTTAGGAAAACCAAGTCTTTCAAACCTGCACACACACACACACACAGCATGAATTTTAATAAAAACACATGATACCAGTAAAACAAGCTAGGCTAGAAACAGAGAAGATACCATTAACAGTATGCAAAGCAATGTTTTAACCAATGAATATAAAATCATCTCAACTTTGATAGTACATGCAGTTGCTAACAATCCAGTTGTTATCAAGATCATCATGTCATAACTGCAAACCTATTTTAAAAAGTTGCTCCAGTGTTGCTAAACACAATATATTCTTAAGGAGTTAGACAAAATCAGTCCCAACTGCCCAGAGCACAGAACAAGTGCAAACATTTTAAAAACCTTATCTTTGACTTTAACCCAACACAGTTTGATTTCCACAGCACCATGATAAAATACATTAAAGAAGCTTCCTCCTGAATGCAGAAGAAATATATTTAGTATATTCTACAAACCATAAGTGTAGTTGTGTTACACTACACTCGCATGATTAAGGTTTTATATTCCCAGTATTGACTCCAGTAGTTATCAGGCCTTCCAACTCTGATATCCCCATCTTTTTTGTCAAAGGAAAAAAAAACAAAAAACAAACTAGACAGCACTCAGAGCATAAACCTCCGCCAAGACAATTCAAGTTTCCCCATAATGCCATTACACCTATTATTGAGTTAAAGAAAACCAATAGACATGAGCGATTAATAAATGAACGGTGAAGGGTAAATTCCCAGTTACGCTTTACCATTTGAACTCAGAGAGACGAGGCGGAAGTGGCTACAAAAAACCGTGCTGGTTTATTCAAGGTTCACAGGTAAAATTAACATTACACGCTCAGGTATCTTCTGATGACTCTTAGTTTCTGGCTTTCCAATCTTTTTGTATTCTATATTTTACGCATTCTAATAAATATGCCTCTTACTCTTCATACTTCTACCATGTTTTGGTCAGAAGAGACTTTTTTTTTTGGTAAATCAAAGGGCTTCCATTTGAATTTAGCCAATTATTTGCTGAACATAGTTTGTTTAAAGTTAAGAAATGTACTGTGTCACAGTTCATGGTGTGGGCAACAGAGAAGATGATCAACATCAGAAATGAAAGGGCCTCACTTGCACTGATTTAAAAAAAAAGAGCTTACAGTCTGCAATGAGGGAGGTCAAATGACTTCAGCAGATAGTCAAACAGGAGAAAAATATTAATTTATGAATACTCACTGTGCATTAACCACTAGTTCTGTAATCAATGATGTTACTGTATTTCTACAATATTAACTACAAGATGACTTAAGCTGTCAAATGTATTTTATTTAACAGGATGCTTAATTATACAGTTAATGTTTAATCAGTGGTCAAAGTGTACAATATCTCCGTCAAAGTGCACAGGAAAACCTTGTTCACATTTGATTGCAATCTTCCTGGTGCTAGATTGACCACGGTACTGACAGCGGGGATGGGTGGCACCCTGGTTTCTCAGTTGACAGACAACAATGTCGAAGGTTTGGAGGCTCTTGGTCATTTCACCATATGGTTCCCCTGCTTGTCCACAGATGGATTTGACCAAGTTGGTGGTAGCTCGGATGAAGGTGTTGGTCTCCTTACACCTATTGCTGTTGGTTTCGGAGATGCGCAGACGTCCTATCACCTCATCACACCTATTAGTACGCATCTGCCCATTGATATGCTGTTCTATAAACTTTCTGTAACGGAGGATGGTGGTTGCATCCTGACAGAGCACAGTGGCAGAAAGCAGCAGCAAACAAGCAAGTGAGATCCTCATGATTCCCTGGTAGAAAAAAAAAAAAATGTGGGAAAAGGTCAAGTTTGTCTTGTTTTCATGACACTGTCAGTGGAGTCTGAATATTCTCCGTACTGCAACCAGCTTGTTGGCTTAAAAAGTTCTGTAAATAAAATTGGCTATACACTGAGGGAACACTAAATCACACACTGGATTTGGTGAACAAATTATTCAAGTTGATAACCTTTATTAATGTATACTGCATAATTTGTTCAAAACCAAATGACATTAACAGTCAAAGGAAACCAATCATCAACCAATCATATACTGTGATGATGTGAGGTTTACATAATTCTGAATGTTTAAAATTAAATCTCATATTTTGCTCAAAATAAGTCAAATCTACAGAGCACCCAAATACCCCCTCCAAACTCATCAATTTTATGACTTATAGTGATTGTATTGACAGCAAAATAATAAAAAGATAAGAAAAACAAACCTTTTGTGCAAAGCAGAAAGGTCGGCTCAGTTCTTTGTTGCTTTTGTCTCGTCCTTACAGCTAAAACCGAATAGAAAAATTTATGAAAATATGTCTTTGTTAACAAGTGTGTTAAACATATTATACCCTACTATCAACTGTAACAAAGAGCATATTTACCTGTATGACGAGCACAGTGACCAGTAACAACAAAGTCTCTGTAAACTGCTGACCCTTTTATAGAATTCATTGTGAACTTTGGT
>NW_018127966.1:34385-35176 GCF_001952655.1 Monopterus albus
TCACCTGATATGTCAGCTTTACAGCTGACCGTAGCAGTAGTCAAAACATGGAGAAAATCAATGTGTGTGAGTGTTGATTAAGTGGTGTGTATCTAAGAACATACAGGACATTCAGGGACATGTCCGGACATTAAGCCTAGGAAGATATTATGATTAAGATTACGGCTAAACATATCATACAGTAGTTACTTTCTATCTAGTTATCCTTGAACATAACCAACCTGGAGTAACTCATGGAACTGAATAAGCAGTTAACAGTCTGAGCTAGGCATCCTGACTCCACTAAACATTTTCCAATACAACAAGCCCCTAAGCAATGTCTATCTAACTAAAAAATACCTAACAATTCCCCCTTTCGACACGACCAAAATCGTGTCGACCTAAATCAATGTCCCAGTTTCCCCAGATGAAGCTACCTAGCGTTTCGAGGGGTGAGGGGCCCCCCACCAGAGCCACCCCCTCAAGGGTAAACTACAGAGCTGAGTACTTCAGGGAAAAATGAACTAAAAACACAAAAGGGGTTATTTAAGTTACCATTATCAATTTCCCTTAATACTTACCAAACTTAATTATCAAAAATTAATTATTAAAAATCATATAACACCCTATGAGTTCACACCACCTACGTGTGTGCAAGACTATATCAGTATGTATTAACCTTTAACTGGTTTATGTAGGATCCACGGTCTTCACTCCGGTCCATGGAGCTCTTCGATCTCTCACTCACCGGGCTCAGTGAGGGAGATCAGGGGATAGGATTCCCAAGGGGCCGAAGCTTGTACTAATTCGTA
>NW_018127966.1:35211-43159 GCF_001952655.1 Monopterus albus
ATACCAGAGTGTTCAGCCATCTCTTCTGACAAGACTTTTAAGCCAGCCAGAGCCCTAGCAATTGAGCCATCAGGGTCGGTATTCATTGGAATGTAGGTGCAACATTGTTGTCCAATCATAGTACACACGCCCCCTTTTTTTGGCCAAAACAAAGTCTAAAGCCAATCTATTTTGATATGACATGATAGAGGTAGCTGCCAATTGTTCCTGAAACCCAAAGGCCAAATCTCTAGTGAAATTAGTGAGGCGCTGAACATTGAAATGAATGTAGTTTATGCAATCTACATTTTTGTTTAAGGTCACCCACCAGAAAAGAGCAGACTCAAAGCCTGCTGCTACTTGATCTACTAACTTGTACTCATTTGGGATGCCGCGGGGAACACCAATTGCATCAATATACGTGGGGGATAATCTAGCTGGATCAAACAAGGTGTCCTGCTTTATTCTGTGTCCTTTAAGGGGATGACCAAAGCCTGATTCAATGTCAGAGACTGCAGCTCCGACTACTGTGACTGGAACTATGAGTGAAATCATAGTGCAGGTACCAGACCAATCAGGAGGAAGAGCATTAAGTAATCTATTACCTCCACAGTACCAAAACACATCCGACCGGGCATAGGTCAGACGTGTAGCATTTGCCCATGTTGTAAAATTATGTGTGATGTCACACCACTCAGGAGAGATGGTACCTACATTAGTTCCAGTAACATTAGCCTTAGTTACACAAGTGTAGTTGTTTTTGACTGCAGTAAAGATAGGAGGTACTGCATCTTTAGGTGCCAATGGGTAATAGTGTTCCAATTCTCTGCATGCAGGTGTTTTTGGATTTTCAGTCATGTGCAGCTCAAGCATGCAGTGTGTGTGATTTGGATTTGAGAGGAGAGAAGGTACCATTAACAGGGCAGGACGGGGTCCAGCACATACAACACAGTCAAAGGAAAAAAAAAAAAAAAAAACAAAGTTTCCCCATAATGCCATTACACCTATTATTGAGTTAAAGAAAATCAATAGACATAAGCAATTAATAAATGAACGGCAAATAAATGTCACATGCATAACAATGTGTGCTTAGTCCTTCACCATTTGACTGAATACAATTCCACTTCAACGTGCCTCCTACTACAAATTAGCTCCACTCCTCTGCTCAGTAGTGCAGCCATCCACTTTCACCACAAGGGGGCTCACATAGAAACAAAAGCCTTTGACACTGGTGAGGAATCTTCTAAAACATTCCTGGATCCTGATGATAATCTGGATTAGGACCAAAAGGTAATAGATTATCCTATCACTCCAAAACAAAACAAAAAAACAAACAAACACCCAAATTCATTATTTTTTGAGTTATGCTGTGAAACAAAAACAAAACAAAAAGTCAGGAAAACCACCACCTCCACCTCTCTGGAGGTAACCAACAGTCACCTCTCTTTCACTTTACACTGCTGCCATCGTTTGGTGGAAAGCATATGCTTATTTTTAAATGGAGGTAAAGCCAACAGGTTCATATTTTATTTTTTGTAAGGGACCATTAGTGTGCATATTAGACCCAAATATTGCTATTTGGTGAACTGTACCTGACCAAGCTAAAAGAACATTATCATTCCCTTGCTTGTGTGATGCAGTTCTGCCATGTTACTATTAACTTTGCTACTATGTCAGTATTCAGTACAGGCAGCTATTCATAAGATGGTTTTACCTTTTTCTTCTGAATTGTCAAACCCAAAAACTAAATAATTGTTCTTAAAATGCCCTGTTACTGCACCAAAAATGTCCCTTGCATAATGAAAGAACATGTAACACAGAGACCAGATGTTTGGCTGATTATTCAAGTGGTTTTAGCTTTTTGTGCTAGATAGTGTTACTACTATTATTCTAGTAACGGGGGGTGGGGGTGGGAACTGGATTACTGAAAATTAAACAGGTTAAAAACAAATTTGTAACTGATGAAATTATCCAATAAGTCATTCTATTAAAAAAACAAAACAGTATGGCCAATGTCAAGTGTATAGCAAAGAATTTTCAGCAAATTAAGGAAATCCGATTATCCACCGTTCATGCCCTGGTAGGACCTGTTGAGGAAAGTCCCACCAGATGGCACCCTGGTACTCTTGGACAATTTGGGTCATCAACAAGCACATACTGAATACAAAGGTAATCAAAAGATCAAATAATATGCCACAACCATCACTTGTCAACACAGCTGTTGCTGTGTGGTTTTGCAAGGCTGGTGTGTGTGTGTGTGTGTGTGTGTGTGTGTGTCACCTTTGCACAATGTTCTAAAAATAAAAAGTTGATTCATACAAGCCTATGCTAAACATTGTTTTTCAATATCTGTTAACATTTTTGGAACATATACACACACACTGTATGTTAGCGACACACACACACACACACACAGGGCTTTTATCTGTAATTATACTGACAATAGTGCAGCACTAAAACATGGCAGTAAAATAACTTTTGTACTTCTCATCAAATTAAATATCGTTTCAGGATTTGTGGTATATTCTAGACCGAAATGCAACCAAGCAGAAAATCTACAGCATTTATGGAGTTTTATGTAAAGTACGTCGAAGGGTAACGAACAGACAAAACTCACAAAAATACATGTAGTTAAGCCAAAAAGTCTGACAAAACAAGCTCAAATGCTCTATTAATAAAGTCGTAAGCTTAGTGAGATCAATTAATTATAACTGTGATAACATGAACAGTTTGGCCTATAACACTGAACAAAACAGAGAATATACAAATGATCATGCAGAACAGAATTCAGGCAAAAGCTGACACAAGGCACCCAAAACAAAAACACTGAAGGAAAATGATGTTTGAAATGACACAGGATACAACAAAATTCAACAGAACATAAGAATCCAAATAAACCTGGGACACAAGAGCCCATACACAAACACCAGAATCCATGAACAGCCCTTGAGAGGCGACTACATGAGGCAACAGTGGAGCTACGTGAGGAACTTGGGAATAAACATAGATCCAAGAACATGAAGTCCAAACCAAGTCAAAGGTAAGTTGTGACAACGCTCATCCAACCAGGTGACAGTCTGAAGACAAACTACAGAGCATGCGTGGCTGGCTTAAAAACTGTCAAAAATGGTAGCTGATTAAAAACAGAGGTGACTAATAAAGGCAAGTAATGACTGATATGAAGCTGGAGCAGATGATCGTCATAAACAAGTTTGATAGAGATTGTGACAAGAGGTGGGCAAACGCAGAAGTGTTAAGAAGAAACATCCAAACAGATCACTGTGGATCTATAGGAGTTCCAGATACTGATAGGTACACGTTAGGTGGTGGGGGAGGAGGTCTGTTACATTATTGGCTTATGTTGAAGCAAGAAATATATTGAACAAATTTGTCTGAGTTTGTAAGGCTCTCAAGAGTTTTTCACTTTTAATGCACCACCACTTGAAACTGCCTTGCCCACAACCACAACTACTCATTTCTTCCTTTATTTGCACATCTAGCCTCCAACATCCTGTGGAACACAAGTCACTTCTGTTCTGAGCTGTCAGTCTCAGTGTCTGGTCAGGGGCTGAGAAATGGCTAGCCACAGTTTTGTCAGGGTAGCTGCTACGTGTGTGGCTCTTCTCGTTTCACAGACTATTACCCAAATCACCCGTACACAGTTAATCAACTAAAAAAAATAAATAAATAATAAAGCAACCAAGACACTTCTCTAATAAAGTTAAAATGCCTTTATTATACCGACAAGTTCTATAAACAGAGCACGATTAAAAGCAACTTCAACACATTTCTGCATTTACAGAGAAAACATGGTAAGGCTAACTCAAGTAGGCAGAGGAAGTAACAGGTGAAATCATTTAGTAATCAAGACAAGCAGTCTAGTTGTTAGCCGCTCAGCTCCTCATTTTCAGAAAGCCTAATGGAGATGCCAGCGGATAGCATCTCTAGATAGAATATATCTAATAATATAGTAAACAGCAAAACATCTAACATGTTTACATCTGATACACAAAATAAAAATGTGGAAAGGAGATTTGACAGTTGATACATCTGGTTGACAAATAGTTTTGTCTCCATCTGTCTGTGATTATTGCATGAAACTATTAAAACAAGTTTAAGCTGTCAAACTGGATATTCAACAAGCCACCTGAGGCCATAATCAGCACACAGCCATTAAATCAATTTTCACAGTGATCAATGTCTCGCACATAGTGCACAGGAAGGCCTTTTTCACATTTGATTACAATTTTCTTGTTGAGATTTTTACGACTGTAGTGACATTTGGCAGGCTTGGTTCCCTGTTTCTCCAGCTTACAGACAACAATGTCAAAGCGTTGGAGGCTTTTGGTCAGGCCTTGATATGGTTCTCCCTTATCTCGACAGACAGATTTGACTTTGGTGGTGCTGGCTAGGATGAAGGTATTTTTCTCCTTGCACAGGTTGATTTCGACCCCGGACATGGCTTTATCACAGTTTGTAAAGGTTTTTGTATAGATGTGCTGTTCTTTGAATTTCCCAAAGAGCTTTTTGACCTTTGCATCCTGAGAGAACACAGGGACAAAGACAAGCGCCAGCAGCAGGCAGACAAACTGGATCTTCATGATTTCCTGGTGAAGATAAGGCAACAGAACATTTAGTGCAATGAAGGCAGCAGTTGGCAGCATTGCTCTGGGAATGGCTGTTGGCCCGACAGTCCCCCACTTTGGCTGAGACAGTCATATCTCAACAGCTACTTGATGGACAGCCATGAAATTTGGCAAATGCTTTCATGTTCCTCAGAGGCCTGCAGTCACTGCTCAACCCACGACGATTTTTCTTTTAATGTAGCACTGCTATAAGGTTGACATCAATAGTTTTTTGTGAAGGTTGCAATTATTGGATCAATTTCCAGTGAATTTGGTACAGATAAGGTTCCCAGGTTATGCATTTTAATCACTTTGGTAATCCCCTCACTTGACATATGAAATATCCAATCCATGAACTGGCACAAAAAATCTGGTAAATTCATGGTTCCCAGACCATACTGTACATCCCAACAACCTGAGACTAAATGGAATGTTAAACAACTACTGGATGGGTTGCCAAGCTTTGCCAAAAGCTCACTCTGAAATCTGCATTTTCTAAAATCAGTTCTCTCACTCTGAAAGCATCTCCCCATCTATTTCATGATACTTATGAGGGTAGTGATAGTCCGTAAGAGTTAAGCAGTGTTACCAAAGTCAACTAGATTGACATTTAAGCACAGTCAAATCAAAAACAAACATTTAATAACAATGAGCTGCAGAACTTCAGTGAACGCTGCACAGACGGGGATCACTGTGGCTCAGGAGATGGAGCGGGTCATCTCCTAACTGGAATATTAGCAGCTTGGTTCCCGGCTGGTCCGGACCACATGTCTAAGTGTCCTTGAGCAAGACACTGAACCCCGAGTTGCTCCTGGTGAGGACACCAGTGCGTGAATGGCCAAATAGTGTGAAAGCACTTTGAGTGCACTGCAATACAAGTACAAGGCCATTTACAGACAGTATGCAAAAAATGGCAGCCTTAAACTAAAAGCCCTGTTTTAGTACTTACTGTCACTATAACATTAAAAGTAAAATATACACAAACCTTCTATAAGAATCAACTTTTCTTCTTTGCCTATTAAAAAAATAGCATTGGTTATTTAAGGTTTATTGTAAATGACAAATTTATCTAACCCATATAACCCAGATTAAAAAACTACTTACGTGTATCACAGACGCTGCTTTGCAACAATGAAGCTGTTGAATCTTTGAGAGAGTTTTGCTTCTCAGTGTGTGGTTTCCTCTACTTCACATATGCTCCACACCGCCCCACTATAAGTGACCACAACCTAGGTCTAAACACTGGGTGCATACACCAATTCTGATCAACTTCGCTGTTATACCACTACCTGTTTTCAGCGAATTTCACCCCTTCCTCTAATGCCTTTCTTGACACTAGTGCCATGGTTTGGTTGGATAAATTGCTTTTAGTTAGATATAAATAGTATGTTCACCAGGTTTAATGAACTAAATGCTGCATAGTTTTCTGTAATATTTATCAATATTGGTCATCAATTGTCCATAAACTGTCTGATCTTGTTACTTCAGTATATAAATTAAAAACAGGGCCTAGATATAGTCAAACTATTATTAGGTCTATTGGAATATTGTCAGTACATTTTCTAGATTGAAAATGTTAATAAAAACAAAGGGCTTGTAGGAACACATTTCATGTAAAAATACTTACTAATACTAAAATGTGATACTTTAAGTGTACATCAATCAACAAGCTTATTCTGTAGCTGGTGTCTGTGTAAAGGGGACTTGCACAAGGTCCTACAACAAGCAATGTACACAGTAGCTAAGCTGACAGATGAGGGGGAGGTGGATCATTTCTCCACCTCAAACTTATTTGTGATCTGACCAACATGTAGGAGGGAAAGGGTGCAAGAAGAACTGCAAGGAGGTCTCACAGTAAGCTGTTACTTTAACCACCACCAGTTTACTTTGTGCATACATTAACTTTTTACCTTTTCCACCCTCCTCACTGCATCACTTTGTCTGCTCTGCGTGTCCCATGATGCATCACTGCTGCACAGCCCAGTGCTATGACCAGTATCATCAAGCCAAGCCAGATTATTTGACTGGGTGAATCCAGAAAAGAGCTAGGGGCACCATGCCATCTGTCCTATGCTGTCTACGGTTTTAGACCATTTACTACCACAGTGGCTGAGGGCTGCTATTTCACAGTATTGTAAATTAGCTACATGCACATTCTTGTAATGTGTGGTTAAGTCAGAAAAGGCATCTACGGAAATAAAGCTCAGAAGTAGTAGGACAATGTGTCATTTTACCAACAAAGTTAATAAATTGAGATTTCTCCTGTGGCTCCATTGTGGTGTAAAACGAACAGTTTAGCATTCTTTCAATACCCTACTCTTTGAGACTTGGGTTCACATCAAAATTAAAATATGCACATATTAACATGACATATACTTTTACTGTATGTAGCCTATTTTCTGTGAGGGAAACCCCCACTGTACTACAAAGCATCCAGAGCAGGTCCAGATCAGTACTGAACACTCACCACTGAAAACAGTCACAGATGAAAAGTTTGTTTACATAAAAAAGAAGGTGTAGCATATACGCAGTACATGACTTAAACATGTGTACAAAAGATACAAGGCCTATTAAAAATTAAAAAGGAGAAGGAACAAATACAAACAATTAGCAGCAGACATACAGGTCTATCAACAAACAGCAATGCAAAACTGAAGCCCTGCAGGTTCTGACAGCACAACAACAACAACAACACAACTCCAAAGGCCAAACAAGTTGCATTAGGCCTTTGTTCAGGGTGCAATATCACGTTTGACCATACAATGGCTGCGGGTTCAGGCCGTTATAACAAGGGGGCGCTGTTTTTTTTTTTGTTTGTTCTTGTTTGTTTCTCAATGAGGTAACTTAAAATGCAATATAGCTTTCAAGTGGCTGATAACACTTGTGGTTCAGAGGCATAAGCTGATTTCCTAGTAGTAGGCTAAACAGTGGTAGGACAAGAGAGATTCTTTAAAAGTAACAATACCACATTATAAAAATGCTCCAGAAGTAAAAGTCCTGCATTTAAAATATTACTTACGTAGAAGTACAAAAGTAGCAATTTGCACATTTAGAGTAGACTATCAAAAGTAATAGTAAGTCAGCTCATTATGCAAAATAGCACACTTCCCATCAATGTATATCATATTATTGGATAACAGTTATTGATGCATGTGAATTTAATGTTGCAGCTGGTAAAGGTGAAGCTAATATTAGGCCTAATTATTGCTGGGTAGCTTCCCACCAGGGATCAATAAAGGTCTTATGATTATACTACATTTTATTTAAGATTTGCAGTCAAGGGATATGGAGCCAGGCCCGGGGTTGGGGCTCGAATGCGAGCGCCTGGTGGCCGGGCCTCCCCC
>NW_018127966.1:44533-64445 GCF_001952655.1 Monopterus albus
AGAGATAGGGTGAGGAGCTCGGTCACCCGGGAGGAGCTCAGAGTAGAACTGCTGCTCCTCCACATCGAGAGGAGCCAGCTGAGGTGGCTCGGGCATCTGTTTCGGATGCCTCCTGGACGCCTTCCTAGGGAGGTGTTCCGGGCATGTCCCACCGGGAGGAGGCCCCGGGGAAGACCCAGGACACGCTGGAGGGACTATGTCTCTCCGCTGGCCTGGGAACGCCTTGGCATTCCCCCGGAGGAGCTGGAGGAAGTGTCTGGAGAGAGGGAAGTCTGGGCATCTTTGCTTAGACTGCTGCCCCCGCGACTCAGTCCCAGATAAGCGGAAGAAAATGGATGGATGGATGGATGGATATTTTCTCAAGAACTCACACATGGGAGATTAGTGTAGTTTCAATGGTAGTTTAATTTTAACATTCAACATAAGTATCAATTATCATCACTCACATATTCATGTTTTTAAACCTAGAACTTGGAAAATGGAAATTACTGACTTTACAGTTATTTTTATTGTCAATAGCTAATAAGTGAGGTGTTTTATACTGTTCACAATGAAGAACTAAACCTTTAAGAAAAGAGGTGATGAACAGGGCAGTGAGAAGCGGGAAACAGATTAAGGTTGAGTTGACAGAAATATGGGTGTGAAGCCAAAGAATCACAACAACAAAAAAAGGGGGAGAGATGATGAAAATGAATGGAAGCAATAATTGTAAGAGGCATCATGGACAAAGATGTGAAAAAAGATAGAGAAAAGAAGGGAGGGGAAGAAAAATGTTGAAGAAAAGGAAGTGACATGAACAATCAGGAAGGAGGAGGAGGGGGTGTGAAAAATGTGACATTGATAGACATGAATAACACTGATGTCTCCAATCCAGATTAGCAGAAATATAATTAACTGTAAAAGTATGACAACACTTTGCACCCTTTGTAAACAAAGCAACATTATATAAAGTAAACAATACAGTAGTAGTTACATTATAGTCTTTCACTATGCTTTTAATTGTGTTAGTCATTTATGGGCAGTTAAAAACTGTACTGCTGTCCATGTTTTCTTCAGCTGTGTTGTGGCACCTTGGTCCAGATCAGATTCTTTCATGTGACCAAGTTACAGAAGCATCTTAATGTGGAGGTTTGCTGTCATCAGACTGGAGCACTCTGTCTTTTGGTCAGTAAATCCAAGCCACTTATTAAACTTGTACCCCATACTGCCATTGTTGAGGTTCACCTCATCTTAAACTTCAAGGTGTCTGTTTTTGATGGACAGTACATGCTCCATGGAAATATTCATTTTACCATAGCACCTTACAGTACATAGTCCACCAAATAATCAAGCCTACATTATGCAATGTTATCATATAACACACTGATGCATGATTCACTAACACTGTAAGAGGGAAAAACAAGAAACGGGCTCTTGCTGATGCTGCAGTTTGACACTGAACATTGCATACCAAATGGACTATGGCATGATTAAGTCTTCTCTTGTTCTGGCCAAATTAATTTGTTTTAATTGCTTTGGGATATTAACACATGCCCACATGATTGGAATAAAGGAATATTTAAAGAACAACCCCATGCAATGTTTACAGGTACAGTATCACCTGCCATGTGACAACTTAATGCCTGTAACCAGTCGAAATGGTCAATCATTCAGTAGCAGTCGTTGACAATACTGCAGCATCATATCTGAATCTCAAAATAGGTACACCAAGGCACTTTAATTTGTATAAATCAACAATTTCAGTCAATCATTTTTGACACACTTATCCATTAAAGGCAAATACTGTTGACTTTGGCATTACGTTTCCCTGCTCAGTCAGAAGGGGGTTGGGGATAATTACAGGTGCAGCAGACCTCTGACCACAACTGACTACACCCTGCACTGATGCACAGTTGAAATGTTCAACCAGAGTGAAACACTGCTTTTCAGCCTAACAAATAAATGACTCTTTAAAAGAACCTTTTTATTATGTGACTAGGAGGTTTGATTAAAACAGCTTCCTGTCACACGACTTCTTGTGATTTTCAAAACCATTTTAAATTTCAGCATCTTATAGACAGACTCAGCATGATGCTGAGTTTACAGCATGATTTCACTATTGTTGATTTGAATGGGAAACCCCGACTTATAGGGGAATATTAATGAACAGCAAATGTCTTTCAGATTTTCAAACCCTGCTTGGCTCCAAGTCTTGTGTGCAACAGCAAATTACAGAATAACAGACCATTAGAACAAACTGTTAAATCATCTCTGTGGAAAGCGTCTTTATGTTTTCTCACGGAACTCAGGAATGAGGATGATGTCCCTTATATAGTGAAGCAGGTTAGCTAGGCACACACAGTTCCCTTTTAGAGAGAAGGCAACAACCGACTGCTACCTTTTCTTTTTTGTGGATTCAACAGAGCTCCTTTCTCTCAGCCCAAACCTCTCAGTGTCCAAAGCCTCCCATACATCAGCGCTCACATTAACATCATGCAAATACACTCAGAAAATATCAAATTCATTGGGTTAGGGTAAATATTTATATAGATTTATACATACATATAAATTCATATACTTTTAAGGAATGTTAATCTATTTTGCGTTGTACTTCTTACAAGGTACAAAATAACACTTTCATACTATGTAACACATTATATAATCAACATATTAAAAAACTCATCAGTCCTTCTATCATCTTTTAGAAAAAATTCATAATAAAAATAAGTTCTGTTTTTTCTCACTTATATCTTACAATATATTTTCTCTCTGTCAACAAACACGCACACGTCCTGCTTTTACTTTTTGTATGTGGTTTCTCTTGGCATCAGTCAAACTGATGTGGAGGGAAAAAAAAAATCACTTAATGATGATGCTCCTTAACTTGGAAACATCTCAGAGCAACAGCTTCGTTGACATGTGGAATTCACAAATGGTGGTGGTGGGTGTTGCAAAACAAATGAGCAAACTGGTGCTGTTACAACTGGCACTTGGAGCAGCCGCATTCCAGAGCAGTTTCCATCTCTTCAGAGTACGAGGTGCCATCGGTGCAACGGAAAAGCACCTTCCTCCTTCTGCTCTTAGTGACACCGCAGCAAACACCGGAGGGCGCTGCGGCCTGGCAGGATCTGGAACAATCCATGTGGGGAATTTTGCTGGTGGATGTACATGTTCTCATTGCCTGGTGGTGCTTCAGCTGCTCCCTCACCATCTCTCCTTGACATGTAAGCCCTGGACATGGATGAAGGAGAGACAAAAGTTGAATGTCAAATCAGGACATAGAGTATTTCACTGCTTTCCGTGTTTTCTTATTAAAGTTTTTCCATCTTACCTGCGTCACAGGTAGGTCCGGTGTACCCTGGCTGACAGTGGCAGACCGGCTCTCCTCGCTCTGAGATGCGACACTGCCCGTGTCCGCAGTGGTGCCCCCTGCAGGCCCGAGGCTCCTGCCGTCGATCGCAGTACTGACCGTGGTAGCCTTCATTACACTGGCAGCTGTAGGACTGACCTTTGAGCACACACAGACCATGAACACATCTGGAACCAGAAGGAACAGAAGGGAAGACATGTCAGAGGAGAGTATGTGGCTTCACAAATAGTTTCTTTAAAACTGGCACACCCACATGATTTGGAAATCAAATCAGAAATATCATTAACAGATCACAATACATTTTTCCTGTTGGTGACTGACCAGGGATATTCAACCAGAGGCAACCGCACGACTATGTGGATAATCAAATATTCTGAACTCAGCTATCACAGCTGATCATTTGAGTGCAGGTATTTAGAGCTTCCAGTGATAATGTTAAGTTGTTTTCATATTAACCTATCAAAGATAAAATGTTTAGTGTACAAATAGTCAGGAAATAAAGGAAAATTACAACTTAGTACCCAAGATGACGCCTTCAAATTTCTTTTTTTTTTTTTTTAGAAACAACAGTTTAAGCCCAAGTTATTCATTTTACAATATGAAAAAATCAGTAAAGTGTTTGAAAAAATATAACCATTAAATAAAATTAACCTAATGAACTTTGTGCAGTTAAATGAACTAATCATCTAATAATAACCGTTCAAGAGCCACCATTATGAAAAGCAGCACAACCACAGTTTTTAAATCAACGCAAACATTGAAAAATCTTAAAAACCTCTTCATTGCTGTGTAAATGTGCTACTATAGCAGCAGTAGTTTAAGTATAAACAATAAGTTGACATCTTCCTAAACATCTAAATCCATATGCTGCCCAGTCTCCATTTTCTCTGCCTACCTGCTGTTCTGACAGGGATTTGGTGCCGTCATCTGGTCACATAGGGTCCCGCTGCGTCCGGGAGGACAGTCACATGTTACTCCTGTCTCTCCTCCCTCCCTACATGCACCCTGTGCGCACACACCACAGGAATGGCACCCTGCAAGAATACCCTGGTGACAGAACCAAAAAGCAAGAAAATACTGTCAATGGAAACCAATTCCAAGGGCCTTGTAACATTAACAAATAAGAAAAGAAGGACAGTAACTTAGCAAACATTTTAATGTTGCATGAAAGGTCCAGTGTAAATATAAGGCCTACATGAAGTTATAAGAACATATGTTCTTTTCTACAGCCGCTATCAGCAGGTTGTTGCTGTAGAAACATTTTGTAGGGCTGCTTCAAAGTGCAGTGCTTGTTTGGAGTGATTTGCTTGAATATAAAAATAGTTGATCTAAAGCCCCAAAAGCTGCATCACTGTCATAATGTTGCATGATTTTGCACCATCATTTATTTCCAGTGTATTTGAATTTCCTGGATGTCTGCTCTGTCTTGTGAAGCCAAACTTTCTTTGCTAATATCTCAATAGCTTAACTTATAGCTGAAATGATTAAGACAAGTTATAACACTGATAGTTATACATTTGTCAAAACAGATTCAGAGGTTGCTGTATGTGTTGTAGTGTTTTCTTACATTACAATTTTTACATAATTCTGCCGCTACAGTCAATTCAGTAAACATAATTTTTGTCAAAAGTCAACCTTCCCCCCATGTAATTACCTTGCCCTCAACCTCTTGTGGCCGTTCTCTTCCTGCAGCTCTGTAACTCAGGTCTTGGGGCTCCCCATTGATTCGGACATTGTGAATGCAACCATTAAAAGCCTGAGGGGAACGATCAGGGCTGGGACGTAGACCTGAGGCCACTACCTGAGATGGTATGCCTGGGAAATGCAAAATAAGGAAGGGACACATGGAAAAAGAAGGATGACAAATTAGAGAAGATGGATGTGATCAAATGAAAGAATGGGAAGAAAATGAAGGAGCCAGATAAAAAGAAGAGGATGACTTGAATAATACGTTTCACTCAACTGATTCTTATAACAAAATACAATGTTCCACCACGACTATGACATAACTCACTGTTGCACAACAACAACACTGGCATTCATTGTGGACAGCAAAGTAAGAATTTTACTGTAAACACATTTCCTTACTGTGCACATGACAATAGACAATAAACACTTTGACTTGACATTATTTCTTTCTAATACTTGAGAGAAAAATAAAAATCTGTTTTCAACTGTTCTCAAGGGCATGTTGTAAACAGTTTCCCATCTCCTCACCACATCCCTTGCTGGGATTTAGCGTGTGAATGTATTTGTATGTTGTGGGTTACTGTATTTGTATGTACCCATGCATGGCAAACCTATGATCACAACCACAAAAAGGCAGCACAGGGCAGGCAAGAGTAACATCTGTATGTTCAGTATATGTGTCTACAACTGCATATCTTCAAACATATACTTCAGTGTGTGTGTGTGTGTGTGTGTGTGTGTCCTGTACCTCCTATGTAAAGTTGGGTGCTGTGGTCAAGGAAGGGCTGGCGTGCTAGCTTGCCCAGGCTCTTGGGAGCACCATTATCCACGACCAGGTTCAGTGAACGGTTCTGAATCAACAGCTCGACCGTGTGGAAAAGCCCATCATTCACCGACTCCACGCTTTTACAAACACACACAGACACACACACAAAAAAAGAAGGAGAGATTTTCAGTGTGGTTTCTATTATAATACATTACTGTTAAACTCCACACAAGACAGGAGAATTAGTAAGGAATTAAATATGATAGAGAAAATTAGAAACAGACACAAAGCAGACTCAGAACATTTTCAAGTTATACATGTTTTTGTCTTTGTTTTGCTGTTTTTGCAAATGGACCAAACTAAATGAAAAAGAAATGAGTGGAATCTGTGTTGAAACGTTATTCTCAAACATAAAGCAGACTGGTCACATCTTCAGTGTATTGTCTTTTGGAAGAGATTAAAAAGTGGCCTTGATCTAGGCCATGGTTTCCTAATATGAGGATTGGGGCTTAGAATGGGCCGTGTAGTGCACAGGCATGGTTATTGTGTAGGGCTTGCGCCTTGGGGTGAGAAAAAAAACATCCAACTTAATGGCCAGACTCACACAGTTTAGACCACTGTATTAAAGAAAGAAGCTTTGTTACTAGAGTTCTGATATTTTTGGAAGAAATAAAGGTTCCCACTGAAGAGAAGCTTGCAATGAACCGGGACTGTGACCTTTTGCACCACATTTGACCCTGCAAAGAAAGTGTGTGTGTGTGTGTGTTTGTCTATAACAAAATGTGTCTGAGATTCCCTACTAAGTGGTTTGTGCTGGAGTGGAGACAGACAGCTATAGAGACAGTGGTTTGGCACAGCCGAAAGTGGGAGAGAGAGCGAGAATGAGAGACAAAGTGGGAAAGAGGTGGATGGCGGGGTGGTAAAGTTGACCATGCCTCCATTCACCCAAACTCTTCCTTCCCCGAACCTGGAGAAAACAAGCAGAGCATCGAAAACACAAAAGAACAAGTGAAGCCACTCTTCCCGTTGGTGGTCTGTTCCAGACTACCATGACTAAACATCAAGACAATACATCTCTTTGTCTGCTGCTTCTCATTGGCCAACTAGCTAAGGAGCCTTGATTTGGGTTTGATCGGCAGATGTTTATAGAACATAAAGATTACAGTAATGTTACATTAACAGCCAGTGGAGCAGGGATGTGAGTTCTGGAGCTGGGCCAGCTGACCTTCATAGAAAACTCTGACCATAGAAATGTGAAAAACAGAGAAAGCAGATGCAATAACATTAGAAAAAGAGGAAACAGTAGGAAATAATCATGAGCAAAGAGATGGAGCAAAAGATTAAGATAGTAAAAACATAAAATGATGGATACTGACTAGAAGAAATGAAAGAGAAAACAATGAGGTCAAGTGAATAGGAAGAACTTAATAAGAAATTAAGATTAAAAACAAACAAAAAAAATCACATTAGTTATGAAGTACACCTGTGCACATGACGCTGTTCTGGTTTTGTACTGGTGGGTCTGTACTTTTTACAACATAAAAAACAAATGACAAGCTACTTAAAAAAAAATCAATGCATTGTTATTAAGTGCTGATTTAAAGTTTAAAGAATTACTGTATGAACTGAAAATGTAAATCTGAAATTTGGATTAATGCGTCGATAGAGCAGATGACTAACAAAAGCATTTATTCAATCAACAATGACAAGAAAAAAAAAAGCATTTAGCTGGTGGTTTCTACAATGAGTGCTACAAATTCACTGTAGACCCAACACAGACACATACACGGTTTCCATTAGGAGTCATGTAATTTAATAATGCTCTCAAACAGGCCTACTGCAACCAAGCAAAATAATGGTCTGCTAGCCTGAAATATTAGTTCGCTACCTCACCACCATTTTTTACTTTGTATTTTCACTCTTGTTTCCTCTTTCTTTTTTACTGCACACATTTCATTTCCTTCTCTTATTTTGTCTTCCGTCTTCCCTATCCTTATGTTCTTCCTCCTAATCAGTTTCTATCCTCTCTTTTCTTTTTTCTCTGCTCCTCAAACACACACACACACACACACACACACACAAACACACAAAATGCTATTCAGTAGTCATTTCTAGTCCTTGAGCTCTTCTAAAGCTTCTCCAGTTTCATCCAAGAAGCTCTTCATCCTTCCACTTTTAAATTTGTTCAAGTGTCTGGAGAGTTAAATCAAACAGGCGTTTCACACATGAAGATATTGTCAAATTGATTTTTTCACACACACTTCAGGGGACAGTGCACTGACTTACATTCATTTCCTGGAGACTTACCCTAACCTCTACTTGCCTAACATCTAACCCTAATACCTAACCTTAAACCAAGTCAGCACTCTAAAATATACCAATTTATATTTTGGGGACTTGCTTTTGGTCCCCATAAGAACATCAAGTCCTCACAATGTGACTGTGTATGCAGATTTGCATCCCCACAACTTTAGTAATACCAGGCCATACACACACATTGTAAGCGCTGAACCTGCTGTGAGACCAAAGCTCCTCTGGGTGGCAGCATATGACAATTGGTCCGTGTGTCCAAGTCTGAGCAGCTGTCAGCCTTACATGCAAGTGTGTGTAAGTGTGTGTGTGCTTGATGTTCAAGAATATCAAACTTCATCAGTGTTCTTACAAGTAGATCCAGAACCAGACTGAGATATGTGTGTATGCATGTTTGTGTGTCAAATCAAAAACAAAAAATACAATTAATTTCCTCTTTCTTGATGCACATATACGTATGTGTGTGTGTGTTTGTGTGCATAGGTAAGTGTGTGTTTTGGGTTCTTCGACGTCAGCTATGTTGGCCCTGTGTATTAGTAAAAAGCAGCTCATTGTGGAATCCAATAAAAACAAACACGGGGCTGTGGCCGATTTCAGCGGCCTCTCTCTTACTTTCATTGTGTTCATCCAAACCCACAAGGGACGTCAATTTCCTGTCAGTCCCAAATCAAACACACAGCGAATGAGCACATACACACACAAATAAACCTTACTAAGAAAAAACATCCTAAAACCAAAAACGGTCTTTTTGTCTTATAACTGAATCAAATACAAACCAAGAAGTAATTATAGGTCATTGGCTTTATCTTAAACTGAAAAAAATATTTGGATTAGAAACAACTGCGCAGATCGACTTTCACTGTTAAATCTACTGTCATCATTTACTTAGAATGTTTCTAAACCACATTTGCAGTGGATTGTACGTGCATGTATGAATGTCTATGATAGTGAACCTTGTTTTTTGTTACTATATGCTGTATGTGTTTATGCCAGTGTGGGTTTGGCTTTATGCACGATATATGTGTACATGTATTGGCAGCATTAAAACACAGTATATGTCAGCCCATTAATATCTGTATGCTTAAGTCAGTTTTGTATGTATAGGGCTGGGGGGTATGCACCGACTTGTGAGGGTTAAGGTTACGGTTAGGGGCTAGGGAATACATTACTGCCAGTGAGTTTCCTCACAACTATAATAGGACCTACACTGTGTATGCGTGTGTGTATTTAGGAGCCCAATCTAATTAAAATGATCTTTAGCAGACAGGCATCCAAGTCCCATATTGCTGTAGTAACCTCAATTAGTCACTGCTGAGATGGCAGCTATTGAATTGTGAGCTCCTTCACTGTTTTCTTTCGCTCTTTTTTCATCTTTCATTAAAGCAGGTCGGCCAGTTCAGATGAAATTTGTACTTCTCAGGAGTGGATTCACAGTGTTTTGATGTAGGGTTTCAGGAATGAGTGCTTGTTGTTTCAGGCCGATAAAGGTTCAGTATTAGAATGTCTGAATTGCCTCTGAGCGTTTAAACCTATAATGTTCAAGGACTGTCTGTCTCTTTTAACCACAGCCCTGTGGTTTTTTAACAGCCAGATTCAGGTCAGACCTTCAGTCAGTTGCTTTATTCATCTGAATCCCTGCACAAAATCAATTTGCAAAACCTGTACCCAAACACATGAATGTGGGCTGGACATAGTACAGTATGAGGCACACCTTTACAATGTAATGAGATACAATGATCCCTGCAAAAACACTGAAACTTGTAGTTAGTTTTTCCCCAACATTATTTTGGACAGGAGGGTGTAACTCATGTAGAGATTCACAATATCACTCATCCATCTCAGCCAACAAGGGATCTGTGCTGGTTAGTATGAATCCTCACTGACTTCCCATCTGCAAACACTCCAGTTGCACTCAACAGAAATACAGCAGCTAAGAGCTGAACCCTCTGGAGGGAAAGTGTTTGACAAGCTTTTTATAACCTATAAAAATAATGGTTGGTCTGATTTTCATCGATGGTGGTGAGTGTTAGGTTTGTGGTGACATATTTTGTTTAGTCATTACTTCCTTATTTCTGCCTTATTTCCTGCTTAATGGCACAACTGGCACACAAATAATGTACAAGTGATATTAACCTTTAATATTCACTATGACTCACTGTTTAATTTACACATAAAGTCACAAAATGATGACTATAGTGAAACACCAAAGGGCCACGATGCTGTTGGCAGGCACAGCAGAGCATCTAGTTCTTAAATCATCTCTTCCTCTCTCTGTTTTTTCCAGTGACCTCCCTGCTTCCCTTTCCATCTCCTTTTGCCCAGCCATTCATCATTATCCCTCCTTACCCTACTTCTGCCTTTTCTTTGTCTACTTGCAGTATCCAGCCATCCATCCATTACTTCCACTACACCTGCCTTTCTTTATCATCGGTTTCTCCTTTCGTGTACCCATACATTGCTGCATCCCTTCGTCTGTCTTTTGCTGATGAATAACAGTAGATGTGCTTCCTTTGACCTGACGGGAGATTACTGTGGCATTTAGCAAAGGGCAGCACATTAATACACAACAAACACACTGCCTTTTCTTGCTCTTTCTCCCACACACGCACACGTTCATTTAACATTGGGCATGCATAATCACTTTCATCTGTTGCTAATGGGGGCACAGTGAAAGACTTGTACACCTTCTCCTATTTCTCTTGCTGTCACCCTCTTGCCTGCCTCTTCTTTCTACCTACAAATCTAAAGCTCCTCCACTTCTACACATCTCTTGTATGTTTTTCATTTTCAGTCTCATTCCCTCTGCTTCTCCCCTGCATCTTTATGACCATCCTGCTGAGATCCATCCTCCTGTTTTGCATTCCTCTATCTCTTCACCCCCCCCGTTTCCCCTCTCTCGTTTCTAATCCAATTTCTCAGACTTATTGTGGGCTGTACCTCCTGTCCAGGTGTCATCTGGGCAGGGGTGTTTGTGTCTCTTGGTGTGTGCCCATAAGTCCTTCAATATCCCTCAAGGATGCATACAGCATGTTTAGGTGAGTAACACTGTGTAGACATAACTTTTTACCCTAACCTTTCAAATATAAGTCTCCTACACACAATGAAATCTATATGTGAAAACCACATTTTAACTGTTACAAATGAGGTGACTCATTAATTTACCATTTTACGAGCTATAATTTTACATTAGTGGGCATTCCTCCGATGTTGACTGCTAGATTTCATCTTGTTGTCCAAAACTGAAATAAACATAATACCCTTCCTGACTGTCTGGTTTCTACGCAGATTAACCAACCCAGGGGTTGCTCAGAAACTCCGCAGAGACTGGCACGTCCCCGGCCTTGTTGTACCACTGCAGTAACTGTATGGTTAAGGTGCTGTGCTCAAAGTGTGGTAGTTAAGTCATTTTGCAGACTATCAGTTGAATGGTGGCAGGGAGTTCTGCTGTGGGTGCCTAACCATGTGGTTTGTGTCAGTTTACAACGTATTTGCAAATTAGGGCAGATAAGATTTGCAGTGCTCAGACTCATTCAATCAAACAAGGCACATAGAAAGCAGTACATAGAAGCTTGTGGTATAATGAGCCCCTGGTTTGGAGCTGGGCCTCATCTCCCTCCAGACCAGTAATGCTAACCATAACAGAGACAGTGTGTACTTAGTGCTCAGCAGTTTACTCAGAAATGATTTGATTCTGCGGATTTCTGCTCCTTTTTCTCCGTATCAACCTTTAGTATTTCTCCGCCTCTTTGTCATTCATGTGGACTTTTCTGTTGCTCACGCTGCCCCTGATCCTCTCGTCTCTAGGTCTTCCAGTTTAACAGTTTCTGTGTCATTTAATATCCCTTTTCCACACTACTGAACATTTTCTTTGTCTGTCTGACTTCATCTGTCGCTCTTTCATGTGTTGTTTCTCCTTTCTCAGTTTTTTTTTTTTTTTTTTGCACTCTATCAGTCTGTTGTCTACTTCGCAGGCGTGGCCCATGTCAAGTTAACAAGTCCAGACAAGGATCATTTCCTGACTCACTTTGTGGTTGACTTTACCCCTGTGCTCTTACCCCTCTTTCACTCCACCCCTGTCCCCTCCATCACTCCTCTCTCATCTGTCCTGCCATTCAGCTGTGTCTCCTAATTTTTCCTCTGGTGGGCAGCCTTTTCTACCCAGTTACTATTTTATTATACGGTCTGTTATTTTATTCATGCCTTCCGTTCAGCATCAGTCCATCCATCTGCCTTTCTGGCTGTCTCTCTCTCTACTGCATGTATGTCTCTCAGGCAATCAGTCTGTCATTCTACGGATCCATATGTCCCTCTGCTTGTCCTTTTCTCTCTCCTCCTCAGCCCAAGTCTCCACCCCTCCCCATCTGTGCCAGCGACTAATTAGATTCACCTCATTGTTTCTGTTGTTTCATTTTAAGCCTTCTTTCATTTCCAAGCATCCCTTCTTCGTGTCAGTCTCTTGCCTTTCACCATGTCTCATATTGTGAACGCCAGCACATATTCTGCTTAAGGTCATGTTTGGGATAATTCGGGGATTTCTACACAGCTACCCACCCAGATTACAAAACCGGCCTCATTCATGAGAAGAGACACATTATCACCACAGAAATGGGAAGTGCACAGACTGCAGAAATCTATATCAAAGTAGAAAAATTCAACAAGGTAGCAAGTTGTTTTTATGGCCAATAAGATGGTCTTTCTACCCAGATGACCTCTTGGCAGACATCTCCTTCATGGCATCATAGTCTCAACAACTCCATGGCTGCAGCTCTACAGATGACCCTGAACTATGGCTTCCATAGCAGGGGGTGTGGGAAAAAATGAATATATATAGTTCAATATGGAATCATAATATTATTATAATTGTTTGTAAGCATCACTTTATCAAAGGTCACTGAAGACAGCATACAAAGTGCACACGCACTAGTACAATGTGACACTATAGTAAACAGCCTCTACATACGGAGGTTGATGCACTCAGTTTAACTTTTAAAATCTGACTATGCTGTATCAAGTGTGGAAGAGGGTCACTTTCCATAAGTACATTTAACAAGTATCCCAAGAAACACTGCTGAATACTGTATGTTTATGAAACTACAACACAAGCAGTGTCACCGTAAAGGCAAAACCTAAACATTGTGAATGCTGACACCATGTTCATACAAAGCAGCTGTCACTGAAACTGGGACAAACTGCACTATTGTCCTGTCCTACTAAAGCCACATGGCACAAACCGACTGCAGAGTCGACACAGACCGCCCACTTGCAGCCCAACATTTATAACCTAGTGGACTACATGTGTGGACCATACGTACTGACAAACATGTGAACGCATTTGTGTATGCAGACACCAACTGTAGTATAAACAGAACCACATGGATGTCGGCCACATGGCTGTTAACAAGTTAACATCTTACATTAAACTATTACCAGCAAGCCCTGATAATTTGTCCCCTGAATTTCATATGTGAAGTAAACTGGATTAACATGCATCAGTTATAATTTAGGTTCCTGTCCCACATGTATTCACTGCAAACATGCACATCTACAATATACTACAGAATAAGCCAAATTCAAATGGACAAATTTAAAATATTGGCACATTTTACTGTGATTGCTTGATTGCTTAAAGTTCTTAAAGTATGCATGCAAAAATCCTGAAGGTTTAAATGCATTATGACTGAAATATGTGAAGCAGAAACAGTCTTGCCTTTGACATAGTAAAGTGTGCCTTTAATTTTTTTCTCCCACAGCTACAGTAATTGCAGGATTTGAAGCATGATGTAATGTCCTAATCCTAAAGTCAAATTTGTTCTGAGCAGACTGCATATTATCATCAGAAACTGTGAGGGTACCAGTATCCCGTTCTTCTCCTGTGACCCTGTCTCTCTCCACAGAGACAATAGCACACAGCACAGCCAAAACCACAAAGCCAGATGTAGATGTCTCATATAGAAAGAAAAATGGGGAGAGAATGAAAAAGCAATAAACTCTCTCCCTCATTTTCCTCTCTGCTTTATCTTCTCTTATTTCTTTATCACTACCTTCTCCGCTGCCTTCCTGCACTCATCATTTGTTCAGTTACTGTACACTAACATCTGACTACTGTGATCATTTAAAAGTGGTAAAAACATTTTCAGTATTTATATAAGACTGTTAAATTCCTTTTCATACCATGGTATAAGTTCCCTAAGAAAGAAACCTTGGACAAGATAATTGGTATCGTCTGTCTTGCCTCTGTGTTGTGGGCGCTCATGTTTTTCAATATTATGCCCAAACCTCCATAAAAACTGCCTGTTTCCTGTTGCAGTTAATATTGTTGCTTTTACAGGTTGAAGAGATTTTTGCTTCTCGCCACGCTGGTCTATTGAAGCAATTTTTCCATCAGATTTAAACTCCTTCCATTATCTAACTTTAACTGTATTTAGACTTGCAGGGCAGTGTCCTCTCCCTGCCTTGTGCAATAATAAACCTACCTACTTACCTTCTCACGTTTTTGAAACAAAGGACAAATAGAATCAGTATATGATGCTTAATTCCACCGTGTCTAGCCTCTTTCTACACTTCTACAAAGACTAGACTGGTGGCCAATCATCTTGCCTATTATTTTTGATTATAGGTTTTTATTTCAATAACAATGAGCAGTTTGTGTTGTTTAATGAAGGTGATCCGTGTTTAGCATACTGTGCACTGTTGGCTGTGCCTGTGTTGCAAAGCAAAAATACCCAAGACAATGTGGTATTGAACCTTGTATCATATATCCGTCTCCTTTCTTACTTTCTACTACAGACAGTGTGGACAGAGCAGACAGAATCAATAGGAGCCAATCAGCACCAGACAAAGATGGACACCCCCCCATGTTGACTGCAACCTAAAGTTGATCAGTCCTCTCTTTCTTCTCTTTATTTCTTCTATTCTTTTTATCTTTTCTTTTTGTCATAACCCCCTGCTTCTCCTCTGTGCCTCCTATGATCACCCTTTTAGTCAGTTCTGTGGCAAAGACAGAGGGAGTCGATAAGACATCACTTTGGGGTGTTTCCATACAGGCTGGAACACACTGTACATCTATAGCACACACTGTTTTTATTGCTCAAACTGTTTTCAGTTCTGTTGTTATGACTAAATTATACCAAAAACAATGAGGATTGTTGACTGAAGTTTGGTTTTAAGTTAACTGGCTTGTATCAAAGCTTACAATAATAATTTAGGTAGCTTGTCACTGTTTATACTACAACTCCTTACACAGGGTATGTTATATAGGTCAGCCTCACAAAAGTCCTGGCATCATGATACAGGATGTGTATTTAACCTGGCTGGGTTTTGACTTACAGTGTAATTTTTCTTTCTCAAAACTATATTTTGCTTCTTTCTTTTTAAAAACACTTTATTTATGACTTTAATTTTTCAAGCAGTTCTTGCAACAGTGGGTGCTTCATCCTTTGGCTTGTGTAATACCTACTGTATACATTATCCTGAAAAGGCCGGGCCCTACTCACACTCCAAGAAAGATGACTATGTCTTGTAGAATTTATTTTTCATTTTGCTTTTTTTTAATCATTCAGTGGTTATATCAGAACCTTTCTAACAGTAGCACTGACAGCACTTCTACCCTGCATTGGAAGCAAGGGTGTTTGTCACACCTCTACTTAAGAAGCAGTGTTCCTTCTTGTTTTAGGAAGATGCACTAAGCTGAATATTGGAAAAGTGGGAAAAGGTTTTCGCTGTGTCTTTGGTGATTATGCTGATGAATTATTGAATTTTGAATTTGTGTCTTGTACCTTTTCTAATGTTAGGTTTGATGTTTTGATGTGTTGTGAAGATGTTGGATATTTATGTTTTCTTTGCTTTGTAGTGCAACGTGTCGTATAAAAACCCCAAATGGTGACCACTGAAACCATTATCATGTTACTTTCCTCCATTACCATTGCTGTTTTCATAGCTTACAATGGAACAACCATTCTTATAAAACTGTTAATATAATTTATGTTATAACATCCATAGGAAAACAGTGAACATGAATGAAGGCTTTTGTTTTCATTCTTTGAAGAGTTACCTACAGAGACTTTTATTATGTTTCTCTCAGGGACAAACAATCTAATCAGGATTGTAAAGGAATTTCTCTAAATTCATGTTTCTTTATAGAGTGAAATGCTTAGATCTGTTTATGTGTGTTGAGGGAGGGGGGCTGTGGGGGGGGGGAAGACTACACTGGCCGACTTGTGTACACCTACTCAACAGCCTTTAACGTGCTGTTTATATACTCAACAGCCTTTAAAGTGCTGTTTATAAAAACCTTGGCTCTTTGGAACCTTTAGCTGTTGTATGCTTTTTGTATTCTTAACTACCCCTGCACCACCTTGAACCTCTGTAACATCTTGTAAATGCTATAGGTTCATTCACTGGATTAAAGTAAGTGATTTGAAAGATATGTCTGTATGTGAATGAATGGTTTTTGCTTTCTGTGAACGAATGACATGTAAACCATATCAAACGCTTTTTGTGCTATTTGATTTTGTTTGTGTGCTTAAACTACCTTGTATATTTGTATCATCGGAGTTGAGTGCATAATATAAATCTAATTCAACTGAAGTGAATAAATGCAGCTCTTCTAAGTCAATGTAAACTGAAGTGTTCATACTATATATACAGAGAGGTGACAAATTAAAGGAAAACCATAAATAAATAAGTGGTCTCTTCCAGGATGATAATGTCATAATGTGAGTATGAAAATGATGTGAATCATATTCATTGACCTTCACAGTCACCAGTTCTCAACCTAATTTAACACCCATGAGAGATTCTGGACCAACATGTCCGACAGCGTCTCCACCACCATAATCAAAAATCAAAAACACTACATGAGGGAATGTCTTTTAGAAGAAAGGTGTTCATCTTCCACTAGAGTTCAGAGACTTGTAGAATCAATGCCAAGGTGCATTGAAGCTGTTCTGGTGACACATGATGGCCCAACATCTTACTGAGACATTATATGTAGTTTTTCCATTTAATTTGCACCAATCTATGAGTTAACAATGGATGTGTGAGATTTTTTTTACCTTTAAAGTTCTTAAACCATGTTTATATCTAACCTTCAGAATCATATACTGAGTGGATGGATCTGGCAAATCATAATTTGATGTAGATGCTAAGAAAGTGAGAGTACATTTTCTCTGTGTGTCCTACCTATACACAGTGGTAGGCGGGTAGTTGGCGATGTCATAGATGAGTCGTATGTGTCCCTGGTACAGCTCCAGAGCCAGAGGGTCGTGGTCCTCCTTATACAACAAAATACCGTTGTCTTTATCTGTAGCCACCTGGAGAGACAAACACATTTTAAGATGGTTCTCTCTCTCTCACACACATTATATACTGCATGATGCGTCAACACCTTCCTTTTCGTATTACTGGTGTACTGTGTTCAGCTACAAGTAAACTGGTTGATTTAAAAACACAATACTTATAATAACCTTTCACTGGTTAATTTTTCCATTATAACGTTGTCAGCTTGCTTTTAAAAGTTTTACATCTTGGTGGCATGTTTTGAGTATTACTGTGTTCCCCATTATTTACAGCTGGCTGTCTTAGCATTATTGTAATCCCCAGAGCTTGCTGCTTTTTTTGCTCTCACATTGCTTCAACCTGGCGAAGCACCTACATAGATGGCACTGAATTAGATTATAGCTCATGAAGCCTGAAAATGTTATACTTTAGTTCCAAATCCTGGTAAATGAAAAAGTGATTTTTGATGGAAAATGGTATGTCACACATTCAAACTGTGAAAGAAAATGAGGAGAAAATTTAAATTCCACCACACACATCCTTAAACAAGGTCTTCTGCACCTTCCACCTGCACACACACTTGATATGTCACACTGTGTGCTCCGCTAAGCACTAACTAACTAGCGAGCGGAAATGGGGCCATGAGGCCAAGCACTTAACACTCTGGTTTCAATGGAGCATAGCCAAGTCAACACCTGCTAACAAGCTGACAGAGAAAAGAAGAGATGGAGGTACATCATGAAGAGATGTAGAGAACAAAACAGAGAGAGAGAAGGGGGATAGAAGGAGATGGCTGAAGAAAGAATGGGGATACAAATTGAAAGAAAAAAGAGAAAAAGTGTGAGAAAACATGGAGTAATTTATGAAGTGCTGTGGACCTTTCATTCTTCTTTTATTTTCTCTGCCTTGCCTCAGAACAGGGTCTCTTGGTAGAGTTTTAACAGCCTTGGCACTGACATTGAAAGCTCCTGACAGGAGTGCAGAAGCACACACATGCCCATGTGCTTACATGACTCCAAACAGGTGGTAAATATCAATTAGATTGCCTTCCCTTTTTTGTTTTTCTCTCATTTCCAAAAAGGGAAATGAGAGGAAAGAACATGTCTCTCTATAAGTATATAACTCTCAAGAGTTCAAAATGTGTAGTCTGTGTTTGTGTATGTGCACAGAACCCGTGTTCAGTGTGCCTTGGGAACAGAGGCCATAGCAGATGTTTGCTTTGCTTCGTCGGAACTAAGTCATGCAACTCTATAGGCTTGATTTGAGCAACTCACTGCTCTGTTTCAAGCAGCCTAAAAATGTTTTTCATGTAGTGCAGCAAAAGGGCTGACATGTTTAAAGTGCTTTTAATTTCCAAGTAATACAGGATATTTGGGCAATTTATACAAATGTTTAAAGTTTCTTTAAATACCTGCATGACTACTGGATTTCTACAACTTTAAACTCAGACTGTGGAGGCAGGGGTCAAAGGTCGACTGTACCTGTAATGAAATATGAGCAGTTGGACGGAGTTTTGTGCCCGGCAGCTCCACATATCCATCACGACCCAGGAAGTGAACGGTGGCCATCTTGTCACATTTGTTGCCGTAGAAACCGGGCATGCATCGGCAGATGGGCTCTCCAGTAACCACCAGGCACTGGGCGCCGTTCTGGCAGTCCGATTGGTCGCAGGGGCTGGTTTGCAGCAAAATCATTGGTGGAGGGTTCTCGCAGAACAGCCCACTGAGGGAGGAGCAGATTAAACAGTAGATAACCTGTTTATAGAGTCTTAATAGGGTGATTTGTTGCATCTGGATCCTCTGATTTAAGCAGTTTAGTATTTGTTCTATGATTTGCCTCATTACATTACATCCGTAGATGCACTGGTGAAGATGGAAAGTAACATTCTTGAAATATATGACAAACAGATTCTGTATATCTACTTGTTTTACCCTGAATCTTCTTGCAACAAACTCTGAAATCTTTTTCTCCTCTTTTTTACCCATTTCTTCATCTATCTATGAATTCTTCTTTCTGTCTTTTTCTTTCTGTCCCTTGTGATGAATTTGTTTCTCTCTTGCCAACAGTTTCCACTATAATTAACCACATGGAGCTGCATCTGCTGCACACACACACACACACTCACACTCACACAGTAGGTCCAAACAGTCAAGTGTCTGATTATGAAGTGCCATCTGTATCTCCTCCCGGTCTGGCCCAGCAGTGTGTGTGTACCGTAAGTGCATTCGTGTCTGTTCAAGTGATTTACTATCTTGATGATTTGTTTCCATGACTCTACCTGAAACCCTCTCTACAGACGCAGGTATAGCCGTTGACAGCGTCGACACACTCCGCTCCGTGTTGACACTTATTCTCCAGACAGTCATTATAGTCCTGCTCACAGTGTTGGCCCACATAACCTGGTAAACACTCGCACCTAGAGTGACATGGAAATATAAACAGGACCCGTGTAAATGGTGGCAGATATTTCGCTGTAGAAATAGGAGATCAGTTTCAGTCCTTTTCAACAGCCCATGCACTCA
>NW_018127966.1:64486-67931 GCF_001952655.1 Monopterus albus
CTCACTGTTGGACCTTTTGGATACGTTAGAATGTACATGCATGATATATAAATATTTTAAGTTTAAGTTCCATGTTTATAGAAGCTCTTTTGCACAGTATTTAGGAACTTATACGAACCAAATGTAATATGAGGGTAAAACATGTTGCCAGTGTTGTTAAACCACTGGGCAGTTACTGGGAGGTCTTTGAGGAGAAATGGTAAATTTCACCTGATTAGAGAATCAGGTGCAGTAAAAGGTTAATTATAAAATGCTTAAGAAAGATTATAGCATGGACTGCTGGACATGAATATGCATATGCACAAATTCCTTTGAAAGTGTATATGGCCCCAGAAGTATAGTGATTAAACCATTTCTCAGACTTTCTTTTCTTCAGGACTGAAACCTTTTTAACTTAATAACACAATACTTTTACAAGCTTTATAAGGTTCAAATATTGTGGAGTTTATCTATAACGTTAAAGGAACATAGTTTTTACCTGATATCAGAAAGTATTAAGTCAGAACTAAGTTCAAAGATTTAGTAGCATAACAAATGTGCTGCAGAAACATACTGAAATTAGCCCGTATCATAGAAACTATCTTAACGAAAGCACTGTATTTTTGAAGTGTTTTTACATCTTTTTAACTTTTTAACCTCACTGCTCCTGTTGTTTTGTTGTCACTTCAAACTTTAGATGACGTGACCTCTGAGCCTTTAAAGAGCCCAACTTCCCTGAAGCCGTCATTCACCTGTAACTGCGGCCAATATGGACACACTTTGAGTCGTGCTGACAGGGATCGAAACCATGGAGGCAAGGGTCAACCACCTCATCACACAGGTCACCTGTCAACAGAGGTAGAAAATAATAGTTTCTTTAGTAATAAAAAACAGGTCTGCACGTAAAGCTAAATCAATAAGTGTGTGTGTGTTTGCGTTTGCCACTGGTGTGTCAGAAATGAAGCCATTTCTCAGAACAAGAGTACAGAACAAAAGAAAGAAAGAAAGAAAGGAGAAGAAAAATAAATGGGAAGAGAGGCCCACTTCAAACTTTTCACACATGATCATTTTCAAATGGCAGCTGAAAAGAAAGAATACAAAAGAGAAGAGGAGCGGTGAAAATGGATAATGTATACATGTGTCTATACTGTCCAAGTCCTGTTTCATTTGAACACATACAGTGGGAATGGAAAGTATTCAGACCCCCTTAAATTTTTCTCTTTGTTATATTGCAGCCATATGCTAAAATCATTTAAGTTCATTTTTTTCCTCATTAATGTACACACAGCACCCCATATTGACAGAAAAACACAGAATTGTTGACATTTTAGCTGATTTATTAAAAAAGAAAAACTGAAATATCACATGGTCATAAGTATTCAGACCCTTTGCTGTGACACTCATATATTTAACTTAGGTGCTGTCCATTTCTTCTGATCATCCCAGAGATGGTTCTACACCTTCATTTGAGTCCAGCTGTGTTTGATTATACTGATTGACCGTGATTAGGAAAGCCACCCACCTGTCTATATAAGACCCAAGCTCCTAGTTGGTCATATGAAGGAAGAGGGGAATGAGAAAGGTCAAACACACTTCCCATTGTTGTCTGCTCGCTTTAATCTAATCTTGCTGCCTCACTACCAGCCTTTTCTCAACTCACTTTTAGGTGCTTTAATCTAATCTTGCTGCCTCACTCCCACCCTGACTGTCTCAACCAGCCTTTTCTCAACTCACTTTTAGGAGCATGTTGCTCTGAGCTGCAGTATACTTCTCCATCTGATGGAAATGACACCTGGAGTTCTTTGAGCTGTAGCAAATGCACAACAATTTTAGGATATTAACGTGCACAGAGCCTAGTAGGCAGGCTACAGTAGTGCACATTTCTGACATTTAGTTAAAGATGCCAACATGAATTTATCAGTGTGTAGTTACCTGTGAAACCTTAGTATATGTAATTACGATACCCATGAGGCCATGTTAAAGTTGATAACTGTGGAATATAAACATTTTGCGACTGATTTACCCCCGTTGACCTTTTTCTCCAATGCAAAACACTTTGGTGACAGTTTACTGAAGCTCAGTTTGTGATGGAAGATCATTGCCTAACTCAACAGTTTGCCAGGAAGATATTGCCAATTTGATTGTGGCTTAGAGGCCAAAAAAAAACCTGACAGTCTTGTTTGATTGATTAAATAATGAACACCAGGGAACGGAATCATATCTTTTTTTGGAATATTTGCCCCACAATGTACAGTAAGCACACTCAGATAATCCAAAGCAGGATGTCATGGAAATGTAATTTGAATGTGCACGTTCCAAGTGAACAGTTCCCAGTGAGTTTACAGACTCACTGATCTTTGTGTTGCACCAACAGAATGTCCTCATCACAGACACATTACTTTGCTCGATGGCAAAGTATTTCAAACACTAATGACTGAATTTTCTTGATGTGTGTTTTGCACATTTATGGTCTCCAGAGGATGAATTCTAATGTTCTCATCTCAAGCCAAAAATAGCAAAATTGCACACAGGATGCGGTTTTATAATCTATAAGACAATTTGTCAGGAACATTCAGGCATATGACCTGGCTTTTTCATTTTCGAATGAAACTCCTCAGCTGCAGAAAGCTTATATCAGCTGCTTAAAAGGTCTTGTGACCTTAAATCTGGCCTTTTTTCCCTCTGGTGCAAATATGACGTGACAGTTCTGGTTGCTGAGCTTGGAGAAAGCAGAATGACTAGCAGAGGACTGTCCTTTGAATGTGACACCTGATGATTACACCGTGGTTCACTGAGCTGGGTGGAGGTTCAGAGCCAAAGGAACCAGCTGTGTGTGTGTGTGTGTGTGTGTGTAACAGTTGTATGTGGTAAAGTGGCTGGCAGTGTCTGAGGCTCTTCTATGCCAACAACGATAATGACATGGTGTGTGTCAGGGTGAGTGTGCGTGTGTATTGACTGAGATCCAGTATCAGATGGGACAAGCTGCTGTTGTATTACTTACATTATGGGGACCAAAACCTGTTAACACACTCACATTGTGGGGACTTGAATTTTGGGGTGGCAACATGGTATAGGGTTAAGTGTTAGGGTTTTTTGATTTGATTTATTTATTCTTTCAAGCATGTAAAGACAGTTGATATGTCAACACACATATCCAACAAATGCTAATCCAATATCAATTTGCTTATACCTAGTACATGCTTGAATGGAGTAGGAAGAAGTCAGACTTATCCAGTCCTACCCCATGACATCATCTTACATCATTGGTTTGCAAGCAGTAAATAATTCTCTTCTACACCACACAAGTAATATACTAAAGAATTATTACAAAGTGTTAACATTCATACACCACACCCACAATGTTCCATCTAATTAATCATTAAGCCTGTTCTTGCATATATCTTGATTGACACATACCTTTATATTTATGTTTAAACTCGTCAATTCTATTACTATTTTTTATGTC
>NW_018127966.1:68303-93964 GCF_001952655.1 Monopterus albus
GTCCAAAATATATCTAACCCTTGCCAATATCGATATATTCTTTGCCATTTTGTGCTGAACATATCTGATATGAGATTTCAAAAAAGCAAGGATAGCGCCTATGATACATGCTATCCTTGCTTTTTTGTTAGGCAGGTAGTGGTTATAGTTAAGGTTAGGATAGGTCTACAGGAAATGAATGTAAGTCAATGTAAAGTCTCCACAAAGAATGAAAACACAGCGTGAGTGTGTGTGTGTGTCTTAGAGGACACAGTCACAGAGAGGAAAACTTAACTTTCCAGTCAGCAGTTTAGCTTCAACTTGCTCACCTCCACCAAGTGAGATCTTTCTTCTCTCTCTCTCTCACTGCCTCTGCCCTTTACTGGCCCCTTCTTTACCCTTTTCCATGCTTTGTTTATTTTTCCCTTTCCCTCTAGTACACAGTCCCTCTTTGCCATTTTCTGTCATTCTCCCTCTCGCTCTCTCTGTAACTCCCCCTCCCTGTGTGACTGCTCTTTCAACCTCCTGTAGGAGCGGTTTCAGGCCACTGTGGAAAGGCTGTCCATTAACTTAACTTACCATGCAGTAAAGTGGAAAATATGATTTTGTATGTGTGTGCAGCAGTGGAGGGACTTGGTGACCTCCCAGCCCCTCTCATGGGCAACCACTGAGGGTTTCGGGAATATCTGACTGAAGAAACAGATGGTGCATATACACTGATCAGCCATAACATTATGACCACAGAATAAAGTGAATACTGATTATATCATTACGCTGGCACCTGTCAGTGTGTGGTGTATATTAGGCAGCAAGTGAACATTCAGTCCTCAAAGTTGATGTGTTGGAAGAAGGAAAAATGGGCAAGTGTGAGGATCTGAGTGACTTTGACAAGGGCCAAACTGTGATGGTGAGATGACTGGGTCAGAGAATCTCCCACACTGCAGGTCTTGTTGGGTGTTCTTGGTCTGCAGTGGTCAGTACTGACCAACAGTGGACTAAGGAAGGGCAAATGGTGAACTGGTGACAGGGTCATGGACGTCCCCAGGTGATGATGAGGTTGACCTACAGTATATTAAACTTTTAACTTCCATTTGTATTTTTCAAAAAATTAAGATTTATTTGAATCTTTGTTAAAATGGTTGAAAATGAGAAATACTGTACATTGGTCTCTATGAAGAGAAAGAGTCGGGGGCTGTAGTGGTGATATCACACCTGGAGTGGTGAGGCTGTTGGATTGGTCTAAAACATTCTCTCTAACTCGTCCTCATGACCAGTTTTCATTCCTTTTATATAAGTTTCTCACTGAATTGTAGACACATCTGTGCTCTTCCTGACAGTAAAACTGTGGAAGCAAATGGATTCACAGAAGATGCACAGTGAGCTGCAGAGTGACACCAGTACCAACCAACTGCCACATTGACCCCTATATAAACAGTATTAGGCAGGTGGTCATAATGTTATGGCTGATCGGTGTATGTGCCTGTGTAGGTGTGTCTACCTGTGTAGTTGGGTGGACAAATGCAGGTATAGTTGTTGACTCCATCGATGCATGTAGAGTTGTTCTCACAGTCATTGTCTTCACAGTCATCTGGGTTTATCTCACAACGGTGGCCCTCGAAACCGGGTGGACACACACAGCTACACTCACACACACAGAAAATATCATTAGATGGTCAATGGGCCAGATCTGTGCACACACTCCTGCTGCACAACTTGAAATAAAATCAATCAGTCAGTTCAATCAGAGGCTCAAATTCACATCCCCTTAAATTCTTCTATAAGAGCTTTAAAGAAAAACATTTCCAGGGGGATTTCCTCCATCCTGTGTTGGATCTTCCACACCACTGGCATCAACTCATAACTATATTTAGTGGTCCAACAAGAGACACCATTTCATGCTTCATTCTATAGCAGAAATACATTTTTAACATGGCTGTTCAAAGTTTAAACTATGACTGCCAAATGCTACTTGGCTAAAATGTAGAGAAGCAGTCGTCCCCATCAAACTAAGCGCCTATGATACATGCTATCCTTGCTCTTTTGTTAGGGGATGTCTCATTAATGGACATCACAGGTCAGTGTTCATTAAGCTTCCCCAGCCAGTACTGACAGTCATTGGTTACCCCCACCCTGTCAGTCTGCTGGTTTCTGAAGGTTAAACTCAAAGCTGCATTATACAATTTTTAATCTTTAGGGTGCAGAACAAACTCAGCACCTAGGATACAGTGAACACATACATTTGTTTCTGGCTATTGCATTAGCCATAATGTGGGCTACGTAGTGATATAACACACACACAAAACAAAATAAGCATCCCATTTGTAAAAGCAACAAAGCTGCCATATTGGGTGTTGATGATCCATGGTTTGGCACAGTGGACGGCCCTTCCATATTATGTTATTTGAATGAATGACCAAAAATGTATAGGGCCTTTAAATGCAACCAGATAATGGATTTCCATCTTTATTAAAAGACAGTGACACCTCAGTTTGCAACAACACACACATACATGGAGAGGGATGAAGAAAAATAATAAAAGAAAGTGTAGGAGCGAGAACGATGAGCTAAGATATTACATGAGAAACAAGGACAAACAAATACAAATGAGAAGAGCACCGCCAGCACTGAGAGGGTCAGAGAGCACTGTTCCACAAATCAAATCCTCATCTTGACATTTAAACTATATAGTTTGACAAATGGGCCACTGCTAAAAACCAAGGCTAATTGGACTTTGGATTGAATAACCCCAACAGATTATATAACATGTTAAAATGTCAAAGAGGTCTGGCTTCGACTCTTTCTGTCTTTCTCTGTCTGTTGCTGCATGTCTCCCAGAGGGCACAGTTATCTACCTGTGTTGGTATTAACATTGAGAGAAGATCTGTAAAGGGTAAAGAGACCCTTAATAGCATTACCACACAGGATGTTAAAGGCCAGATGCATATCAAAGCCTTTCAAAGGGCAAAGGGCTTGTTAAGGGGCTTGAGGTAGAGACTAATCTGGTTAAGATATTGATGACATTTGTTTCAGTCAAAGTGGCTGTTTGTTTCTTTGTTCTTTCATAGAGTTTCAAGAGTGTAAATTCAATGTTTAAAGTGGTTTGCTTCAATTTAATGGCTACAGGACTGTCATTCATACATGCAATATGTTTTTACTTTGGCTGTTTTGATTACTTTTGGTATGTGGCCTTTTACCAAAGTTATAATTTATATCTCTTGGTACATATTTCTAAATTAACCTGAGCACACTTGCTTTAGTTTCTTTGTCCAAAGGAGATTAGTTATTAGATGAGAGTGGACAGGGGAATATAGCATTTAAGATTTTAGGTCATGGCTGAAGAGCATGTTAATACTTTTTTTTTTCCATCATTCTACAAAACAACTACAGAATATAAAGTTATAAAACTGCACAAAAATGCAGCAGTGGTCTAGATATGTGAGAAGCAAGTTTGAGATCCTAGATCGACTGGGAAATGACGGGTCAGAAAGTGAAGGAGTGATGTTCTGCTATCTGCTCCCTCAGCCGCTACCACTGGGAGGCTCTTGACCCCCAATGTGTCCAGTCAAACGCTGTGATTGTGTTGGGCAGCTCCAAGGTGTGACTGTGTGAAACTGTATAAATGTAAAGCAGGGAGCTCCTGGAAAGCAGATAGCATGTGCAGTATGCTTTCCCAGGATGAATAAAGAGGTCAAAAACATTATGGATCACATGTTTCTGCTTAAGTTATATCATCTTGAGTGCATGAACTTAATAACTGCATTTGTCAATGTAACACTTGCCAAGTGTTTAGACAAGGAATTATTAATCTCTAATTAAGGGCCAACAAGCTGGAATAGGTTCGGCTACATGGAGCAATGTGTGGTGTTCAAATGAATCTCACAAACCATATGTTTGAACACTTTCTTACTGTATTTGAACGTGTGCACATATACAAAACAATTTAGATAACTAAAATAATGAAAAATATGGAAAATGTATAAACCAAAATAACAAAAGCTTAACCGTGTTGTCTTTTTTTCTCTTCACAGACCAATATCAAAAAACTAAGTAATCCCTCCTCCCTGTGAGGAACAAGTAAATCTTGAATAATGGTTTACTTAGGATATGTTTCCTTTTTATGTCTGCAATATCATAGGGTGCACCCAATCTAAATCTGGTATCCAATGTGGAGTGGAATCCAATTGGATAATTTTCAAATCCAAATCCTTTTCGAATCAATCAACCATACAAGAATCCAAGACAGGGATGACAGTTTTAAAATGTACCATTTTATATAACATACTGTCTATTGTATTGTTGTACCTGAAGTGGTCTTCATGGCGTGGTTGAATGTGGCAGGTTCCTCCATTAGAACAAGGGAAACTAATACAAGCATTGATGGGTAGTTCACAGTTTTTACCCTGGAGGAGAGGAGAAGATAAGTCAAGGCAGGGAAGTTAAGAACTGAATATCGGATATTTTTCTAGAAGACCGTCGTGGTCCAAGAATGCCTTCAAACCCCTTTACTACTAACACCTCTTACACAGTGCCTCTGACTCTACAGTTATAGGAGTGTGAGATCATTCTTCCTTCTGATTCACCATTATATATTCCTCTCCCTTTCCGGTCTTCCATACCCTGGATACTGACATACAATAAGTAGAGGAAGTAATAAGCTGCATGCTAATGATGGAAAAGAAAATGCCCAACTGAAGGGTGCCTGGGTGGTGCAGGGGGAAAAGCCAGGGGTGGGGGAATTAAGTTATATGACATGACTTAAGTTAGACTTAGGTAACAAATTGGAGGACTTGAGATTTGCTTGACCAACACTGGTAAAAGACTCAACTTGACTTTTACTTGGTGTTCATGACTTTTTGAGACAGTTGTCAAAATTACTTCACCTTTTTAAATTAAATATTAACATTTTTGTAGATACTGAAAAGTTACATGTTGCTTTGGTTTGGGTGGTTTCTAGTGCAATGCATGCAAACCTGGCAACCTTCCAGAACGCAGCAGACCAGCAGAGGGTAACGCAGGATGCAGTAATGGAGGGAACTAGTCCAAAAATAAAATTCATTAAAGCCATGAATACCTTTAAATTTAATAGCAAAGGGTTAGTTTATAGCCTACGAATGCACAATTAATAATCAGATATGTGATATTCCCATAACCATTCCTATTCCCACATGGCCACTGTCTTTTATCGGATTTAAATGTTGATCATCAACATTTTGTATGACTTCACTTATGACTTGCTTGAGATATAATAGGGACTTTACTTAACTGGCTTGATTCTCACCGCAGTAATTTCCTAGAGCCTTGAAGGCTAAGACTTGCTTGTGACTTTCACATGTGTGACTTACTCCCACCTCTGATAAAAACACTCACCCACCACCACAGAGACATACAGTATGTTCAGTTTCCATCACCAGCCGAATGATTGAATCCAGTTGGCAGCATTGTTTTGAAGTGGGAATCTATGGAGGGATCATATTTTATCACTACACTAAAATGTCACAATTGTTATGAAAAGAATATTTCTGTGTTACTTAAATTAAAGCTGACCTAATACAGGGTGACATACAATTTGTAAATATTAATGCCTTTTTGTAGAAAAATAAAGTAAAGTAGGCCTTTGATTAATTGCTCTTCTAACACACACCTGTTTTCTGAATAAACAGATTTCACTTGGAACTGTGTCATGTACCTAAGCCCTGCACAGACACACTTTCTCAACATCAAACCCTGCAGCTGTAGTTTTAATTTCAAACTCACAAACCTTTGGCTGCAAACACATCCACTTCCTCTGATCAAAGCCAAGACGTTTATTCTTGTTCTCCCTCTTCATCCATCTTCATTATTTCCTTCTCATTTTGCTTTTTTATTGTAGCTCTTTGTTTGTTTTGTTCACTTCCTTTCGTTCAACCCCCCTCTTTTTCACTGTTCCTTTCTTCTACACGTTTTCTCTCTCAAAGCATTTAAACCTTTCTTTCTTCATTTCTTTCTCTCTTCTTACACAGTTACCTCTCTCATTCTCCAGTAGCTTACAGTAAATGTCTCCCCCTCCTTTGTCTTCCCTCTCTCTTTCTCCTTCTCTCTCCCCCTCTTTTGTTCCCTGCTGCTCCTTTTTTGATTCCCTTTTAATTAACGTTGTTGCGGTGGATGCCCACACAGGAAAAAAATAAATAAATAAAAATACACAGGCATGTACATGCACAGACACACATACACACACCAACAGTCCCTGTTTCCCAGTGAGTGACCTTGGCAAGTGATGTTTTAATTAAAAGCAAGGCAGAGGCTTTGTCCTCCTGTTAAACCCTAAAGGTTAAGAGGTGTGTGTGTGTGTGTGTATGTGTGTACATGAGATCACAAGTGTATCTTTAAAGTGCTTGTACACACACAAGCACAAACACATGTACATGTACACAGGAACTCCCACGGAGGCATGAACCCACTAATCTCCAAACATGCATGAAAACAAACAAGTGGGTAATGTGACATATACATATATACATATGTAAATCCACAGACATATGCACACAATTATATTCCACACACACTCCTCCAGTGCAAACTGCCCTCTCAGCAGTAGATTTTTACATCTTTTCTAATGCAGGGCCCTGACAATTATTATACCCTTTGTCTTTTGATCAGTCAATACTTCCAGTGCAGTCAGCTGCAGTCATCATTTCTTAGTTGATGAACAGACAGATACATTATGCATGTAAGCCAACGCTAAGCCTGATAATACTGCTAATACCACAGGCTTATGCTGCATGGAAATCCATCTAGGATACCTTTCATGCATGCAGCCAATTCCAGGAAATGTAACACTTTCCTGCAACCATAGCTGCTGGATTTTTATCATTCAGAAGTTTTAAAACACAGATAAACCACTAAATAATGGCCAGTTAACTGAAAGTGCAGGTACCTGCTTAGGAACAGGGGATAGAAAATAGCAACACAATTAGGGTTCACTCTTGACAAAGCACTTTGGAAATGCTTTTAACAAGCAGCAAAGAGGATGGTAACAACCACGATTTACCAAAGCATTAAGTAAATAACTAATATTCATTTGCATGGGGCCATAACAGAGAACATATGTTAAGTTCAGTCAAACTCGCATATTAAAAAACCTATTCACTAACAAGAGTTAATGCTTTCAAATCTTTTTTTTCTTTTTATCAATTTAAAGAAAATATGTATTTGTACACTTACAATTTTACTATGAACTGCAGTGTTTTTGAGCTGAAGTACAGCTGGATTAAAAACCATCTAAGAGTTTGTTAAACCCAACATGCTATCTCCATTTAAAAGTTCCTCTCTCTGCTTCTATCTAGCATCTCACCTTGAATCCATATGGACAGGTGCAGTGGTAGGATCCAGTGGCATCAGAGACACAGGTGCCGTTGTTTTGGCAGGGGGCTGCTAGGCAGGGGGCGCACTTTGACATCAGACTGATGTCTGCTGGGCCTGAGAAAGAAGCAGGAACAGATGAGTAGAAAGACAAGGGGGAAGGAGGGAAGAAGATAAGAAGACAGAAAGAAAGCAAAGATGTGTCAAAGGAAAAGACATATTTATTTATTTAGTGCCAAAAGTCACCCCGACAGCCTTCCATTTAACAAATGGCATGCTAAGAAAAGGCCTTACTGGATAAGATAAGTTTAGAAGAGCCATGTCATTGGTTTCAGGGTTCAGGGCATGTAAAAAAACAAGGAGACGAAGAAGAACAGGGGCTCTGATTTTCCATGTGATGATGGGAAGTACTTCTATTGCATACTTCACGATTCACTTTAGACTCTATTTTCATCTATGAAACCTAGACCAACACTCACCCTACCATACTGTACATTCACAGCAAATTATGCCCATGTGTTACAGACACATGCAGGGTCATGATTTTCAAGATGTATCTTTTCCTGTGGGGACAAAGTCCACTTCTAAATTCTTCTCCCCTCTGGTCTGATAGCAAGAGCACCCTGGGATAATGTTAGAGGTTGAACTGCTCCTGCACTCTGTCCACACAAGAATGAAATGCAGCTGAGGCAATGGAGATGTTTTCATTCATTCTTTATCTTTGAACATAAGCAATTCTCTTTGAAAAATTAGCATCACTATTACTAAACTGAGCTGACAGAACAAAAATAATACCCAATACATAAGGGTTTGCTTGACTGGGAAATCTGTCTGACACCTTGAGGCAACTCAAAGTGGCTCACTCAGAATAATATGATTAGCTTTATTGCCTTCCACTTCTAATCGCAACTCTTTGTTTTGTCCCTGAGCCTGCGCCTGAAAATGTATCTTAAATGCATCCTACATTTCAATAAAATTAACTTGTTTGAAAAGAGACAATCTCATCAATGTCCCCTGAGGAGGAGGAAAAGCTACATAGAACATCTTCAAATAAACACCACAGGTTTCATTTCTTCTACACCATGTAGCCAAAGATCAAGAATGTAATACTAATACCAATCTAAACATTTCAAAGGAGCTAACTTCTTAATTATTTCTCTGAAAGGGAATGGGAATAGTTCAGATAGAAACGATTAAAAAACAGAACAAGTCTCACTATCAGTTTAATTGATAATTGATTGAGTGACCTGAGTCTTGCTCTCAAATATCACAGTTTTAAATGCCTTTCTATGCACTAATCTGTCTGAATCTGGGGATTAATACAATGCTGAAACTGGTCAACACTGATATGTACAGCCAAAAAGTAGAATAAACTGTAGTATGGGGTAGTACGGAAACAGAAGGGAAGAGGTAAACGAAATAAAGTGGAGACTGTTTACCTTTACACTGAAATCTGTTAAGTGGTGTGGTGAGCAGCAGCCTGTCAGCCATGTCAGCAGGTCCAGTACAGCGAGCAATGCCTGTTGATAACCAGCATATTTGCCATTTCTGTTTTACATACATGAGATCAGCTGCTTGCAAGGGCAGACTCCAAATTGTGGTGACAAGTACTTTAACAGCATATTGACAATGATTTTTCTTCTTACCAGGCTCTTTGAAGCCAGCCTTGACCCACTGTGAGAGCCAGCGCAGCTCACAGTTACAGTATAAGGGGTTGGCACCAAGAGCCCTAGACACACAATTAAAAGCATTGCAGTGACACATAACTCCCCTTGAAGACACTGTAGACCTACATACACAGATATAAAAACAAGGGGGTGCTTACAGGTGGGACAGAGAGGTCAGGTGGTTGAAAGCTCCTTCTGGGATAGTTGAAAGGTCATTACCATGGAGAGTCCTGGAGGGGAGCAAGAGACAAATGAGAGCAAGACAAGAGTGCTCATGAATAGGCTACTAGTTTTCCCAACTGCTAACTTTTTTTTTTTTTTTTTTTTGCAAAACTACACAAAAGTGGTCAAAATCATTCATATATCATTCACTGCACTATGCTCATTCAGCAAACACCTGCAATCATTACGATAAACCAATAAACTCAAATCATCACTCTTTGAACTTAATGACTACACCTTTTTCCAGGTCTAAGCACTTAGCCGCAACATTTGACACACCCAGTACTGTGGGATCCTATAAACAGGGCCACTGCCTTGCTTATCATCTCTGGAACAATGGATCCTACCCACCCAGAAGGTGGGAGACATCAGAGGGATGCTTGAGCTCAAGGGTCCCTTGCCATGCTACTTTGGGTCCATATAACACTGCACATCTATTTGCCTCCTAGCTCAACTTTCCAGGCACCACAAAAGTGGTCAAAATCATTCATATATCATTCACTGCACTATGCTCATTCAGCAAACACCTGCAATCATTACGATAAACCAATAAACTCAAATCATCACTCTTTGAACATAATGACTACACCTTTTTCCAGGTCTAAGCACTTAGCCGCAACATTTGACACACCCAGTACTGTGGGATCCTATAAACAGGGCCACTGCCTTGCTTATCATCTCTGGAACAATGGATCCTACCCACCCAGAAGGTGGGAGACATCAGAGGGATGCTTGAGCTCAAGGGTCCCTTGCCATGCTACTTTGGGTCCATATAACATTGCACATCTTGCCTCCTAGCTCAACTTTCCAGGCACCAGGTGAACCAGGGGCACCAGACCAGTCCCAGAACCTTATCTTTTGGGATTATACACCAGACTGCTCTGTTCGATGTTCATTCCAGCATTCACAAATCTTTTATTTCCTGCACACTGCATATTGTTTTCGGCATGTCTGTGGAAAGTATATGACAGAAACTATCACAAGAGAAAACTGTTTGGTTGCAGTAGAAGATGCCTATGGGGGTGTGCCTTTGGAAGCCGGCCGAAGGTGGATAAGGCACATCACAGCATGCATGTGTGTGTTGTCTGAGAGCACAGTTTGATTTTGACATGGAAGTCAGATGGCTGTACAGATGTGAGCATCATTTTGAGAATGTGTATGTAGTTTTCAGAAAATATGTGTTAGCAATTGGGAAAAACTGTAAACACAATACTGACCTTGTTCATTTGAACAGGTCACTTTTTGACCCATTGTTAATTTTATTGTATAATTAATTAATGTGATTAGGCATTCAGTGTTTCTTTATTCACATTATTTGCAGCAAGAAGAATGACCATTATTTTGACCTTAACGTCAGCCCAGGATGTTATTAGTTATTAATGCTACTTCTTCATCTACTTACACTGTGGCTACTATTGTACTGATCCAGCTGCGAGTATTCTGGAAGTCAGATGGCTTCTAAACTAGAAGCTGTGTTTGAGGCTTGCCCACAGATGACAGTGCTCTATTTGCTAATTTTACAGTGAATATCTGAACAAACCTGCTGCATCATATCCGTCATTTCAGAGGCAAATGAAACTGAAGACACAGCTGCCTAACACTCAATTTGCAGCAAACTAATATATCAGTCTAACTCTGACTTGCTGCATGCTGAATTATTTAAATTATATGTGGTTCCTAAGCTACAGACACACCACCACCCCCCATATAATGGGATATAAATAAAATATTTATGAAAGAATAACACAAAATAAACAGAAAGCTTATTTTCATCTTTGGGCTATAAAGTTTGTCCTAGTTCGAATGGAATATAAACTGTCTCATATGGTCATCTGGCAGACTGTGGTGTGTGTGTGTGTGTGTGTGTGTGTGTCACAGGAAGAAACTGTGGGCTGTGATGTGTATCAGTGTGAGCATGTGCATTTTTTGTTTTGTGCCTTTGGGTCTTTGCATGTGTTTGTGAGTGCAGATGTGTGTGTTTGATTTTTTTTGTCTCCAAGGGCCCAGAGACTGCAGTATGTGTGTGTCCTTGGTGTCTCGCCACTGAAGTGTGTTGCCTGCTGGATATAAGTTCACATTTCATTAGAGAGAAGGTCTGTAGCAGGGGACAGCTATCAAACCACCACTACTGGAAAACTGTGTGTGTACATAATTCACTGTGTGTAGGTTCAGACCAACATGTACAAGTATACATGCTGGTGATATGTGCACATATATTTGTGTGTGTGTCTTGTCTGTTCTCACAAATTTGCGTTTGTGTGTGCTTAATGTCTTTATGGGTTTGTGTGCATCTCTATGCATCTGTATATGGTGGTCTAACAGCCCCCGCACAAGGCTGGCCCAAAGGGGGTTGTGGGTAATGAGGAGGTGACAGTGATTGCTGCCTGGCAACCAGTTGCTATGTGGGGGCAGAGAGGGATCAGTCCCTACGGCAACATCAACTAAAATGAAAGGAAGAAAGGATGGAAGGTTAAAAAAGCGTTCAGTAAACTAACGCAAGGTGAAGAGATAGAGAGTCAATAGAGAGAGAAAAGGCCAGAAACAAAGCTGACTTTTGAGGGTGAGGTTTGTTTTCTAAACAAATGTGGATTATCTGTAGCAGAAGCAACAGTGTGTTTGAAGTTCATGAATGTAAATTTTAATTGATCTGACAACCACAAATTAAATTCCATTCACCTCCATCGTATTGGGTTGCAAGACTTGAAGGTGTATTTCATAAAACCTGGCAAAATAAAACTAAAACTACCTGCATGACAGCTATATGTGGGGAAATATGTTTTCTTGTAATTTAGTCGTAGCAACCTTTTAAGAGAAAGAGTCAAAAATGATTGTAATCATAGACTCATTTATGTAATATGCCATGTGAAATGATAAAGTGCTGGCTGAAAAGCTACTGTACATGCAGCATGTTTAAAAGAAATTCTACTGTCGACTGATGATCGTGATGAAAGCGTATGGTCACACTTGCCTGTCTGTGTTTAGCTACTTGCATGTGTGTGAGAGGATGGTCAGACAGCAATATTCATGTGCACGTTGCACATGTTGGTTTGTGAGGCAGAGGGTGGACAACCAGATGGATGACTGAGAGAAACAGAGGCTGAAGGTCGATTCATCAAACAACACCGGGCATATCGGGAGAAAAGGAGAAGAGGATGGATGGAAGAGAGAGAGGGAGAGAAAGAGAGGAGGGACACGAGGGAAGAGAGGAGCCAGAGCATACAGATAGAGAGGGAGTATTAAAGAGGAGATGAGAGATTGTCACTTTTATCTCTTTTAGTACCCTGAAACAACAAATGATTGGGTGGCTGACTCACTTTGTGACTGGGTCTTAACATGGCACTTGGCCTGGCACCAGGGGAGTGATTAAACTTTGATTTAGCTCAGTACTATAACTAGCAAAGGGAATGTTGAATATTGAATGCACTGCAGCACTTGAAGATGAGGCTTGCTACTCACAGCAGGCGAAGTGACTTGAGCCCGTCGAAGGCATGAACCGGGATGCAGCGAATCTGGTTGTAACTCAGGATGCTGGAACACAGAGGACATTAATAAAACAAGTTTCTGACTCAGAATGCTGCTTTTCACAGCATCATTTTCTTGCATATATTCATTTCAAATTATTTTCTCATCCTTTAGATCGTGGCCCTGAATACACGCAAATTAATGTAGATGGACCAAGAGCATAAAGAGACAGAGACTAGGAAGGACATCAGAAGTGACACAGTAGATTGGGATTTACAATAACTTAGAAAACCTGTAGCCACTGTAGGTTAAACAAGGGGAAATTAACAAGAAGGACACACATTAAATTAAGCAGTAAATTCAAAGTGTCAGAGGCAAATCTGACATGTTTATAACATCAAACATCTATACCACAATTAATTTTCACACTTTAAAAATTGCTAATGAACTAAAAATTAAGTTTGACAGCAAATAAAAAGGAAGGGGACAGAAAGGACAGAAATGTAATCATAGATTTTTAACAGTTGGCCATTTTAGAGTGGTATCATTATTGTAACATCATTTATCTTATATCCTGATAATGATCCTATGGTAAAACATTGACTGCCGCTGTCTGGTATGTATTGTATGCATCTTTAAGACAATAGTAGTCTAGTACTATGTTTATATGCATTTGATGGATCATGAAACACTCTCCTCCACTTCCACCAAGGTGTGCTGGTCAAGGAATTTAACACAGGGAAGTGCTCCAGAGGTGCTAACTGGGAGCTAACAGTAGCAGTCTCTGGTTGCACTACGCAGTTCCCAAGTATGAAGCAGTGCAACTGTATGAATTTTAAAGTGTCACCGTAAAAGCAGCAAATATACTCAGTCAAACTTTCCCTGGACACAAAAGCCAACAACTTGATGTAGAATCTGTGTAAAAAACTAGATTAACTAAAAACAATAAGAAAGAAACAAGCAGCAATTAAAAGATTTTGCATATCAGAAAGAATGGCAGCAAACATACAGTAGAGTTACAGTAAGGGGATTTTAAGAGGAGCTAAAGCAGGTAATAATTCAACAAGTTGATCGAGTAAGCTGAGAGAAGTGAAAGGGTTGTTTTGAGAACTTTGAAAAAGAAAGTCAAAGCTGGAAAGAGAGATGTAAAGAAAAAGTAAGGAAAAGACTAAATTAAGATGTACAGTAGTTACAGATGGCGAACAGGTCATAAAAGATCCTGGAAAATGTGAAGAAATATTGATGAGTGAAGAAAAAAACACTAAATTATCTAGTGGTTGATAAACTTACACACACAGACAACTCATGTATGACATTAAGACACGTAGCATGCTTGGCTATGGCAAGCAATCTGCGTTCTGCCGTGTTAACTTACAGTGTGGCTAGTTGAGTCATATTGCTGAAGGTGTATTGGGCCAGTGTGCTGATGCTGTTGTTGCTCAGGTCTCTGTGTAGATACAAACATACAATAAAGACACACAGACACACATACAGGGCATACTGCATATTACAGCAAGTGTCTAAACTATCTGCACAAAGATTTGGCATATGTATTCTCTTCAAGGTTATGTGAGTGGTACATACACTAGTGACAGCTGCTTCAGGGCGGCCAGCTCCTTGGGCACAGATGTCAGCATATTACCCTCCAGGTAACTGCAAAGGAAGAGTGCATAGTTAATGTAATATGCACACACACACACACACACAAGACAATCAGCTTAGCATAAAGACTGGAAGCAGGGAAAAACAACTAGCCTGGTTCTCTCTGCTTTTCCATCCACATAGCACCTCTGTGCACAATATCTGACAGTCCCCTTACAACCTTTCAGTGACGAGACTCTGGGAAGTCACTGTGTCTGTCATTTCTACTCACATTCTTATATTCTGATTTGTGTTAATCAAAGAAAAACTGAAACAGAACATATGAATACTTTTTAGCAGATGAAAGTGACATATAGCAAGAGAGGGAAAAAAAAGGCTGACATGTGGACTCAAGTGTTTGGGGACAGTTATGGTGGTCCATGCATTGCACCAGACAAGGAAGTGAATGATGCTTTTTAACACTAATCAAAAGGTTTGTCTCACGTTAGGCTGTACACTGATGTACAGGCAAGATTCTTGCAACTGTGTTACAGTACTACATTATACGTTTAAATATTTACAGGTAACTGTGGGGGACTAATAGTTTCATCATGTAACCTTCGACACTTTTACTAACCACTGCAAACATACACCACTCACCCACTGGTCCTTCTGTGTGTGTGAGAAACAAGTTAACATAAATATACAGTCAAGCAGATACACACTTTATGATCCACTGGTCTTTGGTGATCGTGATGAAAGCGTATGGTCACACTTGCCTGTCTGTGTTTAGCTACTTGCATGTGTGTGAGCGATCGTGGTGAAAGTGTATGGTCACACTTGCCTGTTTGTGTTTAGCTACTTGCATGTGTGTGAGAGGATGGTCAGACAGCAATATTCATGTGCACGTTGCACATGTTGGTTTGTGAGGCAGAGGGTGGACAACCAGATGGATGACTGAGAGAAACAGAGGCTGAAGGTCGATTCATCAAACAACACCGGGCATATCGGGAGAAAAGGAGAAGAGGATGGATGGAAGAGAGAGAGGGAGAGAAAGAGAGGAGGGACACGAGGGAAGAGAGGAGCCAGAGCATACAGATAGAGAGGGAGTATTAAAGAGGAGATGAGAGATTGTCACTTTTATCTCTTTTAGTACCCTGAAACAACAAATGATTGGGTGGCTGACTCACTTTGTGACTGGGTCTTAACATGGCACTTGGCCTGGCACCAGGGGAGTGATTAAACTTTGATTTAGCTCAGTACTATAACTAGCAAAGGGAATGTTGAATATTGAATGCACTGCAGCACTTGAAGATGAGGCTTGCTACTCACAGCAGGCGAAGTGACTTGAGCCCGTCGAAGGCATGAACCGGGATGCAGCGAATCTGGTTGTAACTCAGGATGCTGGAACACAGAGGACATTAATAAAACAAGTTTCTGACTCAGAATGCTGCTTTTCACAGCATCATTTTCTTGCATATATTCATTTCAAATTATTTTCTCATCCTTTAGATCGTGGCCCTGAATACACGCAAATTAATGTAGATGGACCAAGAGCATAAAGAGACAGAGACTAGGAAGGACATCAGAAGTGACACAGTAGATTGGGATTTACAATAACTTAGAAAACCTGTAGCCACTGTAGGTTAAACAAGGGGAAATTAACAAGAAGGACACACATTAAATTAAGCAGTAAATTCAAAGTGTCAGAGGCAAATCTGACATGTTTATAACATCAAACATCTATACCACAATTAATTTTCACACTTTAAAAATTGCTAATGAACTAAAAATTAAGTTTGACAGCAAATAAAAAGGAAGGGGACAGAAAGGACAGAAATGTAATCATAGATTTTTAACAGTTGGCCATTTTAGAGTGGTATCATTATTGTAACATCATTTATCTTATATCCTGATAATGATCCTATGGTAAAACATTGACTGCCGCTGTCTGGTATGTATTGTATGCATCTTTAAGACAATAGTAGTCTAGTACTATGTTTATATGCATTTGATGGATCATGAAACACTCTCCTCCACTTCCACCAAGGTGTGCTGGTCAAGGAATTTAACACAGGGAAGTGCTCCAGAGGTGCTAACTGGGAGCTAACAGTAGCAGTCTCTGGTTGCACTACGCAGTTCCCAAGTATGAAGCAGTGCAACTGTATGAATTTTAAAGTGTCACCGTAAAAGCAGCAAATATACTCAGTCAAACTTTCCCTGGACACAAAAGCCAACAACTTGATGTAGAATCTGTGTAAAAAACTAGATTAACTAAAAACAATAAGAAAGAAACAAGCAGCAATTAAAAGATTTTGCATATCAGAAAGAATGGCAGCAAACATACAGTAGAGTTACAGTAAGGGGATTTTAAGAGGAGCTAAAGCAGGTAATAATTCAACAAGTTGATCGAGTAAGCTGAGAGAAGTGAAAGGGTTGTTTTGAGAACTTTGAAAAAGAAAGTCAAAGCTGGAAAGAGAGATGTAAAGAAAAAGTAAGGAAAAGACTAAATTAAGATGTACAGTAGTTACAGATGGCGAACAGGTCATAAAAGATCCTGGAAAATGTGAAGAAATATTGATGAGTGAAGAAAAAAACACTAAATTATCTAGTGGTTGATAAACTTACACACACAGACAACTCATGTATGACATTAAGACACGTAGCATGCTTGGCTATGGCAAGCAATCTGCGTTCTGCCGTGTTAACTTACAGTGTGGCTAGTTGAGTCATATTGCTGAAGGTGTATTGGGCCAGTGTGCTGATGCTGTTGTTGCTCAGGTCTCTGTGTAGATACAAACATACAATAAAGACACACAGACACACATACAGGGCATACTGCATATTACAGCAAGTGTCTAAACTATCTGCACAAAGATTTGGCATATGTATTCTCTTCAAGGTTATGTGAGTGGTACATACACTAGTGACAGCTGCTTCAGGGCGGCCAGCTCCTTGGGCACAGATGTCAGCATATTACCCTCCAGGTAACTGCAAAGGAAGAGTGCATAGTTAATGTAATATGCACACACACACACACACACAAGACAATCAGCTTAGCATAAAGACTGGAAGCAGGGAAAAACAACTAGCCTGGTTCTCTCTGCTTTTCCATCCACATAGCACCTCTGTGCACAATATCTGACAGTCCCCTTACAACCTTTCAGTGACGAGACTCTGGGAAGTCACTGTGTCTGTCATTTCTACTCACATTCTTATATTCTGATTTGTGTTAATCAAAGAAAAACTGAAACAGAACATATGAATACTTTTTAGCAGATGAAAGTGACATATAGCAAGAGAGGGAAAAAAAAGGCTGACATGTGGACTCAAGTGTTTGGGGACAGTTATGGTGGTCCATGCATTGCACCAGACAAGGAAGTGAATGATGCTTTTTAACACTAATCAAAAGGTTTGTCTCACGTTAGGCTGTACACTGATGTACAGGCAAGATTCTTGCAATTGTGTTACAGTACTACATTATACGTTTAAATATTTACAGGTAACTGTGGGGGACTAATAGTTTCATCATGTAACCTTCGACACTTTTACTAACCACTGCAAACATACACCACTCACCCACTGGTCCTTCTGTGTGTGTGAGAAACAAGTTAACATAAATATACAGTCAAGCAGATACACACTTTATGATCCACTGGTCTTTGGTCGTCTTTCTCTCTCTCAGGTCATAAGTAGGTCATGTGGACAGTATGATGGAGTGTCTTCTTCAGCCTGATCAATATGTAATCACTGGTATTGACCCCATAGAGCAGGCCTATTTCACAGCTAGAGGGATTTCTGTGTGTGCATGGGTGTGTGTGTGTGTAATAACTGACATTCCCCATGTGAGTTTTTTTTCCCTACTTTTTTCAAAATTCCCTAACTTCGATTAACATTGTTTTATCTCTTGTTTTATCCTACATAAATTGAAACAGTTACAATCATTATAGACATGCCCTTTATTAGACACTTTCTTTTTAACGAGAATCCCTACTAGCACAACAAAAAAAGGCAATTTACAAGATGTAAAGCTGTCATTTAATGGGAAATCATGAGGTAAATAAATGATTACCACTATTATTAATTAGATAAATTCTCTCTCACAAGTTTCTTTTTGAGTACAATCTATCTACAAAAAACATCAAAATATTGTACTAGGCAAAAAATATGGGGGTTGAAGACAAATCTGTGGTGATTTATATAGTGTATGTATGACAAACATCCAAACAAACACATAAACACACAAATTTCTGTAGGACTCACATGACTATAAATCCATCAAGTCACACAGGAAGAAAAGAAAGAGTTCCTGGAGCGGCAGAGGGCAAACGGCTGCATCGATACTGCACTGTAGCAATGTGTGACTGTATGTGTGTGTGTGTGTGTGTGTGTGTGTGTGTGTGTGTGTGTGTGTGTGTGTGTGTGTGTGTGTGTGTGTGTGTGTGTGTGTGTGGTTGTGACTTAGCATGTTGAGAATAAGAAGAGACAATTTGTGATTGCGTGCATGTACGTGTCTGCTAGTATGTTCACTGGTTTTTGTGTCAGTTTATTTGAGCGTGCACATCCTTGTGTTTTCGTTTGTCTGCATATGTGTAACTCACAGCTCTGTGGTGTCCTTGGGAATGCCCTTGGGCAGAGAGTGCAGCCCTCTGTTGCTGCATCGCACCACGCTGTCTGAGCACGTGCAGACGTCAGGACAACCAGATGCAGGAAGACAACCGTTATCCTCAGCACCTGGAGAGAGAGGAACATTAGCGAAAGAAGGAGGGGAAGAAGGATGAAGATAGAGAAATTCAAAAGTGGACAGAGATGAGAAAGAGAAAAATGACAACAAAGAGAAGAAGAGGACAAAGAAAGGAAAACAGAAAAAGAGGTGTTGAAAAGGTTATAGGAATAAGGGAGGGAGAAAGAGTAAAAGGAGAGCAAAGAGAGAGAAAGGGATGATAGATATAAAGACTAAACTGTGGCAATTGGTCAACTCTACTCTGCACTCAGCACTTTTAAGAGCACTTTATAGTCCATGTCAAATGACCAGAAGCTGCTACAATCAGCTTGCACCAGTGTGGTTCAACATCTGGCTGATTGTAATAATTCTAACACTCAGAGATAAGACGTATCTGAGACTAAATGGTTGTTCTTGGCAATAAAACTGCTCCCATTTCTTTGACTGACAGACAAACTCACACACACCGCTTTAATCTAGTGCTGCAGTATGTAAATAGTTGAACTGTGCTCCCAAATGTAAAACAAGCCGAGTTAAAACCATAATGAAGGATAATGAAGAGTGGACACTAAGCCAATCATAACACAAGTGCAATCTGAGTTTGTGCGTATTTGTGTGTGTGTGTGTGTAGAGTGAGAATGAAGACTAGGGAAGAGAAAAGCAAAGTATGAAATCATTTATGCCCATACTTTGTTCATTTGTACCAATATGCCACCATGTGCTGCAGAGATATCCTTGCATGTGTGTAAGTATATAAGCATACTTACCTGCATATTTTGAGTTTAGTGCACATTCAGTTTGTTAAACAGCTATCTATTCCTCCCCTATGGCCATTGTCATTCATTTTGTAGTTTCTTAATTGTGCTAATGCCTAAATGTCAAGTAAATATGGGTATATGTGCCCTGTGTAGAGCAATGTGTGCAAGCTTGGAAGTCCACAGGGAGGTGTAGCCGTGGGCTGACTCGTTCTACAGTTGGCTGATTGAACTAACATCTAAATGTGCCCTAAATATCTTCTCACAAATTGAATTAACTTTATCTTTCCCCTGGCTGCCCCCAAACAACTTAATAGCTATTTTACTCAACTTTAAATGGACCGGACATGGGGACCTTGGTTATACAGTAGTGTATACTGTATGTATGCCTATGTTTCTTTGTTTCTTTACTACTGAGATCCACTTTGATATTTACACCTTCAGAGTACAGACATTTTAGCTTTGCTAAGAGGTTACATGTAGTTTGTTTTTCTGACCGTCAGCAGGTATCTACAAACCTTTCTGAACTGAGGTACTTGAGCCAAAGAGCAATTCATTTGATTCATTTGTAGTTTAGGTCTGTATGACAAAAATGAGTTTACCTTTATTACTTCCTGTATGTTGTATTATGTTAATTAAAATTAGAATTGGGGTCAGAAAAGTTAAATGTACATATATGATATTAGCTTTGATGTAAGGTCCTGGTAAGGATAGCAGTACAAGGGCTTGAGTCTGTATTAACTATTCGAACTTGTTTGTGCAGCTGAGTGAGCTTGAAGGTAGATTTGTGTGTGTGTGTGTGTGTGTGTGTGTGTGTGTGTGTGTGTGTGTGTGCAAAAGACACAAGAATGAATATTAAGATCTGATACCATCTTAAAGATTCCTTACTGAGCCAACCCACTTAACTCCTTTCCAAACTCATTTTCAGTAAATGGTTGCAGCACAGCTACAGGAAATTAGAAAAGTATAATGAATTCAAAGAAACTCAGGAGGGGGAGAGAGAGGCAGAACGAGATGGAGCAAGCAAAATGGGGAGATCAAAAATAGTTTAAATTGTTAAGCTAAAAAGGAAAAAAATGGGAAAAGAAAGATGTAATAGACAGGAGAGCCAGACCACACTTTGTGGCATCAAACTTGGCAGTGGAGCTGACAGCCTAATTCAGTACAGGCAGGCATCGTTTTGGTCACAGCAACGTCACTGTGGAAACCACAAGCTGATGTCATGTAAGGCTGCTGTTTGCCAGTGGTTACTGATCACTCTGTCCTCACAATACCCCGCTGAGGATGTGTATATGTGTGTGTACTGTACATGTATCTGCAGACTTAAGACATGGAATTTTGAAGTGAGTATCTGGAAGGATTGTTACAAAAGGTAAGAATCAGATCTGAAGATGTGCCCACTTCAGTCGAGTCCAGTACAAACAAAAAGACCTGACATACCTGGTGATGTTATCAGATTTCAATTTAATATCAGTTAAATTACCTTAAAAACAGCTTATTTTCCTTGTATTTTTGGGAGATATGGGAATTAGGAGTTAGTCTTAAGGCAATTAGGGCACTCATTGTTAGTCAATGTGGGTAAAAACCCTTATGTAACAATACAAATATAAAGGTTATTCTCTCTTGACCATTTGCTCACCAACAGATGCTTCACTGCAGCAGGCATTTCTAGGCATGTCACAGTTTTACAGGTAATTTAAAGTCTTATTTTCCTTCCTCCCATGACCGACCTTCATTTCTCATAAAAGACTCCATTAAAAACTTTACTAAAGGTTATGCTGGACATTATTACAAAACATTAAACAACTTTCCTTGGGGAAGTTTTCTAAAAGCTCCTTAAAAACTAGAGAATGTATTCAGTGACTGAGACAAATAAGAATAATGCAGATATTCAATTTAGCATCCATTCATTTGACATATGGTCTTATCTGCACAGGTCACATGGCTGCTGACTGACACCTGTCATTTGCCCCACATTTCAGGCTGTGACATTTCTGGCTTCCTGACATTTTCTATGGAGCCAAAGACAATCATTAAACCTGCTGTATGAGAGAATGAAGCTCACCGTCACATGTGAAGTCTGGGGTAGCCACGTCCTGGATGGGGATTTCCTTCAGGAAGGCTGGCTTCTGACAGCGAGGGTTTCCGCTGACCACCCTGGTCTTCTTCAGCCACTGACCCAGCCAGGCCAAGTGACAATCACACACATATGGGTTGGAGAGGAGGTTACTATGGAAATAAAACATGCCAGCAATAGACAGAGAAGGAAATTGTTGAAACACGGTCATTGCTGCAGTACTTCAATTTTCTACAAAATAATAATAATGCTCATTTGACAAATGGCTTCCTCAAATTTTGCCTTCATGAAAATTATTGATGCATAAATTCTGAGTGATCAGATGTCATCCATCGAGACACTCACTACAGATTTACAGTCGCAACACGTAAGAGGGCTGTGTCTCACAAAGCAAAATTGACAACAGAAAAGGTACACAAAGCAGAAATGATAGATTATTAGATACTCATGTCAGGGGCCATTCCCAATGTTTAAATAATAATAATGTATGAGTATTAAGTATTATAATTTGTATAATTCAATGTACACTGTAAACCATATTGTAAACTGTTGCCTTTAGGTCATAAATAGTCATTAGTCATTATTTATTAGTCATAAAATATAAGAATAATTTGAAATAGAACACAAAGAGGTGAGAGGATGAGCAAGAAAGGAAACAAAAGAGCAGCACAGAGAAAAGGTTATCAGTTATTTTTATTCATTTTGGAAAGTACAAGATAAATTTAGAATGAAAAAGACAAGGTGGCAGAGAGAGAAATAAAAAAGGGAAAAGGTTATCTGTGCATTTTATTCATTTTTGTCATCTCTCATTGCATTTTGTTGTCTTTGCAATAAGACTGCTCATGTAATATTTATGCCAAGCCATATTTAAACTGAATGGGGTGGGACAGTAGGAAGCATCTGCAGCACATACTTGAAAGCGGTTGTAGAGATCCTTACTCTTCTGGCACATCCGAATGACAATGATGCATAAATTTAAGATTTTATTTTTAAATTAAATGTGTGACTGGCCTCATTGAAATCAGAAACACGTAAGCTTATATTTCTTTAGGTTAATGGCACATATTGACAAAGATGGTTCAAAAATATCAAGAGTGAAATTGTTTTCTGTTGCAGCAGACTATTCTGATTTATATTATAAGATAAGGTAATTTCTTGTCTGATGTCGCAAATGATTTACAATGTAAAATGTTACAAAAAAAGGAAACATATCAATACTGGAAATTGGAAACTTAATGTTTGGAAATTGACCATGTGTTTAGCTTCAGAGATCCATAAGTTTTAAAACATCAACAGTGAACTGAACAAATAAACTAACTAACTAATGTATTATTCTGCTTGTTTCTACCTTGCACTAAAAAGAAATAAAAGTAGAAAACTTTGATAGCAAATAGTATATTAGCACATTGACTTTCACTATGTCTACTGCTGAACTATTAAACCTGGATGTTGCTCTTTTTGTACTACAGTTTTAATGTTGTGTTACTACAGATAGGGACAAGTTATTTCCTTATTTTCTTGTAATGAATTGACCTCACTGCATGGCAACCAAGCCTAAGATAAATCCCTTCCTTCCTTTTCTCTGTGTTAATCTTTTAATTAAATAGACACAATAATAGCAAAAGTGAGAAAGAGAGAAGAAGAGAAAAAAAGGTGAAAGATCCATCCTTCTGCCACACCACAGGGTGGTGATGCATTCAAAACGCATTCATGTGTTACTGCAAAAGGCCAATGGAAAAGTAATGCTGAAAAAATGAATGATGACAAATGACAGCGATGAAGGATATGTACTGTATGTACTGTATTTATTTGAGTAGTGTTGATCACTGATAATCACGAACAGCCTCACTGAGCAAACCTGAGTTTATGTAACAAAGCAGCCATCTATCTTCCCTCTCTACTGTCCCCATTTTGTCTTTGTTGTCTCCCGCCTTTCCTCCCAAAACAGTGAAGTAAAAATGTGAATCGAAGTTGACAGGTACATGACAGGACAGAGAGCAAGGACAAAAGGCAGAACAAGGGAAGGATGCATGGAATAAAGAAAGAGAGCAGAGATGATATGAGGAGACTTCTCTGGCATATGTGGGTGTGTTCATAGTAGCAAATATATATATATATATCAACCTATAATGTTTTATTAAACTGATAAAACCAAATTTTTAAATCTTTCACAGGGTGGTCAGAACAAAAAACACGCCAATTTAGTCATTTCTCTCTTGCCTCCCACTCTCTGCTTCCTAACAATGATGTTATATGTCAGATTAATACCTGTCATAACTGTATTTCATGGCAGTTGTTTCATACTTCTCTGCACAATTTAAAAACCAGTCAACACTTTCATACTAATGAAAGCATTCTCCATAAACAAAAAACGTAAAAGAACTCGTATGCCACCCAAGAATTCCCATCTTGGTTGCAGCAGGTGTGTGCATCTTTGGGAGGAAACAAACAAGCTTGGAGATGCTTGTGTGTGTCCATGCATGTATGGATGTGCAGATGCTTAGATATATTTAGCTTTGATAACAAATATCCTGGGATCCAGACCAATCTAGTCGGTAATGATGGAGCGCATCTGTGAGGAGAACAGTGCCCAGAGAGCAACATGTGAGCAAATGTGTGTGTGTGCTTGTGTGTGTTGCAAGGTAAATTACTCCCACAGAAGGGCTTGAGTGAACAATTAAGAGAGGGAGAGACATAAAGAAAGAAACAGTGATGAAGGAGATGAAGTGATGCTACAGATTTGAAGACAGACAAAAAAAGACTGGGACATACATGGAAATATACTGTAGTGGGAATAATGGGCAATAGAAAGAGTAAGAAATGCCGGCTCACATGGTGGACAGGGAGTGCAGGGTTGAGAAAGCTCCCGGGGCGATGCTGGAGATCCTGTTGTCGTACAGCGACAGCAGACGCACCGAGCTCAATCCCGTAAATGTACTGTTGTCTATACAACTGATCTGGTTGCTCCGCAGCATTCTGGAAAAATGCATAGCAAATATTTAGAAAATGAATGCTAAAAGGTTTTTGTTTGCACATTTTGTTTTACCAAGAAGGCTAGAGACTGCACTGAAATCTAGTCTTTAAGTATACACTCTCAATTTTGTGTTTATACCTTACTGTCCAAATCTTAAATGAGTATATTAAAGTTCAAACATTAAACTGAGAAACCAAGAATTGATTACACACTTAATTTTTCTTTAAGGGATATTGTATAACAGGCAGTCTTAAGGTTTGTTCTGAAAAAAAAGTGACGCAGTGAAACAGTTAGTCTATAGAACAATTCATAAAAATACTAAATGTAGGCTACATACTTTGAACTGATAAAAAAAAAACAAATAAAGGCAATAAAAGAACATAATCTACAATGAAACAAACAGATAAAACAGAAAGCTGAGGTAAATTCAAACCAGTCCTCATTTGACGGACTGCTGTTTCCTGCGGTAAACCGTACTCATTTCCTGTATTTGCACTGCGTTGTGCTTGCTTCCAGATTGTTTAGGAATTAAACTCACTATTTTCTAGGTTCATCTGAATTTTTGAGTGACAACATACGCTTGCACCACTTAAAGCACTTGTTTTGCAGAAGTTCTTGCTAACTACCAAATTTAACTTGCTACTTTAGGTCGGCTAGTTTAGAAGCTAGCTAAGCTAGTAGCTTAATCGAGAGCAATGGCTTCCCCCTCTTCCTCTCCTCCTTTCTCTTGCTTGGAGTGTCGCATGTTCAGTTATTCCTCTGCCTCCTTTAGCGATAATGGTACTTGTAATAAATGTCAGATGCTAGCAGCATTGGAGGCGAGGCTCACAGACTTAGAAGCGCGGATCCACACCATGGAGAATAGGCCAGCTAGCTATGCCCA
>NW_018127966.1:97401-100314 GCF_001952655.1 Monopterus albus
ATCATCCTAACAGAGCACTTTGCTCTCAGAGTGCAGGTTTACTTGTGGTTCCTAGAATCCACAGAAGTAGAATGGGAGTCAGAGCCATTAGCTATCAAGCTCCTCTCCTGTGGAACCAACTCCCAGTCTCAGTTTGGGAGGCGGACACCCTCTCTACCTTTAAGATTAGACTTAAGACGTTCCTTTTTGATAAAGCTTATAGTTAGGGCTGGATCAGGTGACCCTGAGCCTTCCCTTAGTTATGCTGCTATAGGCCTAGGCTGCTGGGGGGGCCCATGATGCTCTGAGTTTCTCTCCCCTCCCTTCCCCTCCCCTATCCTCCCCTCCCCTCTCTCTCCCTATGTTTCTATATGCCACCATTACACATTACTAACTGTGTGTCTCCTTTCTTCCGTAGTGTGTCCTCTCTCTCTCCCTGTACCTTTCTGCAGGTTGCCCTGGCCCTGGAGCTCTACGTCTCTGACGAGCAGTCACCAGCCACATCGACCTGATCAGTGTTTGATTGTTGTGTCTTGTTGCTTTTCTTCTTTTGTCACACCCCAATGGGTCGAGGCAGAAGGCCGCCCACCAAGAGCCGGCGTCTGTCGGAGGGTTCTTCTGTTAAAGGGAGTTTTTCCTCCCCACTGTCGCCAAGTGCTTGCTCAAGGGGGATTTGTTGGGTTTTCCCTATGTAATAATATTGATAACAATAAGGTCTAGACCTTACTTTGTAAAGTGTCCTGAGATGACTTTTGTTGTGATTTGGCGCTATACAAATAAAATTTGATTTGATTTGATTTGATGACAACCACGATAGACTCTGTGATATGACATTAGCTTTTGACAGTCAGTCATGTGGGAACAGGGTAACTGAGTTAGTTAGTATTAGCAATCTCTGGGACAGGCTAACCTAGTTAGCAGGGCTATTACTGGAGCAGGGAGCCTCTTAACATAATACAGAGACAGCCATGATACCATTACTGAGTCATTAGGCGTCATATATATACGTGATAGCATTAGCAAGTCATTACTGAGCATACACTGACAACATTAGCTCATGAGTTCGTACACTATCCTGTAACCCCTAATTGGACGCTAGCCTGTTTATGTTGGGTGTCCATATTAGAGGAACAATGTGCTATCATTAGCCTTGATTTAAAATCGTGTATGTAGGTTTTTCATTTTTGTTGGGTTTTAGGTGTTTTCATAGCTCCTGTTTTTGACATTTACCCAGTTGTACATCAGAAGCTCTTACTTTGTTGAATGATAAAATATGAGTTTATAATAGGCTACAAATATAGAATTTATTAGTATTTGTTCAAATTATCATTCTGCAGAGTGGTGGGAAAACATTTGAACTGATGAGATTACAGTAATAAAATATAAAATGAGCACAGCCAATATGATTATACTGCAGTACATTGTTACTGTTTCACACACACATACACACTACTGCACATCATACTTACAGAGTTTTAAGGCTAGTGAGGCCTCTAAACATGCGTCCCTGCAATCCAGTTAGCTTGTTTCCTGTTAGCAGTAGCTCCAAAACTCCACCTGCTCCATCAAATGCGCCCTCACGAATGTCTCTCAGCTTGTTGTTGCTCAGGTTGCTGCATTAGAGACAAAGAAGTTACAGATTTTACTGCTAGTATATTTAGGTTTTCTGCTTGTGTCTATTTTAACTGCACGCTGAATAGCTTATGAAGTCATTAACATATATGACCAAAAGGACAAGATTACCCTTGCATGCATAAATATATGAAAAAGCATCACACACATACACGATATTCTCATTTTAATTGCAGTAATCAATCATGTCAGTTAATAAATGCTAACACTTCTCTCTTTCATTCTAATGTTCTCATCTTGTACAGATATTCTGATAACAGCTTAGAGACATCACTATCACAGTGCACACACATACAAACATGCACAAAAGAAAATGAGACAAGTGGTCACAGGCAACGGAAAGTGATTGCTATTGCTCTTCCTTCAACACACAATGAGAAAAATGAAAATGAAAAGAGAGCATTTGGCCACAGAGACAATAACTGAGTTGATAACTATCACAACTATTGTAGCTTTCATTCATAACTAGTTTTGTGCTTCCTCTTATCAGCTGTATAGAGGACAAGAGAAGAAACAATGGGAGGAACAAGCAGAAAATAGGACACTAAAGAGAAACCTGAATGACTGTATACAAGAGCAAAATGAACAGCAGCAGGGCAGATGCAAGGGGACCTGAGCATGTGAGGCTGGAAGGACAGAAGGAGAGGAAAGGAGAAGAGAGGTTAGGAGATGAAGAAAGTGAGGGAAGGAATTGAGAGAAGCAAAATGGAAATGAGTGCTAGCCAATCTATATCATCAGTGACACTGCTAGATGGTTAGCAATTTCCTCTCCAATAAATCAACTGCTTGTCTCTGCTCTGTCTTCCTCTATCTCACTTTGACACACACACACACACACACAAACCCAGAGTAGGTTGTTCTATAGATAAGGACTGACTGTAAATCTAAATCTAAAGCCCATCTTCTGCTTTCATTTAATATTCACTTCCTCCATACCTCCAGCCCACCCTTCCCTTCCCATCATTTCTCTGTCCCTCTTATCCTCTTGTTTGTTTTTAGCCTCATCTTACTTCCCCTGCTCATTCTTGTCCTCTCTGCTTATATGGGTTTTCTCATATCTTCATCTGTCCTTTTCCTTTTTCCATTCCACTATCACTTTTCTTCCTTTCCTATTTTTTCACCCCCTTAACCTCTAACTTGTGGCATCCCTTCCCTCTTTTCCATCTCTTCTCATCTGTTTGTTTCTGTCATCTAGTCATTGCATTTAAAAGAATAACTATATATACATACATCTTCCTCAAGTTAGGCAGCTTCTTGAATATCCCTGCAGAATCCAGGACGGCAATCTCATTGTCGTTTAGC
>NW_018127966.1:100329-158021 GCF_001952655.1 Monopterus albus
AAAGAGTGTGAGTTAGACATTTATTCTTTTATGAACCCAACTGAGAACAGACACACACAATCATGCACATACACACAGTCAGACAAACAAAATAGAGAGAGAATGCAAATCAGAGAGGGATGACCGCATAAAGGTTAAGAGGCCTTTAGTGACTGGTGAAGTATGATGCTGCAGGAAACCTGAGCAAGGAGGAAAAATAACTTAATAAATAAAAACATTTGAAAGAAGAGAAGAGAGGAGAAGAGAAGAAAAGAGAAGAGAAGAGAAGAGAAGAGAAGAGAAGAGAAATTAATTGTTTCTATGCAGTCATCAATACCAACACTGCCCTAAGCCAAGAGAAATCAGTTTGAGAGATAGGAAACTACACATCTGCTATATTAAGGTTATTTGTACTAAAAGGGTGCTCTTTGAGTATGTGTGTGTGTGTGTGTGAGAGAGAGAGAGAGAGACAAAGAGATGGAACCAGAGAAATTGAGCAAAGAAAGTAAAAGTTCAGCTGGAGGGGATGCTTGATATCAGATACAAGGGGATCCATCTGGATGAAGCCAAACTGAAACAATTTATTGCAAAGCATGCAGTAGATCAGTGACATCAAAACAATTATACTACCTTAACTACTGGGTTGATTTGTGTATTTTAAATGTACCCAGTATACATAAAACATTTCTAATCTCTTTACCCCACTATCAGCTCAGAATACACAGTGCATCTTATAATTCCATCATAGTTATTGAACACTCTCTGGCCAATGTCAAGCATTTTTATGGCTATGGGAAGAGTCAGAGAGAGACAGAAAGGTAGACAGAAGGGAGAAGGAGCAGAAATATATGTACACCTTCTGCTAAGACACAACCTCCCCTGATTTCCCCTGATGAGGTAGGTTACAGGGCATGACAGGAGGGTTATGTGTGTGTTTCTCTGTGTGCATGTTTGTGGCTTTCAACACCCCATGATTTGACTGTGTTCTTAAAGAAAAAGCAAGAGAGAAAGAGGGGGTCTAAAATAGAAATAGAAACTTTGATGTGCTGTCCAACCAACCATAAAGGACAAACTTTTTTTTACAGGAAGCACCCTGGGAATGGAGAGAGAGAGAACTGGCTTCACAAAGATAAATAGTACCAAAGAGAGAGAAGAACTGGGGGCTAATGGTCTGCAATATACTGACATTATTAGTTATCTAAAGTGGCAGCCATGGTTGAATTCACCATTATACAACTAAGCTCTATAAGTAATACGGTGGCAACCATCCTGCATCTGCCTTAATGCTGCAGCTGTGTGCAGCTATTCCCCATTAGCACCACAGTGATAGCAAAGGCAGAAGTTCTTTATCTTTCATCTGGTGATTCCACATTGTTAGGCAAAACTTGCTCCTGGCTGGAACCCTATTTCCTGCCTGGAAATATTTGCTTACTGAATATTCAATCAAAAGCCAGGTGGTGAAAGTAAAATGGGGCTTGCCAATTTTAGTGTCAACACTTTGTCCTTGAGTTACAAATTTGAATCAGAGTCTCATTTTCAGTATATTTTGTGAGCGGTTTTTAAGTCTTTTATCAGACCATCGCTTTTAAATCACATTGCATCAATCCTATTACATTTCATGCTTTATTTTCAGTGTTTCCAATAAATTATAAAGTACTGTACCTTCCTTTTAAGTTACCTTATTTTATCAGTGATTCTAACAAATTCTGAACACACATACAGACTTCTGAACCTTTCTCCCATCCAGATAAAGTATTCCTGTTGTGTGTTATTTGTTACTCCCTTTCCATTTTTCAGCAGTGAAATGAATGATCCATGGCACTATTCAGTATTCTACTGTGAGACCCCATAATGATGGCTCCTTTGGGATTCAAAGGGAGATGGAAAAGACTGTTGAGAGGCATTTCGGTCTGAGAGTTAAAAATGAAAACTCACATTCACAACAGTGCACTGAGAGAAGCACAGAGACTCAGAAAGTGCCACTATATATGTCAGCACCTATAGTATATAAGCCTGCACGCTTGTGTTTTTGTGTGTGTATGCGACTCAGAAAGTGAAAGAGCTCTTGACAGGTCTGTGGCATGTCAAAATGTTAAATTAAATGTGTGGTGGTGTAAAGTTTCTGCTTAGAGCAGCCTAACACATGGCTTTCAATATGACATTTCATGATCTTTATATGTGTGTGTGTGTGTCTGTGTGTATGTATGTAGAAGCTGACTTACAGGTCTGTGGTGTGTTCGGGGATGTGTGGGGGTATACGAGCAAGTTTGAGATTGGAACAATCGACCACAGTGCCTTCGCAGCGACATTTCTCTGGACACACCAGGTCTTGAAAACACTCCCCACTTAGTCGGCTACGATAATCTTCCTGACCTGCAGGGGAAAGAGGGAGGGGAAGACCAAAAGAGAGAGAAAGTAACATAAGAGAGACAGAAAAATGGGAGGGAGGATAGACAGAAGGATAGACAGTGGGTAGAAAGGGAAAAGGAAGCAGTAAAGCCAGGTGAATCAAGGCCACAAGGGAGTAGGAGAGAGAAAGCAGAAGGAAAAAAGAAGAAAGATCACAGAGACACAAAATTTTCAATGTTAGACTTATAATAGCATAAAATGAAGGACAATGCATTATTCCAACAACTATCCAGGCAATAGTAAAAGGATGCATGCATATGCAGATGTTACTATGTCACAAGTTTGGCTTCCACTGCCAAGCTATCAATATTTGACTAAACTATTTCCTGCTGGGGTTTAATTGTTTGGAAAACCCTAACATAATTAGCCAACCAGTCAATTGCAAGACATGAATGAGCAATTTCAAAATTATGGTATCTACTACATCTATTAAAAAGAGCAGGCTGCAGTGGCTCCTGCAGTACTGTACTGTAGGGTAGGCATGGGCCTGATGCAGGGAGGGGTAATTCTGCATGGCTACAGCTGTATATCAAATTAACAAACAGATACCCAGGTGGTTTTATGAAATCATTTTGTTGATAAATGTGGTTTAACCTAGGATGTTTTCGTTAACAAGGAGAGCCAGAGACCACGACTGTTATTTAGATATAATGTGAGCAGATGCTTTATTACCACAATGGCTGGTGGCTGCTTTACATCAGGCAGCACAAACACTCTTTACTGTTCTCATGGTTATCATTAACTCACTCTCTCTCTCTTCCTCTCTCTCTCTCTTTCCAACTTTGTTGTCTGTCTGTTCTCTGTCAATATAACCTTTTCTGGTTTTCACCACTCTCCTATTAGACATTGGCACAGACTATTTGTTCTTCCATCCTCTGTCTCCGCTCTCTCCTCGCACACACCTTTTATGGCTCATGTTTGTCATTTGTAAACAACTAAAACTACCTATTGAAAAGTTATTTTTCAATGAAAAACCATGGTAAATGATCACTGCTCTTCAATTGATGTATCTTTTATGAGATGAGAATAGATCCTTTCAGTGGCAAAGTGTGTTGGAATAATGTGTCTGCACTGCCACAAACCTTGTTGGTTGGCAAGTTGACAGAAAGAAAAGAGGAAAGGAGAACATAAGGAATAAAGGAGAGGGGGTAAACAACAAAGCAAAAATAGCTGGTGGATTTTATAACCTTTGCAAGAAAAGTGATTGGAGTTTTTTTTTCTTTTTCTGCTTTCCTCAGTAGGAGCAGAAAAGGGTGAAGGGATGTGAAGTGAGGTAGTGGAATCAGCCATGCTAACCACTGAAGCACCGGACAAAACCCTACAAAAAGATGTCAATACTTTCCAAAGCAAGCCACGCAAGAGGAAAAGTAGGAGCATCTGTAGAAAGAAGATGTGTAGAGTACAAATTTATGATGACAGCTGAGCAATCCAGGTGAATGTAGATGCTTTTAACCATTTAAAGGCACCCTGTGGAGGCTTTCACCCATTAGTAGTGCTAGGGGGTGAAATTTTAACATGTGGCTCTTTGTTTTGTTTGTATTGTGCATGTATACATGCAAGTGCATGGGTAATGCAGTATACATCTCTGCTGCCAGGTTCAAGTGTATTCTACAGATGAATGGTTGGCAGCGATGTGCAAAGAAACAAAATAATGTACTAACAAAAGACAGAAGAACACTGAGCTAGCAGGCAGGGGTTGTAAACAGTGCTAGATTAAAAATATAAAACCTTTGAATTTTCAAATATTTTATGAAGAAGGACACGCCTTTGACCCATTTGTTAGACCCCAAGGTTACACACAACGAATCTTGGTGAGAAACATTGAATGTAGACAACTTTTGTTTGGTTGTTGACAGTAAAACTCCACAAGACACCTTTAAATTGCCCCAGTAGTAGAACAGCAGTTAGATTTAAGATACTCAACACTAAGTGACACTATATTTTGATATTAGATTGTCTGTATATGGCTCATTTACTTCAACCACTGTTATGGTCCCATGTATCAGAAGCTCTACCTATAAATGTAAACAGACAGAGGTAAAACATTTAGCTCTCAATTTTTGCTCCAGGTGTGTGATTGGCTGGAAGAGGCAGGTGGGTATGTGCTTGGCGGTCCCTGGCGCTTGACGGAACCATGTGATGTCACAATAGGCGGGGCCACATGGTTAGATCAAGCACAAGAGACAGCTGCACGAACCAATCAGAATGCAGGTCCACACAGGAGGAAGGTGGGGCAACAGAGAGCTGCACCAATCAGTTAGGGGGCAGGGTCCATACAGAAAAGAAGAGGCAACAGACAGCTGGAGATCCACACAGGAAGGGGGCAAAATCAGAGGACTGCCCACCGATAGCAAAAATGCCCACATACAGTAGATCCAGAGAGAAAGAGGAGATGCATGGAGAAGCATGGGACTGCAGAGAGGACAAAGAGGACTGAAGCAAAGAGGACAGCCAGAACCAGCTTGAGGAGCATTTGTAATCTAGCTATCTAGATTAGCTCCATGGGCAGAGCACTAGCATAAGGGGTTTTCTTATCGCTGAGACCCTCGATGCTAAAAATGTATCACATGTGCTTATAATACTATAAAACACTTTGGATAAAAGCCTCTACCATTTAATCGTATTGGATATGCTATTACTGGCACCCAATAGCTGGGCTGCCACGTCACTGTGTTGCTGTAGCACGAACTGCAGATGGAAGGCAGGAAGTGGTTTTCTACATAGGCAGTACTATCACAAGCTGTTGAAATGCCTAAAGTTTGTGTCTTTTACAGTTGATCAAATCAATCACACCGACAAAGCAGATGAAGCTTTTATTGAGTACCAGAAGTAGGTGTTCATAAGGAAGGAAAGTGCAAGAAATTGACCATAAAATGCTGGTATTGTGTCAAAGTGATTTCCCCTGCCCAGATGTGTCGCCCCTGTTAAACACCGTTTCCCTTAGCGCCCCCATCAGTTTAGATGCTCCCCTTCTATGTTGCTATCTAGTTTGTAAAATGTCTGTGAAGAGATTTTAAAAATTCTCCAGTGAGCCATATAAAGACAGAATATTTATAATAGGGAAAACAGCATAAAGAGCCACTGAAGATGTAAAGCATATACAGTACAGTCAGACACACAAACAGGCATGATTTCATACACTCACACAAGTGGGCGATCACAGTTTATGGCCGGTCCCATGCTGAGTTACTTATTGTGCTTCAGTAGACTGAATCGGTTTGTGCTGTAATTAGTAAGACCCATGGCTCATATCAAAGGAAATAGCAGTACAGTAATCCAGTACTACCTCAGAGACTGAATGTCAAGGCCTGTGTATATGCTTTAAGCAAAGCATATTAATTTCTGTATAATTTTACATACAGTAGATAAGCCTACTATGTGTGCCTGTTATGTTTTACCTTTTACCTTGACATTTTACCACCAACTGGATCAGTATGAGTCTTTGTTGACCCTCAGATGTGACTCCCTGTATATTTGCATGTGTTTGTATGTGCGCGTTTAGGTGTGTCTGAGTGGACTCATCCCCTACCTGTGCACCTGAACTTCTTGCCTTTAACCTGGCTGATTCGTTTGTTAGCAAGCCGTCTGGGATGGCTGCAGCGTGCTCCACTGGTCTCAATGGGGTTGTCAAACAGGTAGTCAGCCAGCCACTTCAGGTGACAGTCACACATAAAGGGATTCTGGGCCAGATGACTGAGAGGTAAAGAAGGGCAGGAACAGCAGAAAACGGGTTTGATGTAGGAATGAGAACAAAAGAGAACCGCACAGTGAGTACAGCTGCCTGAGTTGTCATGTGTTCAAGGAATGTTTTCTAACTTTTTATGGCTCTTATTGCTGGCTGATAAAAAATATTCCACAACTCAACAACATTTTTACTTTTGCTGGTCTAAACTGCAGGTGTCTGCTACACCTTTTTAAGGAAAGATTTTCTAAAACAGAACTGAACAGTTGTCATTAGCACTGATGTCTTCACTGATTAACCAAAGAAAAGAAAAAGCAGCACATATAAAACACATAAAAAGATAAAGACAAACATACAAGCCACACTGTTTAATTAATAAACAATCTAAACGTTAAGATAATGAAGGGCTAGTCCCAAGTATTTAATCCCCTTTCCTTCCATTAGACAAAATCAATCGAGGCTCTCAGCATTAAATAAAAATGTACTAATACAATGTACTTACAGCGTCTTGATTGAACGCAGAGGGGTGAACAGCCCTTTGCTGATGGTTTGTAGCTTGTTGTCGTAAAGTGAAAGCAGGTTGAGATTTTGTAGATCTTGGAAGGTGTTGACTCTCAAACAGTTAATTTTGTTGGCATTGAGCAGCCTGGAACACAAGAAGGGCCAGTCAGTATTTGTTATTGACCTGTACTTGTTTGATTTATTTGGCTTTATTATCTCTGTGAACTCCATAAACAAAACATAAGCACGTATGCAGATAACAAGATTGAAAATATTGCGGTCAGATGCTGCACTACTTTTCTCCTTTGCCCTCGTCACTCTTTCTTTCTCTGTCCCTCACCTCCTCCTCCTGTGCCTCTCCTCCCCCCCTCATGATTATATTTTTTCTGGGCAGGACATATAAATATGAAAATTGCAGTTTTATAAATTTGCACTTTCTGTTCTGGAGCAGGAAGAGGACTGCTGGGTGGGTGATGGTAATATCTTGTTTTGATGGTAGATACAGATGATGAGGGTGGGATGGAGGGAATAATGGAGTGAGGCAGAGAACAAACAGGTGAAAATTTAATTTGAAGTGACAAATAGATTTAAACGAAAGAGACTGACAGTCAAAATGGAGGAGAGAGAGACATGGAAATGAGAAATGTGATACAGGGATTAGGTACATGACAGGAAGTGTTTGTACCTCCACCCCCACCCCCCATCCCCCATCCCTTCAAATTTAGGTGACTTACTTAGTTCTTTGTACCTTAATTCATTTCAAGTCAACCCAATGAGTGCCTATACCTGTACAACCCATTCATACATACACACACTTACATCCACTCATGGGCAGATACATGCACACACATGCTGCTCTGCAACATATCCATGCCTCATTAGGCAGTTCACAGGGGGGAACTAATTACTTGAAACTGCACCAGTAAAACAAAGAGCACAGACAATATAAACAGCAGGCTGGTAGCAATACAAAGCAATAAATACATCTTTGTCACTGAAGGTTGACATGCTGCTTGATTCAGCAGTGAGAGCTAATATATAATTTATAATTATTACGCCATATGGGAGGACAACTAATTCCTGACACCCTGGCCAAGTTTTTGGAGATGGGAGGTTTTCATCTGTCAGTGACAAAATATTAAAATATATTGCCTCCTTATGCTGCTGCTGAGCGAGCGCCAACACCCACAGGCAATGATGGCTATGTGGGATTGACCAATACTGTGGCAAGGCTTGAATATTAAGCAGTCATTCACTACTTTACATATTCATTGATCGAAGCAGCCACAAATGCATAGAAACCATATTGAATGATCCTAAGTAAGGGACCACACATGGATGTAGAAACAAATATAAAACATTCAGTGATTTTCTGTTGAACATTTTATGGCTACAGCATCATGACAGGGTCTGAGGAAATTGCTTTTCCAGTTAGGAGCTACTAAATGTTAATGATGTCACATCAGACATACTTGGACACCGCTCTCTCTTTTCTAATATATTCTCCATTTATTCTTTATATTTCTTCATATCTGTCTTATTCCTTATGCTTGTCTTTTCCATCTCTCCCTCTTCATCCACCCATCTATAAATTTATCTATCCATCCACCCTCCCTCCATAAACCCCCATCCTCTGTGTGTGACTATGCACCATGCATCCCAATAACCCACCTAAGGTGTTTGTGGGCTAGATTCACTCATCCTCATTCTCTTTGCTTCACTTCCCTTTATGATGGAACAGGCCAGAACATTAACTGTTTCTACAGTGGGCTGCAGCATTTGTATGAACCATATGCCACATACAGTACTGATGTAGCTGTTAGAGGAGACAGAATTTTACCTGCATCCTGAATCACTGCCGCAGATTGAAGCTGTGCCCTTCAGTAATTACTCAGAATTAATTATGAAGTATGGGGATCACTGTTTTTATTACAATAGTCCAGTTTGGTTCATGCTGATCAATTCAGAACAACTGTTTTGCAGGGACACACACACACATGATACAGGACAGATGGAAGGTTAATGCATGGTGGGGAGATTCTACTACTACTGTGCTATATAATAATGATTACAAGATCTGGTCTTGTGATTGTGGGTGAAATTCCTGAAATGAACTAGTCCACATGAAATCCCCACCATATACTGAAGCACCAAACATCTATATAACATTAGACCGGGCTGCGATCATAGCCTTGCTTCCACTGGAACTAATATAGTAGTGTCAGATGAAGGACACTGGTATTTTTTTTAATGTTACCAATTAACATTTGATAAAACATGAGTAAATATAGCATTTTTCCTTTTTTATTTTCCTATTTACTGAATAATGTACTTCATTGTTTTCTGGAGGAATCACATATACACAGGGCCACACCCAACAACAGACCACACAGACAGCACTTACAGTAGCTGCAGGGAAATCAGTCCATCAAACAGTCCCTTAGGCAACTCAGTGATCTTGTTGCCGTACAGCACCCTGTGCAGGACAGTCAAAACAACATCATTTAGGTTACAGTGTTTACAAGGATTTCCTTATGTGATCTGAAGCTGGCTGCAAAGCAACACATTTTTTCTAGTCATCAAAATAAAATAAGAATGTAAGCTTTCATTTGATACTGTTGAGGAATGTGGACATGGCAGAAGGCGAGTGAGTAGTTTGTGCAGTACTATTTTTTGTTCAGTTTTGATGATGCAGTTGTGAAGATATAACATGAATCCATTTACATTTGGCCTCTCCAAGCTTTCACTGCCACCCTGAATCATATTCACTGCCATTTAATGTTGCAAAACAACTGCCACATGAAGATGTCACAGCTAAAAGTCGCTTGTAAATCAAGAGGAAATAATTCTTTAATCACTCTCCTGTACTGTATCTCCAAAATGCAAACTTCTTACTAATTACAATTTTTAAAGCTGTGACAATGAATTTTAACAATTCAAAAATACTTGTTTTTCACTGGTCAGTGGTGTTTTAATACAAACCCATTTACTGTAAACACTGAGTCCCTTTATTGTTACTGTATATTGCTGCCCAAACAAACTTCTGCATAAATCCACTAATATTCAGCTCTCCAAAACCAGGGAAGACCCTTGATATATCATCCTGAAACAAAAGAGGCATCACACTCACCCAGCTGGAAAAACTATTTTAGTGAGCAGAAATGAACCAGTGCTGCAATCACAGAGAAAAAGTTGACTGTTTCCAGTGAGTGCAAGGAAATGTTTTACTTTTATTTGATCAAATTATATTTAAAAAAAGTACACAGCACAAGCTTTTCTCACTAAGTGCATTAATTTGCATTTGTCTCACTTGATTGTAAAAATCTGAAATTGTGTTTCAGATGTGCTTCCAGTTACAGTTGTAACCACTTAATTCACTGGAGCAATTTCATATTTTGCTGGCCTCTGTTGCAGAAGTCACACCCTCAGTTACAAGTGGCTTGACTGCAGAGATGTGTGTGTGTGTGTGTGTGTGTGTGTGTGTGTGTGTGTATATATATCTTAACACCCAGCAGAGTTCACCCTCCCTGCCCCTTCTTGGTCAACATCAACTGTGACAACAGTTCTATTTGCTAAATGTCCAGAAATGCTGTTACTTTCCTGACTGGATCTATGTTGTGCACATGTCTCTCTGTGTGTTCGCAGGTCATACTTACAGTGAGGTGAGTGATCGAAGGCCGCTGAAAGCATCTGCGGCAATGTCAGAAATCTGGTTCTTACTCAAGTCACTGGGGGAAAAAAAGAGAGAGACAGATAAGTGCATTACTGTAATACACAGTAATGGGGCCCTTTCTGTGTAAATGTCCTGCCTGAAAAATGATCATGAGAGGATACATCAGCAGAGGTCAAGGCAAGGGGACAGGGGAAAAAAAGTAGAAGGTGCTGAATGTGTAAGTGAATGAGTGACAGAGTGATAGACAGGGTGAGGATTTAAGTGAAGTGATAGAAAGAGCAAAAGAGAGAAACTATGAGAGGCGACATGTTAAGTGCAGTTCATGTCATTTGCTTCCACTGGTGAAAGATATATTATTTAACAGTTCTGTCGTGGTTAAAACTCCGTGTGTGTGTGTGTGTGTATCTGGGTGTATGGCTGAGTAGGTGGGTGCGGTGAAATATATATTATTTAACAGTTCTGTTGCGGTTAAAACTCCACGTGTGTGTGTGTGTGTGTGTGTGTCTGGGTGTATGGCTGAGTAGGTGGGTGGATAACCTTACAACCTTGCACAAATCTGCAAGTCTAGTATCCTCAGGCATTTGCATGATAAGAACATTTTTCACAAGTGAGCCTTATGTTTGTGGATGTGTATGAATGAGACAAGAAGAAATGAACAGTGTGTGTGTGCGTGCTGTTTTAAACTTTATTAGACACATGATCTCCTTTTTGAACACACTATTTGAAATGTTATAGACACCAATTACAGATTATTTGCACTGTTCTCAATTGAAATCATTTTCTGCTCCTGTTGTAGATGAAGGTTTGCTAAATACTAATACAGGAAAATATGATAATCCCATAAATTTAAATCCATATTTTGTTAAACCTGCAGTTCTTTTCATTGCTTCAGTTCATAGATGTATTTTCACCTCCTCCTATGCACTGACAGCATTCCCAAGATGTAAAAGTAAGCTAATGTGACCCTTAAAGCGTAAATTTTTGTTACTTCTAAAAGATCTAGTGAGAATTTTAAACTTTTTTGCACATTTTTAAATTTTAATTTAGGAAGCAAAGTAGGCTGATCACAGCTGCAATAAACAAATATTATTGAAGCTCTAGACAGAAATCAGTTCACTCCAGCTGTATTTAGTGATTTGTTTAAAGCCTTTGAAACAGTTCATCATGTTTTGCTAAAGCTAAGGCTGATTAACATATAAAGGTCTGAAAAAGCAATATGTCTAAAAATTGTCCCAGACAGGACAAGTCAGTGTGTAAAAGTTATTGGCCTCTTCTTATGTTGGATTGCTATACATATCCTTGGAGTGCCCCAAGGTTCTATACTGGGTCTTGCTATATTCTCCTCACATACTGTAAATGACTTAAGAGTGAATACAGATGCAACAGTTGTTGTACCAGACTTCAGTGGGACTTATCTGGTTAAATGCAGGTTAGGCTTGTGGTGCCACTACAAGATTTTTGCTAAGGTCTTAATGTGACTTAAGCCTTGGTTGTGCATATGTTTGTATGTACATTAGTGTGCATGTATGTGTGTGTGTGCAAGTGTCTATTAAGTTTTATCCAGGCAGACTTACATCCTCTTGAGCTTCTTATAGGCAGTAAAGGCTCCTGCGGGGACACTTTTAATCAGGTTCTGCTCCAAGCGACTGGACAAAAGGGGGAAAAAATAAGAGAGAAGGAGAGAAATGGGAGAAGAGCACATTACTCCTAAACATGCAATGTTATATTTGAATGCAACTTCAACAATAGGATGTCATGCATAACATTACACTGCTAGTTCTTTCAATATTGAATTGTTAATTGGTTATCATGAAATCCTGTTTACCCATCAACATCAGCCAAACACAAGTGCACCAGAAGTTCAGAGGTGTCTGTTCCAGTCAACACCTACACACTATTTCTGCAGGCTGGTCAGTGCTTTGCAACAGGGGCTGGCCAAGGTCATTCAGTGCGAAACATTGACTTGGATTTTGCAGCTCAGCAGCAATGAGCTTACTCGGGAATAGCCCTTTGATTCTGCTGCAGATGGCAATCACTCTCTGCTGTATGCTACTATATATACAGTAGAGAAAAGTATTTAAATATTTCCAAGGGCAAGGTACTGTATGTCAACTAGCTATGGTAACTGGCCACAGTATATCAAACCCGCTGGCACTCAACCACAGTGAAATACAGGTTTTAGTCTACAAACTGAACAAGAAGAGATAACTGGCAACAATACATGAACAATTATCACTGTTCAATCATCATTTGTAATATTTATGTGACTTTAGCTTAAGTTCCTGTGATGAAGCCTCAATTCTTTTTGCTTTAGATGCAGCCGGACTGTATTTATGAACACAATTCTTGGTTCTTCAATTTTTTTTAAGGCTAAGGGCCAAAGGGAATTTATTGCATCGCTTTATCTGGAAGACTGCAGAGTCATTACACCATTCTGGTAGTATTACTCTATTATCATGTGGGGAGCCATCAGAACTAGGAAAGCAGCCCACATTTGGGAAAATGTACTCTAGTTTAGTTTCTGCTCTCCTGATGGTCTAGGAAACAATTTAATCTATGTAGCTCATGCATTCTTCATGTATTTCTGTTGCTGCGGTAAGAAGGAGGCAAATGAGGAGGAGAGAAGAATGAAATGTTAGAGAAGTGTTGCACAAAATTAGACAAAAGGAAAGGCAGAAAGGGAGAGGACATAAGGTGAGAGAATAGGGGAGTGGGAAAGGAGGACAACAAAGGAGAAATCAGAGGAGTGGAAAAGTATGAGCAACAAGGAAGAAGAAAAGAAAAATCAGAGGAGAAGAGGAGGATATAGTGAGGTCCCAAGGCCAGCCACAGGGTCAGCTGTCAGAATGATAAATGGGAACTAATCCACCCTCCTTCTACCTCTCCTCTTCTTTCCTTTTCTTTTGCCCCTGCCTCCACCATCCATCCCTCACCAATCCCCTGGTAGCTGTTAATCCGTGACTTCTACTCAATAACAATGTTTTTAAATGAAACGTTTACATAGTCCTGGCTGTGAACACAAGACAACCTTGACAGGTGCCTGCTTCTTGGCTTGGGGCCCTCTGTATATTTTCACATTTTACATGGTTGGCAGCCACCAACACCTTATTTAAACTGAGGGGTGAAGCGAAATCAAGAATGTACAGATACTGACAAAGACAATTTGCACACACAACAAATTACAAATTATATCGGGGGCAGTAAAACAAGGTGGAGACAAAGACAATTAACAGCTCAATATCAAAGGATGTAGTTAAGGGAAGACATTTTAGGAGGCTATATAAAAAAAAATCAATAAGGTGAGGAGGCAAGTGAACAACAACTGAAACAGCAGATGGGTTTGGCAAGTAAGCACGTGCATGATGCACGATGCATGAATACACATACGCACTGTTAGAGAATCTCAACAAAACATCATTCTTTACACCATTTCCTGATGTAATGAAGTTAAATCCCTTAACACAAACCTGCTTTGCTCATTTGCTTTATGAATATATTTGCCTTGAAGAGAAATTAAAAACAGACACTTGCAATTTAACACACAGATACTGTGTGTGTGAGAACACCCAAACACATTTGGCAGTGATCCTTGAGACCAGCATGCAGAAAAATGACTTTATCCCTGTTGGAGGACTGATCATTCTATTATAACACAGAATTCACTAGGTATGTTTTGGTGCCTGGGGCTCGATGAAAATGCATACGTGAGTGTGGTTGACCCTCCCATAAGAGGCATAAGGCATAAGAATGCATTTGTGACCAAGTATGTTTGTGCAAACAAAACTGTTGTGTCTGCATATTCGTGTGCATTGGTGTGTGTGTGAATGTGATTACTTATGCTGGGGAGGTATAGAGGTGTTGTAGTAGTGTTGTGTGGGAGAATTGCTCCTTTACTCAGAGCAATCAACCAGCTGTCCTTTGTACAAACAAACAGGGTACAGCGATCAATACGGATATCAAACACATCCCACTGTGGGTGTGTGTGTGTTTAAATGTATGTGCAAAAGATATAAACAGAGAGGAAGAGCGACTGAGGAGACAAAGTGTATGAGTGTGTAAAAGTTTCCCTGCAATCTTAAACAGATTACCACTTCAAAGCTTAAAGAGTGACACAGTTTAGGTCACTTATGTTCTGGTGCATCAAGGTGAATCCACCACCTGCCTGGTAGGCCGACATGGCCACATGGAGCATGTTCGAAATACTGTAACTGTCACTTTTATTCTCCTTTGAGCTTATAAATAGTTTATAAGTGGCTATTGCTAGCCTTTGCAGCTTCACAAATATGTCCAAGTGATGGCTTTCTCTCATTCAGACATACAGTAGGTCACTTTTACATTAATGTGCCTCACGGCTTTATTCGGGCATAACCACAACAGTAATGGAGAAAGCCACAGTGCATTTGCAATATTGGCCATACATGTGAGAATGGACGGTACATCAAGTGATGTATAATGTATGAGGCCAGAGTTTTCTTACAACATGGTGGACGACTGTGAGTGTGTTCTAGGAAATATTTTGTTCTCAAGTTATTGCTGTTCTCTAGAACAGTCAGGATTTTAGTGAGCAGAGCATTGCAGAGACAGGCATGAGAGACACGCACAGACACCTACACTGTCGTGATTGGTAGGTCCAATATACTGCATGTAATCTTCTGCATTCCTATCAGTTAAAATGCAACTTGTGCCAGGTTAAAAGTGATATTGCATGTAAATGGCACTAGGCCCAATGTTGTAAGATGCAGTAATGATTCATTTAGACATGATGTTGACATGTTCAGATGTTGTCAGATTAATGGAAAGCAGTGCATGTCTGAAAGGTGCATGTGAAGTGCACCAGCACATGATTTTGGTATGCATAAGCCAAAGAACTTAACGGCACAGAGGGTATAATTTGGACTATGTGAATACTGACTAGAACTGAAATAAATAAATAAAAATTGACATAATGAGCAAAAATAATAGACGTAAAAGTGAATGTAGGAATGATAAGAAATAAGTGCATTTAAACCTGACAATACATACAATAAATTAATAAGTGAAAAATGTGGGTTTTTTTAATAAGTCAACTGCCACAACACTGAATACATTCTGGACATGAACACAGCAACATTAAAGGGACTGTCTTACATCTCCATGATCCCTTCGGGGAGGTTGCCAGGTATTTCAGTGAGACCTTTACGACGGCAGTCTACTATGTTGTTGTTACAGCTGCAGCTTGGTGGGCAAATGGCCACCTGAGGAACGCATGTCCTCGACTCTGTCTGTGCTGGACCTGTAGACAGCAATATGCAAATATACAGTAAACAGTAGCAGATTCTGGAAAAACTGGACAGAAATAAGGTTTTTATATAGTAATGTATTTCTTAATAAATGTAAATTAACTTTCCGCATCTGCATTTTTTTTAAAACCACTGCCAATATTGTTTTTTTTTACTTTTTAAAATGAAATTTTATTCTTATAATATTGGTTATTCATTCAGTGACTACTTTTAATGTCCCATGATGGTACTCTGCTGTTTCAGAATCTTTTGCATGCTGGCAAGAATTAAATTCTTTGGGGAAATGTGCAATTTTTATTTGCATGGAACTGGAAAAAGTTACATAAACTGAATATTAGTAACAGATACTATCTAGCCCCAAAATATTGCTAGATATTAGCAGTAGAACAAGTAAGGAAAAATGAGTATGGTAGGAACACAGGGAGGAAAACAAATGAAAGAAGGGTAGAAATAGACTGAATATTGAAACAGAAGGGAATCATGGAAAAGGGAGGGAAGAAAAGTCTAAGCAAGTGTGTTATTGACTTAAACTATATAATAGAGGGGGCGGGGGGTTGACAAAAGTGTATTAAGAGGAGAGCTAGTTTGGGGTATGTAGGCAGAAAAAATGAAGCTAAGAGCTAATAAAGAGAGAGCTGTTTGACAGTCTATTAGCACAGAGAGCTGAATCAGAGGGCTATAAACATTAGCTATACTATCTGCAACTGATAACACTACTGCTCTTATACTGGCCTTTTAGCTGATGATATGTTCTACATAGTAATTCATTCAGTGATAAAAACTTAGTGCTGAGCTGTCTGGACATGATAACGATACTGCTTGTAATAATAGACTTAGGTCTAAGAGTCAACTGTCAGCAGCACTAAATTCAACGTCTACTTGACTCCACTCCCTAAATAATGTATTACAGTATTCATAACAGCATCGTTAAATAGTTCTAGGTCAAATTTGTGTCAACTGTAAAGTGAAACATTACTTTACAGGCTTGACTGCACTCTTTCTGTAGTTCATGTGTCAATACTTTTTATGATATTCTTTCCCAAAGTCAATGAAAAAAAGTTAAGTGAAACTAAACACTTGCAAAGTGGGACTTTGTTTTTAACACCTGTGATAATACTGGATGTCACAGGAAGTAGTAAATGTTCTTCAGGGGTTTCTTCAGCTGAGTTGAAGCTCTGTAATATTTTAATAGAATTTCATGTGTGTAGATATGAGCTCACCATTGCAGACAAAATCCTTCTTCTGCACGTCTGGGACATTGAGACCCCTCATGTGGGCGGGGGCCATGCACTGGGTGAAGGGAGCCAAGCCCCGCCTGGCTCTGAGCCAGTCAGAAAGCCAGGACAGGTGACAGTCACAGTGGAGGTTGTTGGAGTGCAAACGCCTGAGAAAGATGGAGAAAGATGATGTATATATTTTTGTGTGTGTATTTAAATACAGTTCAAATCGAATCTCTTCAAATTAAGACCTAAAACAAGAACAATTAGCATGCTAAGCTCTTATTATCCTACCTGCATGTGCTACGTTCATTTTCTAGATGTTGAAAAAGTCTGTGAATGTAGTTGAGTGTGCATTCAAATAGGGTTGATTTTTCACACAGCTCATACCCTTGGCTAGGATCATATAAGATTGCTTAGGTGAAACACACACACAAACAGGCACTTACACACAAACACACAGAGTAATATCCTCAGGTCTTACTTCTCCAAGGTCTGTGACAATATGACTCCCTTTAGAGGGAGGACAAATGCAAGTAAATCACATCTATTCAGAAAGACAGAAGCAGAAGGACAGAGACAGAAGTGTGAATGAAGAAGATTCTAACTGGAAAAAGACAGATTGAAAAGAGAGAAGGAAATATTCACAAATGAAGTGGGTGTAAAAGCCAAAAGCAAGAAAGAGGAAATAAATGTAAATCAAAATATGACCAAGAAAAGAAAATATGTCAAATAAATGAATTAAGAGAAATGTGTTTTATTTCTTTTGATAACAGTTTTATTACTTTGGCTTGATTTTATAGTGGCTGACACTATAAAAGGGAACATTTTCGATTCCTAGACCAATGCTGTAGAAACCCAGATGAAGATATTTTAAAGGGTCAGTTAATCAAAAATATAAAAAGACATATTTTTTACATGCCTTTGGTGGTATCTACATTTACATTTATACATTTAGTTTTGGCTTTATGTTACCACATTTTCATATACCTGTCTATGAGAGCTTCTACTCTACTCCAGTATTGAAATGAAATTTAGTTCATGCTGATCACAGCATGGCAAACTCAGGATGTTCAACATTAAACTTTAAACAACAGCAGTTTATGTGGGGACTATTTTTTACTAGAAAATACTGTAAAAGCCAAACTTACAGTGAGGTCTAATGATCACACTGGGAATTGTTTTAGAAAATGGATACTACTGGATTTGCAATGTAATTTTTCATAATTGTGACTGACAAAACAAAAACTCATTTACCTAAATTGTAATCGAGTGGAGGGAGAAATCTCTGTGACATCAGTGAATCCCATTTTTACACAAGAGGCTGATGGGAAATTAAAATAACATCCTAATCCCATTAACTTATAATTTAAGTAAAATTTGTGCTGAACAGTCTTTACTAATTTCAGTTGTAGAATTAATTAAAAGCTACTGCTCAGTATAGAAGGCTTCAGCTGAGCTTTCACGGAGCTGAGATTCTGCCGGCAACACTGGCTGGATTAACACCTTGAGAAAGAGAGAGATGAGGAGGAGGAGGAAGGCGGATGAACGGCAGAATGTCTTGTCAGCATATTATATGCCAGCCGTGATATCTAGCCTTTCAGAAGACAGGTCTCGCTTTGTAATAAAGCAGAGGACAAATCCTGTTATGGAACAGAGATGGGCTCATTGATGCTAGCAGCAAGGGCAGTAGGTTTTAATACCTCTCACCCATTATAAATCCAGTTTATAGTCAAACCCCCCGCCTGGAGATAGCTACATCCTGGCCCACCCCCAGCTCAACCTTAATTACTGACAAGTAGGATTAAAACACAAGGGAGAATGGGAACAGGCAGGGGGCATAGAGAAAGTGCTGCTTATGTGTGTGTATGTATGGAATGTATTTGTGTGTAAGTGTAAGGCAGTGACAGTGGTTGTTGTGCTTATTGGTTGCAGGTGAATAAGGTATGGTGGACCTGACAGCTCAGTGCACTGCAGCTTCAGAAAGCACGTGCAAATAGACAGAGCTCTCAGGGCCACTGTGTAAGAGTCTGTGAATGTTTGTGTATGTGTGTCTGTCTATGTGTGTTTATTTACAGTATTTGCTCCAGAGGGCTAATGGGCACGCCTTTGCTACAGTGAGTTACACAAACACACACACACACACACACACACACACACACACACACACACACACACAAGCAGTGGGAGTTCTAATCTTCTCGGTGGCTCAAGTTTTTGGACAAGAGGCACTGTGAGATGATATTGTATCATTACAGCTAACAGAGTAGATGGATACTACAGCAATAGAAGGAATACGAAGGAATAACAGAGAAAGAATGTTATAAAAAGAATAGAATGAATTGCCTCATGCTATAGATGTAATGTAGAAGAAATCACAGATTAAGGTGACATAAGAAGTGACATACACACAACCAGCTGCACACACATCTTCCCCCATTAGGCAGGGCAAGTTTATTTATATAGCACATTTTGTGCACAAGGGCAATTCAAGGTGCTTAACACAATGCACACAAATAGATAAAACATCTCTAATCAAATCAGGGAGATTGATAAACATTTGATCGAATTAGTAATTTTTATAAAAGCAGGAAATTCAGTCCTGGGATCTGAGGGCAGTGAAAGAGAACAGACAAAATTTAAAGCAGAGGAGGTGGCAATAAGGGGGAGGATGAAGAGGAAGTGTATAAGAAGGGGCAGAGAGGAAGAGGAGGATAGAGGAGGATGGGCTGGGATATGAACACCCTACCGCAAAGACATAAGAAAGAGTGGAAAGAAGGGAAAAAATAAGATAGGAGGGAGCTGCAGAGTCAGGTGAAGAAGAGGTAGGAAAGAAAGAAGAAGCAGTAACAGGAAGTGGTACCAGAAGGAGAACACAAAGGAAGAATGAAGTGGGTGAAGGAATATCAGAAAAAAAATGAAAGAGCAAATAGATCATTTATGTTAGAAGAGGCAGAAGAAAAATTAAAGATGGGACAAAGTAAGAAAGATGCAGAAAATAAAAAAGCAAAAAGGCAGATATATGAATGGGGAAACACTGATGAGGAGAGAAAAAAAGGGAAAAGGGAGATTGGGGAAATCAGAGGAGACAGTCACGCAGTGTTGACAGAAAATGGAAGCAGATGAGGGCTTCTGATTAAAAGATACTGGATATTGGTACTCAATCTACTGGCAAGTATGCAGCTGTGCTGCTGACTGAAATCCAATTTTAAAAGGTTGATCTGAGCTGTATTGCCAGTAGAGTAGTAGCAACATGCAGGAAATATACTGTGGAAACATTCATTGCCAAGTGATTGGCTGTTTTGACGACCACTGTTGGTCAAAAGTTGAACCAAAAAAAAAAAGGTTGTAAAAGATAAATGACCCTCTGTTATCCTGCTTGTGTTTAGCTGTGTTGTGTATTTAGAAATCCCCATTTCTGAATGTTAAGTAGGACTGCATGACCCCACAAGTGCCTCTTAAAAATGGTGATTTGGGGAGGAAATCCCATTTAATACATGCTGGTTTGGCGGAATTCAATCCCAGTGTGGCCAACAGGAATGCAACCAATGGTCTGTCTCTAAGACAGTCCCACAGGATTATGGGTAGTTTCCCTTGAAATGTCATGCCATCGCCTTGGCAACTCTATGATCTCCTGCACACAACTAAGTACAGAGAAGAACACAAGAAGACACATACACGCATACAGTAAATCCCCCCCAAAAAATCATTCAGCGAGGATGATTAGATGTTGGATCACAACCCTGTGTGTGTGTGTGTGTGTGTGTGTATTGCAGTGTCTGCACTCACATCAATAACAACAGTATAAGGGGGTTTCTCCTAATGAATCAAAACAGACTCCAGAGTGTAAACAAGCCTTTTTGATTGTATTAATCAGGTTACCATTAATCAAGTGTGTGCGGTGCATGCACATGTTTGCCACTGTGTGTGTGCCTGTGTGTCTACGTGTGTGTGCATGTGTACATAATAGCCACAAGATTATTCACAGTCATGAAACAATAGAAAAGCGGGTCTCTTATTATGGCATGATTAGATGATCACACACAGATCCTGCTGCCATGCAGTGTGTGTCTGTGGTGTGTGTGTATCACAGTGAACATTACTTATGTGTGCACATTAATCTCTGTGCATGTGTATGTGTTAAAGTGTAACCACAGAGTGCATATGTGTGAGCCTCTGTAAGAGGTTTTCTATAAGTGTGTGGGATTGTTTGTTATACTCACAGTGTCCGCAGTTTGGGCATGTGGTTGAAGCTGGACAGGGGGATGAGGGTGATGTTGTTGTTGTTGAGGGTGCTGGACAGATAAAAGAGGGAGAGAGGGAGAGAAATGGAGGAGGAGAAGAGGAAAGCAGACTGTTAGAAAGGTTCGACCGTGCCACACACTGTTTCTGGTGGCTTAAACTGTGCACAAGTCAAATTAAACTCTATCCAATACACAGGCTGGAATCCTTGTTATCTTTTCCAAACTTTCACAAAGAAAACATTTTAAAAATGGCCATAGACCTGCAGGATTGGTGATTTTTGTTCTATAGTCCTACTTGATTAAGTAGGTGGTTTCCAACTGATGGGTTGCAAAATACTGTAGATGATATACCAACCTTTTGTCTTTTATTTTTTATAGTTTACTACTTTCTTGTGAAACAATGGATTGTTTTTTCTCTTCAGGTTTCTAAAAAATATGCTCATTATGTAATGTGAGAAGAAAATAATGTTCATTGTGTTGGTTATTACATATTGAACCTATGATAAGGATTTACAAGTAGACATAAAAAATAAACAAAAATAACCAATAAGAACAAACCTAATAAGATTGTTTATATGTCTAGTAAGATTGCAGGTAAACAGAATCACATGACAGTGCTTTGTCAGTCCTGAGCGTTGCAGAAGGCCTGGGCAATTATTAGGGACATGTCACATCCTTTGCATAGTGAATATGAGCAGTTACCTTCAAGACAAAGGTACAGGCTGCTGGTGCTGCGGGCTGCACGTGTCCACAGATCTTTTATACCCTCCAGTATAAAACTGCTGAACAATGATGGTTTACTGCAGTTTACAGTGATCTGGGTGGTGTTTGTATGGGGTGTGTATGCTCATCTGTGTTGTGTTGATGTGTAATGTACTTGCCTGACAATTGCCACAGACACAAAAAGAATTTCCAAAAGGACAATAAATTGATATTAAAAAAGTTTAGCAACCACTGTTCTCCTGATATATGTTACAGAATATTGTAAATGACTGTCCACTTACAAATTACAATTAAATTAATTACAAATTAATTGTTAAACTAAATGAAATGAATGATTTTTCTTTTCCTGTAGTTTTGCAGCAAAAAAAGCAACTATTGCACAATTTCTTCATTAAAGCTGTACATTACTTTTCATGGTAGAAGAATGAACTTTTATTGTTTATTTCAGCGAATTGGATGCAGTTGTGTACCGGAAAACAGGCTGGAACAAAATCTTATGACCACAGCAAACAATAAATTTATTATATTTATTAAAAACAGAAGCTATTGTGCTGAACAAAAAAGTTCCTTGCTTTTCCTAAGGGTTAAGGATGGAGTGTTTGCATGATGTAGACCTGGTAAAGCTCACTAGAACAGCTTCTGTAATTCTGGGTTATGTAAATAAAATTTTTTATTTGAAATGAACAACTGCATAACACTACATTCTCAAGTTCGAACATTCTGCCCAAGGTGATGTTATTGTGCCAAGGCATAACATAGTGTTTTCACTCATTATTTATTAAAACACACATATTTATGAACACAGACACCCTTGATGTGTGCTTCTTCCGTCTCTAACTCATAAAGCATGTCACTGCTGTTTCTAACTATGTTCTCTCATAAACTACACTCTGTCTCATATGTAGTATCGACCTAAGGTGAAATGAAAAACAAGGCTGACTGTCATTACAACCAAACTCTCTCTCTCTCACACACACACACACGCATACACACACACACACAATCCAACTCAGTGTTGAAGAAATACAACGCCTATTGATCCTTTGTGGTTTTCATGTACAGAAATGGAAACAGAAATCAGAGCAGAGGGGGAAAAGTACAGAAAAGATGCTATTCCATCAAAGCAATCCACAGGGGATCAGACTGCACTGTCAGACTGGTACAAGCTGGTAAAGCTGCATATACAAAACAAAATAAATCAGAACAAAAGCGGGTCCCTCGTGCGCTTAGAAATTACATTACAGCAGAACACAAGACTGGCAAAGATGTACAATTCACATTATAAGTTCATAATGAATATGTGACAGTAGAGCAGATACTTTATGATTTTTATTGATTTTCACTAAAATCCTTGATGCTTTTTTAAAAAGTATCTGTTTAGTTTAAACAAGTTTTCACCCAGATTTTATGTCCCCACATGTTATGTTTGCTGATGCTGCTCTACAGCTCTAACAAAATTTACAGTTCAGAAATTGCTTGCAGCGTTAGAAAATAAAGCACACTGGAAGATGCAAATGAACTCATCATGCACTGGTGTACCAGTAATTGGATTTAAAAAAAAAGGATGCGTTTTCAGCCAGATGTTTTTATTATTGATTTTATTTTATAATTAAAATAAAGAAATAAATCAGCAGATTGATTTGAGGAGAAAATCAACAATTTACAGAAAAAGACCACTGAAAACACGTAACTGAGAGAGTTGTTTTGCATTAGTAATCTAGGGATTTACCAAAATTTATAATACAGTGAAATTTTTCTGGTTGCTTGTGGGAGACAACACGGATCATTAATATCACTGGGTGGAAAATAGGACTAGTTTCCATATCACCCGAAACTTTGTGCGTTTAAAAAGTCATTGTTTCGGGAAGAATGAAGACTGAGTGGTCATTTTTTTTATCTGAAACCCATTAATTTTCCACATTGTGCTCTAATGCTTTCAAACAAGGACAAAGTCAGCTTTCTTTCTGAAAAAATTACTATTTCAAGATGAAAGGACTTTTTTATAGCAGGCGCAATATGTTTGTGCCTAAACATACAGTGTGACCACAGTGAAATTTGCTGACAAAAATCAAGGATGGTTTGTTTTACGTACTGTCGTCACAACTGTTCAAAACAGGCTCAATACCAGGGGTTTGCTGTGTTTGTACTAACACCCACACGCCCCTAAAATAGCCTGGTTTTCCTTCAGTCTGTTGATGTTACTACTTTTCTTTCTTTAATTCTCTCTCCTTCTGATTCCCTTTCTACCTTCTCCTCCCTGCCAGTATAGCCTCAGTGGCCTTGGTAGACGGATAAAGTTTCACACTCCCTCTCACATACACACACGCATCAGGAGTGCTGCTATGGTCAGCCCTGTCAGGGGTGATTCCACTCAGTATATATAATTTAATTGTGGAATAACAATAATTTCCCTCAGCAATTTCCCTGTCAGTTTTTCTCCCACTCACTCCGTTTAACCCCCCTTCACATCCCTCTGTCTTAATAAAGTAGCGACTGGACTGACTTAAGCCAAGATAAACACTAAAGACAACATTTAGAGATCCACAACTATGTTTTATATTGTATCTGTTTTTCCGCCCATTTTATTTTACACACCTCCCAGCCATGGTTGTGCTCTAACGCCCAGTTCAGACTATATGATTTGAATCCAATAACAGCCTGACATAATGGACGTAGGGCATCGGAAGTGACATATGGCGTCAGACACAACAATCGATCGTTTTATCTTGGATAGTGTGTCAGAATTTTTTTCAACGTCTACAATGAGGTAGGGCAACGTAGGACCACAGCTGGCTCTTCTGTTCACAATGCTTTGGGCATATTGGACTGAACCATATTCATTAAATATCACAGTCATACAGCTAACGTTAGCATAGTGACTTTTGCAGTGAAGTGGCTACTCTATCAGGGCTAGCTAGCAAATTTTTGGTTTTACTACTGGCTTAAAACATTTATTTTTAACTGCTACTTCAAGTTCTCCATGAAGCAGAGATAACACGGGCTGCTGTGCTCTTTGTGCAACCCACAGACAGGTTGACGGTTGCCCCCCACCCTTTATATGCTTTTCCAAACACAAGCAGCCAGTATCACACACTCTTCTCCCAGTCCCTGGCACCTCCAGGTCGTGAACAACGTCAGGCTGTGATTTGTCAGGTATCAGCGTGTAGTCTGTCATAATCTTTGACTCTATAATTGTGTAATCTGACATAGTGGCCATCGTATCAGACAAACAAATCATGTAGTCTGAACCCGGCTTTAAAAAAAAATCAAAGATAGACTTGGATTTTAAGTGCTTGCTAAAAAAAAGTGCATTTTGGCAAAACTAAAATTGCTATAGGAAGCTCACCCTTGAATTTAACTAGGATTTAGAGAATATATAAATGACAGAGGATCTTGAACTAAAGCATTGTGAGAAGGGAATTGGGAAACCAACATAATACTGTACACGTGTGATGGTCTACACTTGACTCAAGTCTTTGGTTTTACAGTGCAAAGTATCTGATTGATCCAGACTTTCCAGTGGTTCTGCACTCCACCTTATGCCTGTCTAAACTTTATAACCCTGCAGCCCTGACAGATCCCAACGCACCATACTGAAGTCCACCACAAAATCACACAGTGCAAACCCGGAACTTTGGCCATGTGGTCATGATCCCATTTATTAATGTTTCACAACTGAAATGGTATATGGTTAGGAAAATACTTTGTGTATTAGCATCCTGTGCTGTAGCTGTTTCCAAAGCGGCATTATACTTTGCTTTGCTTTTTCCCACTTGGCCTTTCACTTTTCTGTTTTATGGCTGATTTCAGGACTGATGTTATAGTTAATGTTGCTTCATATCCCTACAGGGTGTGGAGGTACAGGCTTAAGGATAGTGCTTCAAATGATTTATAGGTTAAATAACCTGCTTAAAAACACAAAGATTTCTAGATGCACTGTATACTATCTTAATTTTTTCTCCCCAGGTGGATCTAAAGAAATTGCCAGTATTTCTATCCAGTGAGTAAAGGTATTGCAGACTCTATTTTCTTACAATTATTTTTAAAATTAGTAGTTTATTAAAACAAAAATTCCTTCCTTCATACAAGTTTTACTACAGATTTAGGCCATGTATAAGGCCAACATTTTACTGGAAGCTTGCTGCCTCGCAGATGAATTAATAGAGAAAAGCCTATGTTTTTGCACTCACACTAAAAGAGAGCTCAAGGGCTGGTTTCAACACTGTGACACACAATGTTTCTATTACAAAATGCCTATTCAGCTCTATTTTTTCTTTTTTTTTTTGAGACATGGTGCAGTGACCGCTGTAGTGCAGGATAGCTCCGTGATCCATCAATGTGTGTGACTAAACGCGCCTGTATATGTGTTTGCTACTATTAAGTGTGCATTCTTGAGTCGACATGTGCAGTACATGCTGGTGTGTGTCTGCATGCATGTGAACTTTCGATGCACTGGTCTTTGTCTTGCAGTAAAAGGGCCTCTGCAGACAGTGATGGAGGAGGCTCTTTAGCAGCAACCCACTGAGGAGATGCTGTTTGCGTGTGCTTGTGTGGTTGTATGAGAGTGTCTGTGCGAGACAGAGAAAGAGAGTGATGTTATCATACTGTTGTTATACTATACAGCCTTATATTGGTATACTGTTTACTTGTCCTCTGCTGTTGCCTTACATAAGGATATGTACATGCACATTGAGAGCCACTGTACCACAGTCAAATTCCTCGTGTCCAACATACCTGGCCAATAAAGCTGATTCTGATTCTGATACTGTGTGTGTCTTTGCTGCAGCCTACAAACTGAGGTCAAAGCCTCACTTGTCAATCTTTCCACCCTCCCTCACAAACACACATTCTCACATACACAAACTTTTTTGGGCCAAGCCTTTTCTGTTGTACTTTTAGGATCCTGAGCATTAAGCTGTGCATGAAAAATGCCTTTTAAAAGCTCTCCAAAATAATTTTCCAAAACAGCTTTTGACCATGAAGTTACTTCTTTGTATTTGACAGCTTTACTGTGTTTTGAGGCTGGAGGAACAAAACAAAGGGCAGGTGAACCACGTGACACATTGCTCCTTTGTCATGTTCTCAAAACAGAAAATAAATCAACCTTCTGCTAAAGTGAAGTTTTTGTGAATTGATTAAAAGATAAAACCCTGTATCCAAGCGGTTACAGCGTGGCTAACCATGTACTTGGCAGAACACTGTGTGCGCAATGTCGACTCCAACAATTGGGGATTCACTGTAAATAAAGACTAGAAAAAAAACACAAAACAAGAGTTTCCACCTTTCATTGGTTTCTGAAAGGCCTGACAAACAAACTTCTGGCACACAGGCAAATTCTGATAGCCTGATATAAGTATGTTAGGTTTAGAAAATTGCAGATACCCACTTTTCTTTACACATTTAATACTGCATATCTGATATGTCCAAAAACTCTTTAGTACTAGTCATAAAAAAACTGAAAGGCCTCAGTATCATCATAAAAGCTTAATGGACATGGTTATTTTGTGGGATCGAGCCAGTAAAAGACAGTTCTGGTTTATATCAAAATTCTGCACGCTCACTAAACCCCTGTAACGTCACGGTCGTAAATTTATTTTTATCTCAAAGCTTTGCTGACTCGCCTGTCATACTGAAATTAAAATTGCACACAGTGGCTTTGTGGTTCAAGACAATCACCATAAAATCACAGTTGTTACCAGCCGTTTGTCATGTACAGTAAAACTCACCTGGAGTAAAATAAATGTAAATGAATCTTCGCAGATAAAGATTAAAAATGAAGAATTTTTAGAGGTGAATCTCCAAAAAGGAAACCTGTGTCTCTACACATCTAAATGTCCATTTGTGTCCATCTGGTTGCTCCTGAGTCATATTCACTTGTATCTATTTGTGTCTGGCTCCACCAAGTCTGAGCTGCTGTAACGCGTCTGTGTGAGTAACAAAGAAAATTTTATATCAGACTCTATTATGCTCAATCAGCCTTAACAGACAAAGATCAATACACCGATGAATGTCTGAATTACTACAGCCACTAAAACACAACACGGCAATGTGTAACTTTATGACTGTGATTGCAACCAATATTGACTTCATGTTCAATATAATCATTCTCTTTCATAATCACTAACATCAGTTCTGGTCTGTGGAGGAGAGCAGTGATGACTGAATTAACAAACACTGTGTAAAACTAATCATAAAAAGTACCTTTATGCAACAGTATTGTATGTTCATTGTAGTGTTTAGTACTTTTAGCATGAAATAAATGTGTAAACATACTGTATACTGCAAAAGGTTTGTGTATCAGACTGACTTCAACAGTAGCTGGCGTTCATTTTCAGTATACATTTAAACAGTAGTGGAAGAAGTACTCAAAATGTTTACTTAAGTAAAAGTAACAATACAACTGTGTAAAAATACTCTGACGGTCATTCAGCTTTAGAACAAACATACTAACATCAAAATATACTTAAAGTACCAAAAGAAAAAGTACTCATTATGCAGAACAGCACATTTTACATTAAAAGATATTAAATAATGGGATTATAATTGTTGACACATTACGGTGTACATGACATTTAATGCTACTAAACGTGGAGCTCATTTTAACTACCTTATATGCTTATGATTTGAAGGAGTGTGAATTTCCTACCAGGGGTTAATGAAATCTGATGATTATATTGTTTTATGTTTTTAATCTGATTCTCAGAAGTAACTAAAGTAATCAAATAAATGTGGCAGACTATAAAGCACAACATTTGCTTCTAAAATGTAGTGAAGTCAAAGTATGAAGCAGCAGAAAAATAAAAATACTCAAGTAAAGTACAGATACCTCAAATTTATACTTAAGTACAATACTTAACTTACTACACTTAAATGCCTTTCACAGTGCATACATTACTCTGCCCATGTAAAATCACAAGTGTATTTAAATCATCGTGGAATATTAGACTTTACTTTTTCTAGCACTGATGTCTTATTTTAGATGGAGGTCAGGGTAAAAACCATCTGGTCCACTTGGACCTACTCTGAAATCTCAAATCAATACGGCATTGTGGGAATGAAACCACAAACTGAAAGCACAACAGAGCAATTTTATGACCCTACTTACAACATTGCTACTACAATTGATCAAACTGACTCTAGTAATTGCAGACATTATGTAGCAGTCTTGGATGTGACAAAACAAAGATTCCAGAAACCTACACCATTTTTTTTTAATCGGGGTCTTATTAGATAAAAATCATTAGTGTTGTGGTGACCATTTGTCTCAGTTTACCTTTTGAGCTGCTCTACAACCAAACTGCTGTCCTCCTACACCAGTAATACTAGCATCTAAGCACTGGGAGCATCTATCACAGGTCTTCACTGGTTTCAGTGACTAATCATGAGTGATTAATCATCATGCCAGGTGACCAGGTAAATGCAGTTAACAACCTAAACCTGGCAGCTAGGCGTTTAAATTAGCACTAAGGTCACACCAACATTTAAAAGAGCAAAAATCTGACACAAAATCAATTTATTTTAGCAAAAACAACAACAACAAAGAAAAAACATTAACCGAGAATTTTTCTGATGTCACACTTAACTTAGGATAAGAAGAACTACAGCATAAGGCATCAGTACTCAGCTATGGTGGTACAATAGCTGTGTACAGTACATAAGATGTGTCACTTCTTGCTCAATGAAAACCAAATATATTAATATTTTAGAATTCACCATGTGCAAACATATTATTTGAAAGCAACTGTTAGTGTGCAGCGTATCCTGCTGCAGTAGTTGTTGCTTTGACGTGTGTTCTAACTCTCTTTCTGAGAGTTTTCCCACACAGACGCTGAAAAGGGGCCAACTATCAACAGTCCTAAAAGACTCTCTGAGTTGGATGAAGAGCCCTCAGCATCTTCCCTGAGGCCTCATTATAGCTTGAGGAGAGGATGCGATAGGGAATGCACGGACACTTCACTCCATTTGTTTAACATCTTCATTCACTCACTCTTTCAGTAGAAAAAGTGAGAGAGCCCCAAAATCTGTCACACTTTCAATAAAATAGGTAATATGATCATTTAACCTCTTTGCTGTTTCTATTCACTCCTTCACCACCAGAAAGATGGTGAAGAGGGGGCACCCGTCTATGAGAGATCTGGAAGTATGTGTGCACTTATGCATATGCATGCTTGTGTATGTACAGCAGGACAGCCATACTCTGTCTCGCTGAGTCAGACACTGAGACCCATCGACCCTTGAAGTATCCTGGTGCTGTGGTTATATATATACAGGTATGTGTATCTGTTGGAGGGTGTAGGTGAGTGTGTGCACATGCATCATTGTAAAGGCATATGTTTGGTAGACAAGGACAAGGATGTAACTCCATGAGAATAAAATTTTATGTGTCTGTATAGATGTATATACACCCTTCTGTGTTTGGGGTTGCTGTTGGTGAGGTCATGTGACACACAGATACAGAGAGAGAACGGGACATGTGAAAAATTGCCTCTCCAGTGTGTTGATCAGGAGATTTCAACTCGTAAGTTATTTTTGACCCTGTTGACTTTACCATGAGCTCTAAAGATCTATGAAGTCTGCAAACAGGCTTTAAGGGCCCTTAGGTATAAGAGTTAAGGGCTTTTAGCGGTTGAATTGTCTCATATTTGAACTTTCCCACAGGGTTTAATGCCTGCTTTACTGCTTTTCACTGGCAGCCTGGTGTTAAATCGTGTATACGCGAGTGTTTTGTTTGTGTGTGTGTTTTTGTGCTTGTGCTTCTTTGTGTATATGTGCTGCAGCATATGTGTATGTGTGTGTTCAGACTAGTTTAATAAACTCTCAAGTGTTTGCACAACCAAAGTTGTGCAATTTACTCCTCTCATCTAAGAGAAAATTGACATTTTCAGAGTGTTGCCACAGGAAACCACCCTGGGAAAGCTCAACTGTTTACAACCCAAAACAAAAGGGCACTATGGGGTTGAGATAATTAGTAGCTAAGGTACAATATTTTCTGGCCAAATCTTGAGCTTTGTCATATATTATGTCTGAAATTATATTTATGACAAAGTGAGCGCCTGTCCAGGGTGTACCTCGCCTCTCGCCCAGTGTCAGCTGGGATTGGCTCCAGCCCCCCACCACGACCCTCTTCAGGATAAGTGGTATAGATAATGGATGGATGGATAAAGTGAGTGTGTGACTGACCACTTATTAGGCGATGTGCACAACAGAGAATATTTTCTCTCAAAGAAACAAATGTTTATTGTTAAACCCTGTCCTTTATTATTCTGTTGAAATTATAGTTGCACAAATGGAGACAAGAAAAAGTTCCTGTATCTGTGCTTCCATTAACTGAATAATGGATGTTGGCATTTTTCCTCACTGAGACCAGAAGGTGCTGAGCGCTGCAAGCTTTTCCGATTGCCTGAAGGACAAAAGAAGAAACTTTGTCCAATAATGTGCCACGCTCTTGGCAAAGAGTTATAACAGATTAAAACATGAAATACGAAGGTGCCTCAGTGAAACAATGAAGCTCTTTGAAGTGGGGTGAAAATGAAAAACTAAACGTGGAGTAAAGTTTCCAAAGCTGCCAATAAAACCGCAACCTGATGATGGTGATTTTAATCAAATTAACTGACACTAAGTAAACAGGGATACAGGATGATTATCACTGGACAATTCCATGTGGTTTGGCAGGAGGATGTGTGTGTGTGTGTGTGTGTGTGTGTGTGTGTGTGTGTGTGTGTTTAGGAACATAATATCTGTTTTTTGCTTTCTGAAGAAAGAAAGAGGTACAAGCGAAAACTATGGGAAGGGTGAACACAGACATGTCAAATATGACACCATTACACCTTAAATGAGAACAAATTAGACTGCAGATTGCCTCTTTTCTTTCCTCTGGTCTCCTCCCATCTCCTCTCAATTGTCTTTAGCTCTGCTTGATTTCTACCTTAAATCGCTTCTCTCTCTCATCCTTCCCTGTCTCATCACCAGCCCGCTTTCCTGTCCTGCCACCCAAAGGGATGTGATTAATCGTGTGTGGGTCAGGTTGCTGGCACTCCCATATCTGATGCTGTTCCCACCTCTGCATAAGCTCTCTGCTGCGCTCCTCCTCCAGCTCTGTGAATTGTCTGCCATTGACCCAGTGTGTTACCTGCATTACTGTTTCGTACTGTGAGTGCCCCCCTGCACTGTAGAATAGCCAGAGCTGAACATTTACTGACATATTCAGTTGCTTATTTTGTGTCAATACTGGTTTGTAAAAAATTGTTCATAATGTTGCTCACAAAACTGATTTTGTAGCCACTTCCTCCTCTGTCTGACAGCTGCATTCTACCGGCTCCACTCCTATTTCCTTACATTCCTCTTTACGTTCTCCCACGTGCATGGCTGTCTTTTTCCTCTTCATCCATTCTACCTCCTTGTTCTTTCACCCTCTCCCTCATTTCCATCTTTTTACCTGCAGTGGACACAATCAATAGTCACAGACTCTCATCTCATTTTAAGGCCCTGCTTCCCTTTTCCTTTCCTTATCCCTCCACCCTGCTCTGCTCCAACTACTTTATGTAAATCCCAAACCAAACCGCTGTCATTATTTTGAGGACAGTAGTTACCTTATATGTGTATCGGAGTCCCTCTCCTCAGGCATATTCTCTGTTTTCCTCTTTTTCTTCAGCAAATTTTATAGTTATTTCCAAATTTGCATTTTTGCGCTGGTTGATGACCCTTTCTCCTGTTGTTTTGACCTTCTTCTGTTGTTTTTGCCTTTTCTCTCTCCTTCCCACACTGCCTCATCCCTCTCTTTCTAACCCCCCCCATCTCTTTCTCAGGTCAGACCCTCAGTTTTTGCCAGAGTTCTGGTTGCTGCCAGGGTGTGATGGCGCTGCTGAGCCTGCTGACTCAAACAGAAGCAATATGGCCAGCCAAACCAAAATCACTGAACAGCAGAAAGCTGAACTGCTTTATTCTCTTCTGACCCCTCCACACATGCACATATACACACACACACACACACACACACATGCGCGTGCGGACAAATACATATACAACAAGATGTAATTGAACATACAGGGCACAAACATGGACACTTAAAAACATGGATCCACTTTAATTGAATTTGCCTCCTCAGAAACCTCTATGCTATGCAAACAAACGCAGAAACACACACGAACACCCACACATCAGCCTTTGCTAAACTTTAGGTTCAGGAACAGTTCGTTTCAGGGGCTTCGATCCAGCGCCCACACGTAGAGGATATAAGACAGATCTGGAGGCAGGACGGGACCACAGAAATGCAATCATTACTGGGGGGCGGCTGTGGCTGGACACACACCAGCTGCACTGGGGATACTCTGATATGTAGGGCAAGCACACACACAATCACACACACAAATACTGTACATGCACACCGTTTTTGTCTACCGACTAACTCTTTTTATATACAGTGGAGTTGCACAAACAGCTACTCTAACTGGCCATACGAGTTCGAATTACGCTTAAGTCAAAGGATGTGTGTACATATATACACAGACAAAATCCATTTCTATTAGAACAAACAGGCAGAACTCCTTCAGTCTTTTGTATTTCTTCACAACATCAGAACACAACAAACACTTAACAGCTTATAAATTATTTATCTGGACACATATTGTCTTGTTTATTGGTTTATTCTTATTTTTCTGCTATTTAATGCACCAGCAGCTGCAGTGTGGGGAAACAATACATATGAGTGGATTTGTTAAAACGTTAACTCTCAGTCACATCCAACTGAATGACTGAGACACTGAAAATGAGCTCAAAGTATGGCATGGGCTTTACAGCAATTTGGCTGATTTATTCACTCTGACTCACAAAAACACTGATGTTTTCCTAAGTCTGGTGTGGTCTTTTATATCAACCTCATATTATACTTTGTCATTATTTAAGAATGTCTCGCCTTAATCTTAAAACAAGGTGTTTAATCACCACTTGGTTCAATTTATTATTAAGGGAAATTGTAGAAAACCTAAAAGACAGATGCATATGTTAGTTGATGTAGTTGATTAGGACACTGACAGTGTTTACAAAAACTGGTCAATATTCCTCAGTGTTTTATTGAGCATGAAGTTACTAATGTACTACATGTTGGAACAAGATACAGGGTTTAGACAAGTGAAAGGAAGCTGCTTTTCATCACTGTGTGGAATGTTAGCTCTCCCACGATGCATCATTCTCATATAGCATGCAAAACTGACAGTAGAAGTACTTTTGGAATCTTTTGCATGTGTATATGAAATGATTTTCTTATACCAGAGGACTTATTGTTAAAACGTAATGATAACACCAATCCTCATTCCACCACTTCTTTTAAACTGTGTTTTCAAACTTTGACACATGACAAAAAAGAAAGAAAGAAGTTTGAGGAGGCCTAAAAATGAGGCTGAGAAGTCAACGCTCAGTGGGCGGAAATACAATTCACTGCCTCCAACTTACAAGCTTGATACACATCATTCTGTTTTTCTTGCTGTATTCTAGTCTCACTACTTAGTTGAATAACCACTGAACTGAAACATTTTTCATACCTACAGTAGCAGATTTTATAATCACTCTGAAAAAAGGATGAACAAGGATACGGTGGGGGATGACAAAGGCAAAAATTACAAGAGTGAAGGCATTGAGCAAAGTGGATGAGAGGAGCAAAGGGAGGAGAAAACTGTACATAAGAGATGCGTGAAGGCATTGAGCAAAGGATGAGAGGAGCAAGGGGAGGAGAAAACTGTACATAAGAGATGTGAGCAAAGAGGAGGACACACACCACAGAGAAGATGAGATAAAGGAGGAATGGGAAAAGAAGGAAATGCCAGAGAGGAAATGTTGTAGGGGGAAATGATTGAGAAAAGATGATAGAGACAATAACAAACAAGGTGGAAGAAAAGGAGAAGTCATGTTAGAAAAAGAAAAGAGGAATGAAAAAAGTGTCTGTCAGTGTGTGTTTAGGTGAGAGTTACAGGCAGAGTGAAAGTCACCTTGTGGAACTACACTGCACTGAGCGGCTCTGTCTTTCTCCCCTTTTGAATTATGGCAGTCATGGTTTGGCCCAAATGCTTCTGCTACACACACACACACACACACACATTCTTTTTGCCTGTCTCTTTCACTCATTCCTTTTCTCACTCTCCCATTCTCTCTCAGTGGTACACCATCGTCCAGAAAGCTGTACTCCATGGAGAAACGCAATCATAAAATATACAGCTGTTCTTTAGAGTGCATCTCAGATCCTTGGATGCTTTGTGTGTGTGGCAGAAGGGTTTTGGTTGGGTTTGTACTATAATGCCAGGGTGAGTCCTTTGTTTTGTCCCCTACTTTTTTTAAACAGTTTTCCATTCCTTTCTCCATCTGTCTCTCTTTGTCACACCCTGAGTTTGTGTGTGTCCTGGTCATAGTTTTCTGACACACTGAATTCTCTTCTCATTCACTCTCACTGTCTTTAAAGCCCAGTCCCACCTTGTCCCCTCATACCATTTTCTGTGGTATCAGCAGAAAGGTAGGCTGTCATGCATGGGGCAATCAAACAGACACACATCAGATAGCCTTCCATCTTTTTTTTTTTTAAACACTGCCTACATGCAAAAGATGCAACCACTAAAGGCTTCTCCTTTATCTAAGTCTGTCATCTGCAGCACATTTGCTTTTCCATGCTGCTGCTCCTGTAAATAGCTTCAACACAGAATAAGTCTGTGCTTCCTGTTTCTATGCATGTATGTGCATGAGTTCTTAAACATATTTTAATCTATTTAGATTTATAAAAGTGTAAACTAATGATATTTGCAAACTCTGTTCCTACTGAACTTTAAACAACATTTATATCATTAAAGACATCACAAATGATAATTAGGTACTTTTTGCAAATCCATGTTTGGCATTCGGCTAAATCTCTGTAACTTCCAGTAAGTGACTGTGGAAGAATTGAGTTTCTGGCTAAAAGACACTTCAATACTTACTGAACAAAGTAATACTGAACATAGAGTGTTTGCTTTTTTGGGGACTGAACTACAAGCAATGATCTGACTTCTGATGGCATTGACAGTAACACCTGCACACAGACGGAGATAACAAGTGGCTTCAGAAATCAATAATGGTCACATTCACACACCGCCATAAAGTCACATGCCATACCAGAACATGAGGTTCACTAAAGACGTATAAAGCTATAGCTGTAGAGTCTGCAGATATAAAGCAGTTGTACATGTTACTGGCCAAGGAACTACAACGTGAAAAGAAACAAACAAACAAAAAAGTAAAAAAAAAACAAAAGACAAAGTTCAAGAGTACAACAGAGTGCAGTGTTTTCAGGGTAAAAGGTGGCACTACACTATATTCCCATCACCTTGTAAATTAACCACTTTCAGACGTGACGATAGATGATTCACTGAAAACTCACCCTCTTCACATTTTCTGACCAAGAAGCCCTTTTAAAAAATGAAACAGATTAATTATATTTATATCTGAAAATGAACAAGTACTTATCAATTTTCATTAATCTTAATTGCCAGGAGAATAAAAAAAAAAAACTGGAGTTGAGAGATCAGTGAATGAAAACCACATCTAATTCAACTGGTTGAATAATTATTAATTAATCAGCTTCATATTAGCCTGACACTGCTGCTCTCCACTACTCCTGGTGTTTCTAGAGGCATACACACATGGACACACACCACCCACACACAAATACTGTACACACACACTGAGCGTTGTGTGATTGTGTGTGTACGTGTGTGCTTCCATGCCAGAACCATTTGTGAATTTATGATTGTGTATGCATGCATTTATTTAAACCCCTCTGCATGTTTTGCCTCTCTGTGTGAGTCACTCTCCCTCTCAGTATATGAGTGCCCTTTCGCCAGCTCATTGGGATGCATGGCGTGAGCCCGGCGACTGAGAGCTGTCCAGGCTAGCTTTGGAGTCATTAGCGTGCTCGTTAGTCCAGTTATGTTAAATCTAAATTACCATTCATCATCACACAGGGACCCATCATTTATTCTGATGTGGCCTGGCAGACACACTTGCTAACTGGATTAACTCATTCAAAGACACACAGACACACTTGGTGAAGCACAGTGGAATTTCAACTCAGGCGTTAGCTATTTGATAAATGTTTTAAAATAGATTATATATTATTGATTGAGACATTGCAGGGCATTATCAGTGATTGGTTTGCCCTTGTGAATGCAATCAATCTAAAATCAGTGCCCTCCTACAATGCCACTGGATAAATCAAGAAGATACAGTAAGAGCTACAGTATGATTTTTGACTAGGCGTTCGACTGGACACAATTGGAAGCTAAAGGTTAAAAAAGTAAGGAAATATTCTATAATATACTGAATATTCTACAGTTGTTAATAAAAAATATAAGCATGATCAAATGGTACATGAAAAAGTATGTGAAACACAATTCAAACTTATTATTTGGGGGATAATAGGAAGTTTTTCCTGCTATTCTGCATTTCATATTGATACAAATGAACATAATCATATATGGGATGCCTACAGGGAACAGCAAAGGAAGGCCGGTCTGCATTCAACACTGGCGCTCAGCAATAAATTAGCTCTCACTGTGTAAAAACGTACACACACGCTGGCACACATAGTCATTAGTCGCTACAGGAGGAATGCATGCCATCTGTGCTGACGTGATTGCAAAGACGAGGAATTCGCGGGAATCAAACAGACAAAGTGGATCAAGCGGCTCCTCTGCCAAATATAAAGACTGTGTTTATCGCATAATTACATTTCCACCTCTGCTGTGTTTATTGGTTTTACACGTTCGAACACATACAGCTCTGACACTAAAAGGCTTTAACGAAAATGGTGGATTCAAAGTATTAGAGTGAAAACAGACTGTGAAGTTGTAGAGTTTCACAGTCATGGTACTCATCTCAGTCGCGCATTAAAGGAAAGTCAGGTTCAGGTTTTCCCTCAGTGTGCTTGTGGCAGCATCACAGCTTTGACCAGTGAAACATGAAATGTAAATTTTTGGAGAAAAACAGCCTTTATTTTTGTTCTTTGTTAGTCAGAGCACATTTCTCAGCCATGCATTACTGAGAAGTTCTTTAGCAAATCCCCTTGTGCTTATGTAGCTCTGACCTTTGTAACAGATACAAGGACCAAAGACTGCCTGTAATTGTTTTCAACAAATGAAATTTATTTCCAAAATAGAAAAAAATACTCATAAACTTTAGCAGTACCAATTTGAAGGATGAAAGATATTTTTCTTCACTGTTAATACTTCAAATTCCCAGTCATGCATCAATAACCCTCGTCATTAGGAAAATCACTTTTACAGAATTATTGTGCTGCTCTAATTGATTGTGATGGGTGTTTAATGACAAATAGGACAAGGCCACCCTGGCTTACAGTCTGTTCATGCACTTAACTGTTATTGTAGAAAGAGAAAAAAGATTTAAGGAACCAACCCAATGCAGACACCTTTGAAACAACAGCTCTTTTCATATAGCGCATTCAGTGCTACTAATTCCTGGCTGGGCATCACAGAACGCAGTCAAAGGAAAGTCAATTAACTGTTTCGTGTGGTAAAACAAAGAATAGCACCGGATTAGGCAGCTTGACTTGTTGCCACTGTTGAAAGGATCTGTTTGCTCTCAGTGTTAATGCTGCTTCAGTTCTGTTTTAATCATTATTTCATGCTTGCTTAAAAATTGCAACCATGATCTTTCCATAATTTTAACCAGGTGTTTTAAAGCCCAACCTACAGTAACACTAACCAAGTGTTTAGTTTTTTGCACAGTGACCATAACAAGGGGTTTGGTGCTGCAAGATCATCATCATCAGTAGGAAAGTAATAGAATCAGGGCTGATCATTCACACCTCTCAGCTCCCAGCAGAGCAGAGACACTGTTAAAGGGCACTCTTGATGCTTGATGTTAAGAGACACCGAATGAGTGTTTCTTCATTTCTCTGCCCAGTGTGTGGCTTTAAATTACACAACATGGTTTGAAACTGACACAACAGTAAATGCCAAATGTCTGCTACATTTCAATCAATATGGTGCATCCACTACAGTGGTTTATGTTTCCAAACAGTAACATTTGCTTATATTGCTTCTGTGACACAGAATCTGATCTTGGCTTGTTCTGAAACTTTGTCTCTGATGAGCACAAGGCACTGCTGCTTCTCGCTATCTGCCTCTTTTTGAGGCTCTGATCAAAATTGTAACTTCCTGTTCCTGTTTTCCATCAACATGTAGACTTTCTAGAGAAGATAAGATTTCAGCGAAAGTATAAACTCATTATTTAGGCCATGAAAAGTGTCTCCTGGTAGACACAGTAACATTTTGCTAGTCCTGTATACTGCAGGAGTCCTTGTGGATAAGCCTAAAGCTGACAACTTCTCAGCCAAATACTTTCTGACACATTACCTAAAATTACCAGAACATGCTGATTTCCAATATGGCAGTACGCAGGTCAGTGAACACAGCCCAGTGAAAAACAACACGTTGGATATTAAGGAGGGAAGAGATGACCCCCAGCAGAGGTCAGTTTGCCAAAGAACAGCTTATAGCAGGTGGTATATTCAGAGATCCAGTGTGACTGACAGGTGAGTGTAAAACCATGTTTATGCTACCTTTCAAGGCAAATGTGAAGGCAATTAGCTTTTCTCTAAAGTTTATTTATACAGTGAAGGCAGGTGCTGTTGTGTTGTGGAAGTCACCTTGTTTATCCATTCACTGGGGTGACTTGAATTCATAAGAACCTGTTTTAAAATCGAGGTTTAAAAAACATCATAAATATATTACAGAAAAATAATGAATATATTTGAACTGTAGCTGATAGATGCCGTATTTTTTCTTTAATTACAACAAACATATGTTCTTAGCACTTTGTCATACAAAAATCTTTAAAATGTGCAGTATACTCACATGCAAATATCAATCTAACTTGCAGCTGTAATAAAATAAAGTCTGCATATTTTATCCCATACTTGCAGATTAATATTAAGCTGGGGTGTCCAACCTTACTTTGAGTAACCCTGAGTCTGTCTGACAGCCTTGGTGGTCTGGAAACAACAAAGGGCCAAATTGTGTCAGTCAGTCAGACATTTGTTCCATCAATAATTAATTGCCTGCATGCTCTCCTACCTCTGATCCTTTCAATCTATTTTCTATCACTGTCCTTTTTATAAACCACTAACATCACATCAGTGTTTCCTCTTGCTTTTCTGTCTCTTGCTTCATCTTCTTTTCACTTTGTGATGTCTTTTACACCTTTGTGTCCTACCTCTCCTTTTTCTTTTGGCAACAAATAGCAAGTTTCTGTCTGCCTGCTTTGTCCACTCTTGTAGCTGTCTGTTTTATGTATCTGTCTATACTGCTCTGGGTGTTTTTTCTCAACTTTTTCTTTGTCTTCTTTATCTCCCTGCCTTTTTTTGTTTCCTTTTCTGCACCCATATCTTCCTATCTTCTGCCTCCATATCTCTGGATTTCCCTCCTTCCCTTTTCCTCTGTATCACCTGATTCCTCCCCCCCTCCCTCACCTCAGGTCCAGCAAATAAATAAATGATGTCCAGGAAACTAGCTGCTTTTACAACACAGATACCACCCTCTTTCCATCCTCCCCCAATCTCTCTGGTCTCTTGCCTCTTCTGGCGAAAAAAGAAGAAAGGATAATAACCGCAGTCCTTTGGAGTCTAAATAAATCATAGCCTGGCACTGGCTTGCTTTTACAACACCGATCCTCCACTTTCATCCTGGCAGCCATGAAAGAGAGTGCAGAGAGAAGAGGAAGCGAGAGAGAAAAAGACTATCTAAGGACATAAGAGTAAAGAGAGCACATATCAAAGGAAATGGTGAATGTAAAAGTGTCTTTAGTCGTATCTGTCAGGAAGCAAAACTCTTTTGTCAAACTGAGACATACATATAAACAACGATTCAAACCTGCTTACCATGAATAGAAATGAATTATTTGCCAGGCACCCATGTATCAATGGGAAGACTTTGAGTGTTTTACACCACCGTCACCAGTATGTATTTGATTTTATATGCTGCTCCAAGGTGCTTTAGGATGTGTGCACGCTGCAGGTGAATGCACTCTACATCTCAGACAGGGCTGCACACATTAACATGTCAAAACAATGAAAAATGTGCTATGCTTCAGTTTATCTTATTGTAAAATAAAAATAACATAATGTATTCATGTCATAACAATAGGAATTCTTAATAAACAATCAGTTTGTGCAACTAAAAAATGATTATGACTTTTGTGATGTATCTATATTTTACAAAATCTATACTTTGAAATGCTTCATAATTTTAACGCTATTAACAAAAGAATTATTAAAACACAGTCCATCACACATTTATTTCAAGTGAATAATTACAGTAACATTAATAAAACTAACAAACTAAATTCATTTAGCATTTTCAAAATGAACCCGACACCCCAATATTCTGCTTTGACTTGTCGACGCTGCTGCTGTGAAACATATTAAGCTGCTCTGATAAAGCCTGGTCTACCAAGAAACAGCGGCTAATTAAAAATGACTAGATTAATTAATGTGCAGATTCGTTAGTGGCACACTCACACAGCGCTGCGCTTCTTTCAATTAACACGACGCATATACACACAAATGGCTGAAACACACATGCACAGGGTCTCAACAGCTATCCCTTCACCTGCCAGTCCACATGTCGGCTCTTCTACAATATTACTGCACTGCACACAGTGACATTAAAATATAGAAAAGTATATTCACACACACACACACACACACATAAATGTATACAGTCATTTGACTGGACTGATTTTGAAGCTCCATCATGTATTAACTCATTCTTGAGTAGTGATAATGATGGAAATACATCAGTTGTGACTAGTGGATGATTCAGAAAAACACACACAGACAGATGCGTGCACACAAATATTCATAGATAAGAATATAAAAAAGAAGATAAGAAAACATAAAGATACTGGCAGACACACACACACACACACCTGCACATTAAGCCACAGGGAAATACAAATGCAAGTACACACATATCTAATACCTTTGCTAACATCTAACATAACCTCTATCACACCCATATGCTTAATCCCAGTTGCTACCAAAGATAATAGTTGTTTTCATTATGAGTATATATGTTGATTATTCTTTCAGTCAACTGGGTAATACTCTATAAGCTGTCTAAATATACTTAAAAGTCCCAATGAGACCAGGGTGACATCTTCCAACTGCATGTTCTGTTTGGCCAACAGTCAAAAATCCAGTGATATTTACAATATTTTAAATGGAGCAAAGCAGCAAATCCCCCAGGATGGAACCAGCATTACAGCTGCATGAGAGGCCTAACTACCAATTGACTAATGGATTAATTAACCCTAACTTTGACCTAAACCTAAGAGTTCTAACCTAAACCCTAAAACCAAGTCTTAACCCTCAAATAGCCAATTGAGGGTTAAGACTCAAACACAAACCAGTGCTCAAAAACATTCATGTAGCAACAGCTTAAGTGCCCATGTGCACACGCACATGTGCACACCAACCTGGCGGTGCCGTCACATGACCTCCAATCACTGTTACCTCTATCAGACCCATTTTTGTATGATGTTCACGAAATGAACTCCAGGAACCGAACAGATGGGGCTGTGCTCGTGGGTGAATATACATACATCTGTGCCTGAGTGTGTGTCTGTGTATATTAGGATGCTCAAAATGAATATCAATCCAGTGGCAGAATTGCATACGGCCCTTCATGCCGATTGCACATGTGCTCAAACACGTCCACACAAACACACACACACACACACACACACACACCTGCCTTTATTAAAATGTCACATTCAGTGAATATACTGTGTGCTATCATGCTGTCTGCTGTGAATGGAAACGGCTGCGTATTTACAGTGAATTGTAAATCCTGCAGAGCACTCAGCTGTCAGAGTCTTATGAATTGCTAATATGCTGTATCTCATGCTGTCGATGCCCCCCTATCTGCCCCCTATCACTTCCATTGTGCGCTGAGCAAAAAGTGAGGCTGGGAAATCAAAAAAGCTAACTTTGCTAAAAGGAAGTAAAAGGCAGAAAGGGAACCACAAGGCTGAATTAAAGATGTTAGGATATATTTTTACCATCTCTAGCAAATTCAAGTTTATATTAAATACTTTCAGCACAAAAAGATCTACAACAAAAATCTCTGCTTTCTTGATGTGCAGTAGTATTTGGATTGTGGTCTTCAGTGAAGCTCCAAAGTACAGAACCATTTTCCACTGTATCCTCTGCTCTCTTTAATCATTCATGTAAACACATTAGGCAGACTGCACCAAGAACAATATCACATCTACAGCACAATCTCTCTGAGCCTTCACATTACAAAGACCTTTATATTTAGTGGCTTCAAGAATAAAATGTATATTGCACATAAAACAGGAGTCAAAAACGATCGTTATTTTACTTAAAACTTTTAAAAGAACACGATACCAAATTTTTCATAAACTGCAACTCTGGCTTGTATCATGTCTGGAGCACATTTTATGTATTTTACATAAATGTCTCTGGTGTTAATAGTCAGTCTCCTACAATGTGGCTTTATGTGATAATGGGACAGATTTCCTTCAGAAGAGTCCAGTTAGACTTATATTCTTCATTCAGGGTCAATGTCTGATCAAGCTTCAACTTCAGCTCTGTATTAATAGTAACATGAGTCTTTTCTTGTGAGTTTCACGTGATGGACGTCAATCATGTCCACCTGTAGTGATCACCCGGCATGTATCCCGGTGCTATGTAACCAGGAACAGACAAACTAGAGGTTAGGACAGTGATGTCAGCCTTCTCTCTATCCTTTCCTCCTCTCTGCTGTCTCCTCTTCTGTTCCCTTCTCCTGCCTCTTTTTTTGTTCTTAAGCGTCTCTGTCTTTCTTTTTGTCTCAGCCTGATTTACTATATACTTTTAACCTCTAATAAACATATTCAGGAGGAATATCACTAACGGTTTTACCTCTCAGCACCATACAGCAGAATATAAATGCATTGCCAACGACCCTGCAGACAAATGAACCAATGCTTGTGCCAACCAAAGAAGTGTGTTTAATGTCTTTCCAGCTCTGTTTATCACCAAATTAAGCTCTGACACTATAAACTTCATGTACTGTAGCACAAAAACTGTGGGAAATATAATCTTGGACAGCTCAGTTGTTGCAATGAAGCACAGCATCTGTTTCTGTGCAACAGCACATGCACGCCATGGACACAGATTAACTTGTGCACAATGATACTCACCTGTCTACACACATACACGTAAGTGTGGAGAAAGTAGGCACCTTTCACCACACAACCGATCAGTCGCCAGTCACACCTCAAATGAGCAGCTCTAAAACTGCGGACAGATCGAACACACAGACCTGCGCACACACCTCTCTCTCTCTCTCTCTCACACACACACACACACACACACACAAACTCATACCCAGCTGGAAGCAAACACACAAGAACATTAATATATTCCCCTATGCACAAACGCACATGGTGCAGAGAAAGTGCAAACCACAGCAGCTGGGTTGTGTGTATGCCTGTGTGTGTGTCAGTGTATTATAAGTCAAGGACACATTTGCCGCTGAATGAACAGGTATGCTATGCTTCATCCTTGCAAACAACGCACACAAGTACTTAGATGGGCACATCAGTGCACACACCCATACACGGGGAAATAGCTAAAGGTAATTCATACACAGAAACATGTAAAGAAACAACTTCTCAACCAAAGCATCTTTAAGTTAAAGTTTTTCTCATGTCCAACACATACAGCAGATTCATATAAAGAGAATGAAAAAAGGACGAGACAGAAAAGTAGAGGAAAGAATGAGGAGAATGAGGGATGACATGCATGTAAAAGGAGAGGAGAGGACAGGATAGAAATCTTTATATGAAAGCAATAAGAAGCATATAAAAGGACGGAGAAACAAAATAGGACAGAAGACAAAGCTTATAGCGAGAGGAGGAAAGCACAGGACAGATCGCTGCTTCACAGACAACACATGAAAAGGGAGAGAGAGGAGAAGTGGGGGCTGATGAGAGGAAGAGGTGGTGGAAGAGAAAGAGTGAGAGGAGTGGGGGGTTTTCTCTACTTACAGAATCTCCAGATCGCGTAGCGCTCGGAAAGCTCCATCTTCGATGCAGCTGATGTGGTTGCTGTCCAGTTGCCTGCAGCAAGCACACAACCACACACAAAAGGACAAACACACACACACACAGAGATGAGAGAGAGAGATGGGAGAGAGTCAGGCACAAGTCTGCAAGGTCTCCTCAGCTGGGGGAGGGACTAACAAAAGACGAGTGTGTGTGCCTGTGCGGGGGTGTGCGAGGTGATATCCCAGTAGTGGGCTTCAGGTAGCAGGTAGGAGACTCTGGTGCAAACTGTCTCTCCCACACACTCACACACTCTAGGGATACCCGGTCCAGACGACAGCACACAAGCTAAGGTTAAGTCTCTCACCTCAGCACTGATATGGCCAACCCTGAGGAAAAGAGGAGAGGAAAAGGAGAGTGTGAGAGAGGAGACCGGTGCACTGAAGTGGCCTGCTTGGCGTCAGCCTATCTCCTCCCTCCCCTTCCGCACGCCCAGCACACACTGACCACCAGGAAAGAGAGGGATGAGAGAGGTAGACACAGTGAAGAAGAGAGTGAGCGAGCCGTAGCTACTAAAGCCCACCCTGCTTGTCTGTTCTGTAAATATTAATTGCATTTTCTCCTCTCCCGTCCTCCTCCTCCTCCTCCTCCTCTTTCCCATGTCCTTTTTGATTCTTTTTTTGCTCTCTCTGTAGTGAAAGAGGGAGTAATTTCATTACATTAGGCCAGCCAATCCATTAAGGGCCTTTTACCGGCTCTGTCAGTGAAACAATTTCATTAAAAGGAAAGCCTCCGTAAATCAACCTACAGTCACGACTCTGTCTCTCTTTCCCATTCTTCCTTCCTTCCTCTCTCTACCCTCCTCCCAGGCACGCTCGTCGTCTCGTTCACCGGACTGCCAGATGCACCCTGCACCCCTCCATCATCCATCCTTTGCTTTTACTTTAATTTGCTCAGCTCTAGGTATTCAACCCCCACTCGATGCTGCTATCCATCCATCCCTCCATCCATGAACCCAACAACCCCAAAACCACCACTGCTGTCTCTCCCCCCCCCTCTTCTTCTGCAGATTCAGACAGATTGCAGATAGAAAGATCCAAAGGGCAGACATTTAAAACTATCATCTTTTCTATTCTGTTTTGTTGATTCGGCCAGGAAGGATGAGTGGCATTTAGCCGCTCGGACAAGTCATGTGCTCACACACATATACGAAGGAAAGCAAGTTACGAAACATTCAAACACACACACAAAGGAAAAGTCCACAAACACAAATATCCTCGTGGACATACTAAAGCACACACAGAGCATGGCTAGTTAGTCTGCTTTCCAGACACTAGAAGATAACAGCATTAGCACTCTACCTTAATCTTCTCCTCTTTGTCCCCTTCCCCACCTCATTTCCCTTCATCCCTAACCCTTTTTAACTTCTATCACCTCCTCATTTGTTTCTCCCTCCTTTCCAAGCACCCATTTTTCCCATTTTCATGTTTTCTCCCTCTCTTTCATAATCCATTTTCCTCCCCTACTAGTGCCGCCTCATCTCCTCCTCCTTCTCTTCTCACACTCCATCTATCCATTGCTAATCCATGTCTTCTTTTTTCCTTTATGAATCTATTCTTTATTTCTCCACATAGCCTGAGTGTCTGCTGGGCACACTGCAGCACCTGTTGTATCAATCATGCCAGCTTTTTACTGAGAGGAAGGTATTTTTCAAAACAGGGTTTACTCAGTAGAGCAACACAAATTACATCAGGACTTCTGGAGCAACATATTATTTGGTTTGTTTTATATGTGCATGTTTGTGTGTGTGAGAAGAATCTGAGCGCTATGTAAGCTCCCAGTGTCTGAAAACCGCATCATGTACTGTAGGACCATTTCAAGAAGCAGCCGGTTAAACATGAGGCCTTACTGCAGTGGCTTCAGACAAGATAACTGTGAAACTTTATTAGATAACAGTGAACAGTGTCATCTTAGTTATTTGAACTTTAGAAAAAGCACTCTCTCCTCAAACTAGCAAAGAGCTTTCAAACCAAACTGCAAAATGACACACTGAAAAGAAAAACCCTAACTAAAAACTAAGCCAAAAAAAAACTGTGATTGTGCTTGTTTGAATTTGAATATGGTACATTTTTCTGCACACTGGAAGAAGCCCTGATGTGCATGACAGGTTCATGGAAAGCAGTTCCCACTGCAGTACAGCAAAGCACATTTTTCATGATGTTGACCAGCTGCTGGTGGTTAACGGTTGGCATGAGTTCAGTTTGGGCTCAAGACAGTAAATATCGAACGACTGTGTGCCCACAGGCCAGGTTTGCCTTGCAACATAATAATTTTTGGCCCTCCAACGGCTTATGGAGGTTGAAAAGATGTTTTGATCTGCTTTGATGCAATGCAGTAATATTTTAGAGGTGATTTAGAGATAAATTGTTTACTGCTTTGCCATGCTACACTTGAATGATTGAACATGGGATCATTAGGATCATCAGTTCATCAGTTTGGAGCTGTTGTTTAAGAGAAAGAACAGTCTGACAGAGCTTTGCACTCGTGTTAAATGCTGCGTTTTTAATCTACAGTAAGACTCTTTAATTTTGGCCATTGCTGGAAGGCAGCCTTGAGTGTGAACATCTGTTAAATCACTGTACTCTACAATATAGCCTGTCTGGAGATCATACAACATATGGCTGTGCCATGTTGGTGTTTTATGTAATTAAAATACTTGTTGCTTTTAGGATAGCAAACTGGCGCACACTCTAATCAGCCATATGAAGATGCATGGCACTGCCAAAGTTGATTAAATGTATTAACGTCCTTTTTTAGTACAGAACATTTAACAGAACAGAAAATTAAATGTATGCTAAGGTTGTGCATTTCCAGAGAACAAAGAGTTCTATTAAACTTTGTCTCATTTTATTGATCCATGTTATTTTATTTGTACCGGTAATACAACCCAGTATTGTGAATATACTGAACAGTTTCATACAATGTCTAACATTCAATGCTATTGCACAAAGTTGTATGTCATTTGTGTAGCAAGGCAGAAAATAAGGGTGAGTGTGTAGACATTGGACTTTCATCCAAGAGACTGAGTTTCAAGTGGCACAATCACTGTTCTTTTATTAAAACATAACCAACTGTGGACGCTACCCACCCAAATATCCATGACCTTCTGCTTATGCTAACCATGAGCCTTTAGTTACCTAAAACTAAAAGCAGCAGATCTGAAAACACACAGGCATGTTTTTTGGAACTGTTGGCAAAATACTGACAAACAAATGCCCTTGTTGCTTAGGTGAAAACTTGGGCTGGATTAAAAATGGCAGAAAAGAAGACCTCCACATTTTTATTCATTCAGTGATTCGATGTGAGGCCAGGGAATTCAGACATGTGGAGAAATGTCTTCTACTTTTCATGTAACTCTACAGGATTGTGCGCCTGATAATTCTGAGAACATATCATCACTGTGCTCCAGAAACCTCAAAGCTGTAATTTTCCCAGAATTGAGAATAACTGGTGGATTCATATTGGCGGCCATGCACTTCATCTACCGTCCTCATCCACAGTAAACGATTCTATCATCTGTGATATAACTGGATTCCTCTCACAGCTTTGTTCACCAAGCACCCTGATTAGCGGTGACATGATTGGTATCAATCTGGGATGAGAGTGTACTTTGTGTGTCCCTGTGAGTGTGTGTTCTCTCTTTTGTACCATCATGTTGCGTTCATAGTCCTTGTGTGTGCTGCTTTCCTGTGTTCAGATCACAGATGTTTATTACAGGGGAACAGAACAGAGGATGTGAAAACTTTAATTTACTTCTATATAATTAGTTGGTATGTTTAAGCATGTCTATCACAAGGCCTATTGGTGGATTCAATGCTTCCCTCTGCTATCATCTGGAGCGGAGGGGAGTGTATACACACACACACACATAAACACACACAGCAGCCCTGCCACTCCATGAATCCATCAGAGAGCAACAACTACTGACTGAATGAATAATTAATAAAAGGACAGAGGAAGGAAGATACATTTGCTGGGTTTCCATCCAATGCATGTCAACAAATAATGGTTTGTCAAATCTAAAAGAATTATTTAAACAGCATAGTTTCTGGTGCAGAACATGTTGCTAAAGAAATTACACAATGAATAGTGAGAGAGACATACTGGAAACAGTGATGCACTTTGGCTATTTTTATTACTACACAACTCCAATAGATCAGTTTTTACTGAATGTTTTGGTCAAATGTGGCCACTGTGAAGCAGATTACAACAGAAATAACACATTTAAAAATGAATGAAACTCTCTTATCAAGTGTGTCATGCATCTTAAAATTAAACAGATTTAATGTAACAAAAGTCTGTATTAAATTTGTTTGACAATTATGTTGATATTACTCTTTCAGTGACTGCAGGAGCCAACTGCAGGAGAGTTAAATTGCCTATCCATGTATACTTGCATTGATTTGAGCCACATTAATGCATGTCAGTGATCTAATGTGGAACTTCTTTTGCTAAGACTATGATCTCTTCTTCTTACATGTTCCTGATCGACAGGAGTTAAACTTAAAAGAAAGTTTACAGCTGCAAAACATTTGGTGACAAACACATCACTTAAAATAATATTTGCTTCTGCACATTTGCATTTGCTTTATATGTAATGCTATGTCAGTCACATCTGACCAACACCGGCTCCCACTTTCTGTTGTTTGTCTATCAAGTGAACCAATTACTTTGTATCTTGCCATTACTGGTCTGCACATTTAAATGAAAACACACCAAGAAACATGAGCAAGGCACACATGAGCAAACTACAAAAGGCCCTGGAGTGAATGAGGTGAAGAGAAAAACTGACAAAAGGCATGAAAATGGGAAAATGAAGAACAGAAGAAGACAGGAGGCAGCATATCTGTGGAAATGATTTAAAAAGAGGTACGTGGGACTGGTTGGTGGAAAAAACACAAGAAAGGCCAAAGGAATGAAGACATGCAGCAAGACACTCGGGTAAAAATAAACATTAGGCAAATGAAGGAAATTTAAATATATGGTAAAATGGAGACCAAAGAGTTGTAGAGCAGGAGGAGGTTGTAAAGTAAAGAAGTCAGGACAAAATATAGATGGAAAGAAAAACTAACAGACTGAAGAACATAAGGGCTGAGGGATGTGGGTGAACTAAGGATGGATGTGGCACAAAGCATTAAGGGCTGATGAATGAATTCCCCTTCTCTCTGTCTTTCTCTCTCTCTCTCTCTCTGCCATTAACACTCTTTAAATAGTGCTTGTATACCTCCCTCCTTCCCTCCGAACATATTTGTATAAATGAGGTAATCAATGCAGGTTTGCTGTGCTGTTGATTCATCTCCAAGAATAAATGTTAGGTAAACCTGCAGTGCTGCAGATATCAGATCGATGCTGGGCGGGTGGACATCTGTGATGGCTGCCACTGCATGCAGCCATAATGCAATAAATGAGGATTTGTACAATACAGGATAGGCTTTGACTTGCAAATGAGGAGCCTGCTTTTAGTGATGTTCAAGGGTAGTGGAAGTCATGTCATGTTTTTCATGTAAGTCCACCTCTGTTGACTTTGTTCCTGACTGAGATGGGTACATCCAGCCAAGGACACACCGAGTGGTTTTCCATTCAATTATTTTTGGCATATCAAATTAGACAAACTGAATATAAAGATATATTCTCTTGATTTTTTTTAGCATATCTGTAACTCTGTTCGTAAGGAAAATGAACAAACAGTGGAAAAAAATGGAAACATGTCAGATGTTGTAGTTAAAAAGAGGCAAACCTGATGAAAAGTACAATTGTTAAATGAATGTTACAGTTCGTACAAAGCTATTGACATTGTCTCTCTCCTGTCCTGGCTGGTCATGACCTTTAATGAATTAGCCACATCCTGCCATTAAAGGCAGTGTGTAGGGGGCTGGTGTCATGCAAAGAATGATGGCAATCTAAGTAAACCATTTCAGGAAGCTGGCTGTCAGGTCTTCATTCTTCTTCCCTGCCAGTCTTGCATATAAGTGCACGACAAAGTTTGGTCAGGGAAGAAAGGGCTCTGTGAAGTGTGGGCATCATCGTTCTCGGTGTCACCTTTTAAAACTCCCTCCAAAGGATGACCACTAATAATCTTTTTCACTCAAACACACATGCTTGATAGATACATGCCTGGCTCTTGGTGTCGTTTGCTGGACTTGTGGTAAACATAAAAACAACTGAAGGCAAGCATCTGCAGTGACAGAGACACACAACAGTGCAGGTCAGAAACGTGTGCACATGGCCGACACAATGTTCTCACCTCTCTCTAAGGCGCTGTAGCCATAATTCAAACAAACGGCCATCCTGCACTGCATTGTGGGTAGGGAAGCGTGAAGCGTGGAGGCGTTTTATGAGGGGGAAGAGAAAGGAGAGGATGACAGGAGGGAGAAAGGTAAAGAAGTAAAGCCATGAGCTGGGATCTTTTTGTTCTTGCACTGATTTACATTACAGTTGTATTGTTTGACAAAATTACATATTACATTTTCTGAACACATTATTCCAAAGCACTTGAAGGTACTATGAGTGTGTAGCTGTTGAGTATGGGTGGCCACAGTGGGAAAAATGAATTAAATTTTATCACAATAAAAGAAAGTGGGTAAGGGAGTGAGAAGGTGGGCAGCTGGAAAACAAGGTACAATATGAGGACGTGATGGCTGCGGATGATAAAAAGGCATGTCTGTGTGCGCACTGAGGTGTAATGTGAGGGTGTATGAAACAGCTGTACCTTATCTGATGTATCCATGCTTCTCTGTAATCCAGCTACTATATGGCTCCCAGCGTAAGTGACTCACATATGCTGTGGTTTAAGCGTGACCACTACATATACAGTAACACTGATCCCTGCTCTGTGAGCAGAAACCTTTACAGCAGCCAACTAGTCAGTACTGTAGTAGAATCTTTATATATGCTAGGCCTCAAAAATAAGCTTTCAGTAGCAATTTGACATATCATAATGTTTCAAATGTATCTGCATGTCAGAGGTAAACAGTTTTTGAAGATTATTGTACTTCTGTTGTTGCTGACTGCAGTAAGTTTCGTTTATAAAATGTGTGGGGTTGCAGTGCATCAGGCTGGTTGAGGCTGTCACTCACAGAAACGTATGCAAAAAAGAAGAAGCTTCTGTATGATGTGCCACCTGGACAGTTTTTATCACTTTTTAAATGGTTGCTAACTTTATTTTAATCTTATCTTTTATTTGATTTTTCATGTTTACATGAATATATTTAGCATTTTTTGCATCATTGCCTTTAAGGGTGTGAATTAATTGTTTGTTGTGTTCAAACCAGCTTGCCTCCAATGACCCCCTGAGGGATGAATACATTTGTATGGAATTTAATTAGTTATATGACACTTCTCATTTATAGTCCACAAGGGAATAAATGTTATTGTGGTTGAAAAACTTTGTTTTTATGTAGCCGAGTTTTAAAACACATTTTCCCCCCAGTTTCAAACAACTGAAGGGATGTGCCAAGCAGGACTGTCTCTGTGAAAGGGTTCATAACAGATGTGTTGGTATTAGCCGGTGTGGCCTTAGTGGCTGTCGGTCACAGTGAGACAGCAGCTCAGACAGTGTCAATGCAGGCGCAGCAGTACGGTCCATTTAAGACCTGCAGTAGTGTTATACTGTATACTAAAAAAAAAAAAAAAAAATGAAAACTGGCACGCGTCTGTTATAAGACTCACATCATTTAATCTTCTAACACTACTGGACCAAAGAGGCCATTATAGTTAGAATGATTTAAATACTCAGAAATTATTTAACTTCAGTGCACTGACCACTCCACACTTATTCATTCTTGTTGCTTTTAATTTTGTCTTGTGTTGGAGGTGGGGGTGCAAAGGGACAGTCAGTTTTCTGAGGATGGAGCACATTCTGTTTGGGAAAACTGAGAAATTCTATGGTGTCTTGTGTTTTAAGAGGGATCACATGTCTTTCATTCACAGCATGCTGCTGGGCGTTCACAGGAGTGGTTACCATGATGACTGTCCTGACAAGGCAAGACAAGACTGGACAGGACACGGCAAGACACAGGCAAAATTAGGTTAGAGAAAATATGATTAGATAAGATGGGATACAATACTGCATCTATAATATGACAGATAAAACCATAAAACACAGAATGCATTAGAGGAATTTTGGATTATGCTTTCTATTTATTTTAATTCTACAAGAATTTTGGACTATGCTTTCTATTTATTTTAATTCTACATTTAGCTTCATCCACTGTAGTTTGACTGATAGATTGGGTTTAGGGGAATGACAGAACCAGACACAAAGATACATGGTGTACACCTGTCTCTTTAGGTTTGCAAAAGACTATAGAAATCACACTGCCAAGTTCTTGGCCATTTCGGCAAAGCATTCGACAGGGTCAACAGGGTCAACAGGGTCCATGGGTCATGTGTTTTTAAATGGCACACAGTGTTATGGTAGCCACTGGGTAGCGTGAAAAGGAACAACCAAAAGAGAAGAGACCCTACCCTCTGAGAAACTGAGGCGGCCAGGTGGTGAGAGAGAGAGAGAGAGAGAGAGAGAGAGAGGAGAAAGTGAGAGTGAGATGGAGAGAGACAGGGTGAGAAGGAGACAGAGACATATAAGAAAATCAATGCTGTGTCCACCAGGGACAGAATGTCATGAAGGTTTCTTTTTTACTCTGTGTTATAATGGAGGGTTGGAGTTTTACAGCAGGAGTCACCTTGTCTAATGTAGGGAGGGATGTAGGGATGGAGGAAGGTGAAAAAAGAGGGAAAGGATGTCAGAGAAGAAGAAGGAGTGGAGGGAAGATGGAGAGAATGACATGGTGGAATGGAGAGAGAAATGGAGGGTGAGCAGAATAAAAGGAAACAATAGGGATTGATGAATTAAAAGATATAAAAAGGACCAAGAAGAAAAGATGAAGGAATGACAAAAGACTGACAGACAGATGAGAGGGTAAAAGAAACAAGAGGAAGAACAATAGATGGAGAGCGAGTGAAATTGGTGGACGGACAGAGGATAATGATTTGATGACAGATGAAGGGAGAGAACTAGACAAAGACAAAAGAACATGAAAAGTGATGCAGTTTGAAGGGGAGGAAAGGAGGAGTGAAGAGTGTAAGGAAGGAGCACTGACAAGAGGAGAAATTACAGACAGATGAGGAGAATTGGAAAGATGAGGAGAAGAAGGTGGTGCTGTACATGGAGTACATGCACTTCCCTCCACTCCTTCTTCTTCTCTGACATCCTTTCCCTCTTTTTTCACCTTCCTCCATCCCTCCAAAAGAGAGGAAGAAATGAATGATCTTAATATGTCAGAGATTCCTAATTTTGACAAGAAATTTTGACAAATGATTCAGTTTATAGGTCAAAGCAATTTAGGGCAAAACATTTTAACATGGGCAGACACTATTTTACCATAAAATGTGACTGATATGACTTTATAGCTTTGGGGGAAGCGAGGAGCCGGAATAGAACAGTGAGTCTGCTGTTAAAAAAAAAAAAAAAAAGTAAGAGGCACGGTGCAGCATTTTAGAGTTGATAGAATATGTCCAAAGTGCAAAGTCTGGAAACTCAGATTGAATTTCACCTTCTCTACAGAGGATCTGCACAGTGGCACAACTGGACAGGAGACTGTACTCAGCAGTATCCAGGTATAAATGTGTGTGGTAAATGAATGTGAGGCAGGGAATTGCTCTAAAAGACCTAGCATGCTCAGCAAAGCTTCCCTGAATAAAAGCAGATTAAATAGATTAATATCAACAGGTACTGTACGGTGCTGTAACACTGTGACCTGATGTGATATGTGATATGATCTGTGATGTAATGCGATCTGTAGTTGGTTCATGTTTTTTTCACTGTTGTGAAAAACTTGAATGGGTCTAAAGTCAAAGCTGTAAGGCGGTGCGTAGCGTTTAGTTTGGACTGTGTCCGGTGTGAAATAGGAAAGTGAATTATGATCAGACACCAACCTGCACTCAAAGGTTTGGAGTCCAGCCATGGGAGCTGACACTCACTCACTAATATACATACACATAGCAGTACAGAACATGGAGTACATGCACTTTAAGCTCCATTTAACCTAAGAATAATAGTCTCCTGTGGTCTTTGGCGGCCATATTGAACTTACATCACACTCGGGAGAGGAACATAGCCAGAAGAGCACATTTGCCTCCAGCCTAACCCTGAATCAGCGAGATTCATATTCATCAATTCACACATTGTTTAATAAAAAGGTGATAGAGAGATCTTACTAATTCAAGGACACATACTGTATGTTCCCTTTTTAAAGTGATAGATGGAAATAAACTGAAATAAACTCTAGTGGAGTGAAATGTGATGACTATGCCAACCCAGACCTGGGCCCAGAATTCCTAACGTGTTCTTTGTTGTCATTTTGTTGACAAGATGCTAGTTTAATGTACAGACAAGATACATAAAATACCATAAAGCTACCACTACAGTTGCACACACAGCTACCAAGGTGGGTCTGAACAAGCTGGATCCCAGTGCGAGGTTCATTTAGTTGGTATTCTGTAACGTTTAATCATGTCATATAATCCTCAGCAAACGGAGATTCCCCAGTTGCCAGGGAACCACAGATGTTCGAATTTCCAATTTCTGAGCACGTAAAAAATGTCTCAGTGATACTGGTTTAAAAGCTGAGGTTTATTCCTTTATTGAAACTCTAAACAGCAGCTAAGGAAACATTCACACTACTAAATCCATTTAGTAGCTGCTCGGGAGCTTTATTCATATTACATATCTTCTTTGGCATAATGAAATGAAACAAATTAGGATTTATTTTCATCTAGTCCAGTGGATAAATATGACAGATACAGTTGGCATGCAAATCAAATTTGACCCATCTTTGCATTACTGAGTGCAATGATGATTTATTCACTTCTAGTTTAAAATTCAATGAACTTTTTATCTTATTTTATTTAGCTAATGTACATGTAGTCTTTCCACACATGTCATAGGTTTAATAACATGTGCTTAATATTATTTGTTCACATTGCAATGACATACCCCTGAATATATTAAAAATACAATCATTCTCTCACCCTCACCGTATCACTCTCCCTTTCTCATTAAACCAAAGAATATTGTTTGTTTTCATTCTGTCAGTCAGCAGCTCTACTAGTGAAATAATATTTGGGGAGCATCCAGAAGGATGAGTTAATATCTTTTTGCATCTTGTAGTTATTATGTTCTGCTCCGTTTTTCCAGTCCATTTTTCCTTCTTTTCCTTTGTCATGTCAGTCATGACTAATAAAACACAACAGCAGTCTTTAATTTACACAGGGAAGATTTGTCGAGCAAATCATCTTTTTCCCTGCATTATCCAAATCTGAACTGTCTTACACGATCGCACTTACAAGCTATTCTATTCCTGTATTGAACCTCCTCACATTGATGACATTGTTTACCCCCAAACATCTTTCTAGTAGTTTCCTATGGAGCATCAGGCAGTGTAAGAATTGACCAGCCATTATTGATTGAAGCACTGATTAATCACCATACTGATCACACTATCGGTGATTAGAACATCATGAATAAATGACAGGGGGGTACTGAGCACTTTATATGAGGACGAAAACTTCTGGGACAGAGAGAGAGAAGAGGGAGAGATGGAGAAAAAAGATGAGGAGGGGGAGGAAGGAAAGGCCAGAACAGCCAGCAGTAGTAGAAAGCAGGATGCTAAAGAGGACGTGAAGAGGTGCAGGGCAATGGGAACAACAGATAAACCATGTGCAACTGGGAAATGTGCCAGGGAATTTCATTCATACAAGAAAATCCACTGCTTATGGCAAAAACTAAATTGATTTTAAATTGTTCTGATGCCATATCTACCAAGATGTCCTCAGATTCTGTGTGGTAACATCTAAATCTTCCAGCAAACACAGTAAATATGGTAGATTAAATTCATGCATTAGCCTACATAAAACTGTTCAGGCTCTTCACTGAAGATATATGATGTCTACACAATAAATGTTCAAATCCAGAATGGCACAGATGTTCTAGATGTGTTCGGTCTTATTTTACACATATTTCCACAAAATTCTGTGTGACATATGTGGTACAACATTTGCCTGCACAAAATGAACTTGTAATGATGGAACCAACTGCAGGTTTTAAGTTTGAGGGAATATTAGATAACATTCTGCAATCATATTTGAGATAAACCTTTTTCTTTAATAGAAAATGATAGAAATTAGGTTCAATAACACAGAAACAGATGGGAAACGATGGAGGTGCAAGAGGAAAGAAGGAGGAAGGAAACAAAGCTGAAGAAAAAATGGTAGTCATTGTGCTTACAGGTTCTTGACACTGGTGATTCCTCTGAAAGCTTTCCTCGGAACTGCCTGAATCTGGTTCTCACTGAGGTCTCTGGAGAGAGGCAAAGAAAAACAGAGAAAGTGAGAGACAGAAAGGGAGAGGCAGAAACAGAGAGAGAACGAGAGCACATATTAGTCGAGGTACTGTATTCCAACCACTCAAATATATGGATTCAAATGATAAATGAACAACAGAGATTTGATCTATGCCAAACACACACACACACACACACACACGCTGTGTTTTCATTCCTTGTGGGGACTTTACATTGACTTACATTCATTTCCTGTAGATCCATCCTAACCTTAACCATAGCCACTACTTGCCTAACACCTAACCCGGACCCTAACCTTAAACCATGTTGCCACCCTACAATTCAGTGATTTCCTTGTGTGGACCAGAGGCTGGTCCCCACAATGTGAGTGCGTTAACAGGTTTCGGTCCCCATAATGCAAGTAATACAAAGGCACACACACACACAGCCAATTACAGAACAAAGGCACAGAAGTAGAAAGAGATGGAGAGAGGGAAAG